>NW_028317910.1:5861785-6168571 GCF_062004578.1 Staurois parvus
TTAATCCCCCCCCCCAGTTAACCCCTTAACTGCCCTGTCACCAATGTCACTGATCAGTGAAGCGATTTTTACTGATCACTGTATCAGTGTCGCTGGCGACTTCCGATAGTGTTAGCGCCCCTCCCAGATTGCCCACTAATACACCAGTAGTCCCGTCTAACCCCTTGATCGCCCCCCCCCCGAGTTGACCCCTTCACTGCCCTGTCACCAGTGTCACTGATCAGTGAACCAATTTTTACTGATCACTGTATCAGTGTCGCTGGCGACTTCCGTTAGTGTTAGTGCCCCTCCCAGATAGCGCCAGATTGCCCGCTAATACACCAGTAGTCCCGTCTAACCCCTTGATCGTCCCCCCCCCCTCCCCGAGTTGACCCCTTCACTGCCCTGTCACCAGTGTCACTGATCAGTGAACCAATTTTTACTGATCACTGTATTAGTGTCACTGGTGACTTCCGATAGTTTTAGCGCCCCTCCCAGATAGCACCAGTTTGCCCGCTAGTACACAAATAATCACATTTGACCCCTTGATTGCCAGGAACACGCTTACTTGCACGCTAAACCTTCATTGCTAGTATAGTGTCTGATTGGATCAATATCTTTGATCAGATCAGCGCTATACCAGCATTCACATTACTTTAGTATCCCCAAAAACGCAATGTTAGCGGGATGAGCCCCAACACCTGCCAGCACCTGCGTTTAGCCCCTACGCCCCCCCTGCTCCCCCAGCAAGTGCAGTGTCAGTAGATAACTCTCACTTGATACATATTACACACAAAACCGCAGTGTTCACAGAATCAGGCCTGATATCTGTTAGCACTTGTCGGTAAATTTTGTGTAGCGGTTCAAGAAGTCCCTGACAGCCAGGCGTTCTTTTTCCCGTGAGTCGCACTAGGTACCTGTAAATTTAGTGGCCAAAATGTCTAAGCAAAGGTACACTAGTGAAGAGGCCTATAGGATTCTGAGCATGTCAAGTGAGAGCGAAGGGGAAGACTCACTGGCAGAACCAGGCTCAGAATACGAACCTATAGACAGCAGCGGCACCCTGACAGCTAGCTCAGACGACGAGGAAGTGGTCCCTGCTAAGGTCAGGCGTACCCGATCCCATTCACAGGTTGCTGAGGTGGTACAAATGCATGATGACTCTCATATGCAGCAGAGTGCCAGTACTAGTGCCGCAGTATCTTTTGGTGAACTGGCGAGCACCAGCGGCCTAGTACGTCCTGGTCGTAGGCATACCAGCACTGCAGTATCACTTGGTGACGTGGCGAGTCCCATAAGTGCAGTACAAGCTGGTGCGGTGGCGAGCACAAGTAGTGTCCCGCGGCCACCAAGAATTCGCAGACAGGCCCGTAGAGCCCCTAGTGTCCTTCCGGATGTGCTTGCAAATCCCGATTGGCAGCCCACAAATTCTGCAGCACCCGTACTTCCCCCATTCACTGCCCAACCCGGAATTCAGGTGGAAACAGCAAATTTAAATACTCCCCTTAATTTTTTTGAGCTGTTTTTCACAGAAGATCTTTATGCATCGATTGTGGATCAAAGCAATTTATATGCACGACAATTTATCGCCGCCAACCCAAATTCAAACCTTGCCAGACCATTCGCATGGAAACCCATTACGGTTTCCGAATTTAAAGTTTTTTTGGGCCTAACCCTCAACATGGGCATTAATGATAAAAATCAATTGCGGTTGTATTGGTCCACCGACCCTCTTGTTCACATGTCCGTGTTCTCTTCTGCCATGGCCAGGCATAGATATGAGACGATAAGGCGTTTTATGCACTTCTACGACAACTCACTCAGTCGTCCTCGGGGTGACCCTGAATTTGACCGGCTCCACAAAATTCGGCCCCTCGTAAATCACTTTAACCAAAAATTTGCAGATGTGTATACTCCCCAGAAAAACATCTGCATCTATGAGTCCCTCATTCAATATTCTGGCCGCCTTGTAATCAAACAATATCTCCCCAGCAAGCGTGCCAGATATGGGATCAAGATGTATAAGACCTGTGAGAGGGCAACAGGCTATACATGTAAGTTTCGGATTTACGAGGGAAAAGATAGTTACTTGGAGCCCCCCGGATGCCCAGACTACATGGGGAGCAGTGGCAAGATAGTTTGGGACTTGGCGTCATCCTATTTCCATATGGGGTACCACTTATACGTGGACAATTTTTATTCAAGCGTGCCACTATTTAGACATTTGTTCAATTTGGGAATTTGCACATGTGGCACTGTGCGATCTAATCGCCGAGGCTTCCCCCAACGGCTTGTAAATACCCGTCTTAAAAAGGGGGAAAAAGCCTGCTTGAGAAATGAAGAATTGCTCGCAGTGAAGTGGAAGGACAAACGGGATGTTTACCTCCTGTCTTCCATTCACGCAGATACGACCATCCAAATTACCACGGCAGCTGGTGTTGTTGAGAAGCCCCTCTGTGTCCACGATTATAACCTTAACATGGGAGGGGTGGACTTCAATGACCAGATGATGCAGCCGTATTTAGTTTCCCGAAAATCCAAACGCTGGTACATAAAAGTGTCAGTTTATTTATTTCAATTGGCTGTATATAACGCTTTTGTTCTCTATAAAGCAACTGGACATAGTGGATCATACCTAAATTTCCAGTTAGAGAACATCAGGGCCCTTTTGTATCCAGAAGGTGTTGCGCCCCAAATCCCTCTCCCAGATGCAGTTAGCCGTCTGCATGAGAGACATTTTCCCGATACCATTCCTGGTACCCCAACCCAAAGAAGACCCCAAAAAAGATGTCGCGTCTGCAGCAAACGTGGAATTAGGCGTGACAGCCGCTATTGTTGTCCCTCCTGTCCTGGCCAACCTGGCCTCTGCATCAAGACCTGCTTCCGCCTCTACCATACACTAGTGAACTATTAGTATAGGGTACAGCACGGCACAGATCAGGGCACATTTACACAGGGTCTCAAAAGATGTTAGGTAGTCAGGAAACTGGCTATCGCATTTGGAGAGACCCTACCAGCTGTTTAAATGTTTGAAGTTTGGAAAAAAAAAGTAAAAAAAAATAAAAAAGATAAATAAAAGTACAAATACCCCCCAAAAAAATAAAAAAATGTAAAAACCAAAAATAGTTATAATTTTTTTTGTTGTTGTCATTTTTGTGATTGTTTGACTTTCACTGGTTTATTGTTGTTTTATTGTTAACCATTTCGGTTTGCAGGAATGCTTTCAGCTGCAGCGCTGACCTGTTTATTCTGACAGCAACAGGAACTTGCTCTCAGAATAGACATAAGTCAGCGTGGGCAGCGCTGTTGGATGAGATTTTTCATCCGCAGTTATAAAAAACAGAATATATGCCAAAGCATGGGGGCCTGGGGTGGCCAGTGGGTGGATGGCCCCTATGCTTCGGCATATATATTTTATATTTGTTGGCACATTTCATGTGTGCCCACCATTAGAAGTGGGTGGATTGAGGGAGGTTTCTGATGGTGGGCATACCACCACACACTTTTCCTTATAAAGTTGTTTTATTGAGTTTGTTTTATTGTCAACCATTGCTGATTTTTTTGCAGGAACGTCAAACTGCAGCACTGACCTGTTTATTCTGACAGCAACAGGGTCTTGCTTTCAGAATAGACATAAGTAGGTGTGTGCAGTGCTGCCGGATGAGATTTTTCATCCGCAGTTAAAAAAAAAGAGAATATATGCCAAAGCATGGGGGCCTGGGGTGGCCAGTGGGTGGATGGCCCCTATGCTTCGGCATATATATTTTATATTTGTTGGCACATTTCATATGTGCCCACCATTAGAAGTGGGTGGATTGAGGGAGGTTTCTAATGGTGGGCATACCACCACACACTTTTTCTGGCAGAGATTTCTTCTCTTTTTTTTCATTCAGCCCACAGGCTGCATAAAGAAAAAAAGAACATAGCATATACACCCAACAAGGACCAGTGATGTACTCGTACATCACTGGACTTTGAATGGTTATACCAGGGTGATGCAGAATTGCCTTTACAAGCAGCGGGAGAAAATGGCCCCCCCTCCCTGAGATAGCATTAAAAGTGATTAAAAAAAAAAAAATTAAAGGGACAGTGTAAAAATAATTAAATAAATCAGAAAAAAAGGGAAGAAAAAAAAAAAAAAAAGGACCCTCGCCCATCCGCGCACGCGCACACCTGCTGTCGTGAGCGTTGACCCTTTCCCAGTATGGAAACAGCGATTGCAACATGCATGTGAGGTATCGCCACGAACGTCAGATCAAGGGCAGTAATTATAGCTCTAGACCTCCTCTGTAAATCTAAAATGGTGGCTTGTAAAGGCTTTTAAAGCGTTGCCTATAGATATTAAAAATGCATGCAGTTTGTCGCCATTGCACAGGGCATGCGTAATTTTAAAGCATGTCATGTTTGGTATCTATTTACTCAGCATAGCATCATCTTTTATATCATACCAAATAATTGGCCAATATATTGTGTTTTTGTGCATTAAAAATTAAAAAAAGTGTATATTTTTCAAAAAAATTGCGTTTGAAAAATCGCTGTGTAAGTAATATGTGAGATAAAAAATTGCACCACCCACCATTTTATTTACTAGGGTGTCTGCTCTAAGAAAATATATAATGTTTGGGGGTTCACTTTAATTTCCTAGCAAAAATACAGATTTTTTTAATGTGAACAAAAAGTGTCAGAAAAGGCTTGGTCTTCAGGTGGTTAGAAGAGTGAGTGATGTGTGGCATAAACCTCTAATGCTGGGCATAAAATGCCCCCACCCCTCAAAATGACCCCTTTTTGGAAAGTAGACACCCCAAACTATTTGCTGAGAGGCATGTTGAATCAATAGAAGAATTTATTTTTTTACCACAAGTTTTTGGAAAATAAAGAAAGAAAATAAAAATATATTTTTTCTTTTCTTTTTTATATTTCAAAACCTTGTGAGAAAAAATTAGATCTGCAAAATACTTACCATGCCTCTTTTTAAATTCCTTGGAGTGTCTACTTTCCAAAAAGGGGTCATTTGGGGGGGGTTTGGTGCTATCCTGGCATTACAGGGCCTCCGAAACTGTGATAGGTAGTGGGGAAGTGAAATGAAGAAGTTACGCACCTTCAGGCTTTCAAAGTGCTCATTGGATTTCAGGCTCCTGTATGTGGCTAGGCTCCCAAAAAGTGTCACACGTGTGGTATCCTCATACTCGGTAGAAGTAGCAGAATGTATTTTGGGGTAAAATTCCACATATACCTATGGCTTGTGCAAGAAATAAATCATTTAAATGACAATTTTGTGTAAAAAAAAAACAAAAAAAAACGTTTTTGTCATTTTCCAGAAACTTGTGGAAAAAAAATAAATCTTCCATGGACACAATATGTCTCTCAGCAGATAGCTTAGGGTGTCTGCTTTCCAAAAAGGGGTCATTTGGGGGTGTTTGTTCTATCCTGGTATTTTAGCACCTCAAGAGATGTGATGGGCGGTCAGAAAGTAAAAGCTGTGTAAATTTCAAATTATCTATACCATAGTTTGTAGACGCTATAACGTTCACACAAAGCAATCAATATACACTTATTGGGATTTTTTTTACCAAAAACATGTAGCAGAATACATTTTGGCTTAAATTTATGACTATCTTTGAGTTTACGATATATTTTTTATAGCTGAAAGTAGAAAATGTTGTTTTTTTTCAAAATTTTTGAGATTTTTTTGTTTATAGCGCAGAAAATAAATAGCGCAAAGGTGATCAAATACCACCAAAAGAAAGCTCTATTTGTGTGAAAAAAAGGACGTAAATTTTGTTTGGGTACAGCATTGCATGACCGCGCAATTATCATTTGAATTAGTGCAGCGCTGTATAGCAAAAAAAGGCATAAATTACAGTATCTATACCATAGTTTGTAAACGCTATAACGTTCACACAAAGCAATCAATATATACTTATTGGGATTTTTTTACCAAAAACATGTAGCAGAATACATTTTGGCTTAAATTTATGACTAACTTTGAGTTTACGATATATTTTTTATAGCTGAAAGTAGAAAATATTGTTTTTTTTCAAAATTTTCGTGTTTTTTTTGTTTATAGCGCAGAAAATAAAAAGCGCACAGGTGATCAAATACCACGAAAAGAAAGCTCTATTTGTGTGAAAAAAAGGACGTAAATTTCGATTGGGTACAGCATTGCATGACCGCGCAATTATCATTTGAATTAGTGCAAACAGCAAAAAAAGGCCTGGTCATTAAGGGGGGTAAATCCTCTGGGGCTCAAGTGGTTAATAGATGGTCTTGTATGTGCTGATCAAACTGTTACATTTAAAAGTATATGTAATAATTTTGAAAAGAAAGGTTACTACAGATATAACAGTTGTAACATCTGTAGTGAAACATAGAATCATACTGTATAACAGTGACGGCAGAAAAAAAAGACTAAAAGTGGTCCTTCCCCTTTTTTAAATATTTATTTAATATTTTTACATCTCAGTATAGATCTATGATTGTCCTAAACATGTTTGAATCCACTTAATGTTGACTGACTCATTACCTCTGCTAAAAATATTCAATTCAAGCATCAACTACTCTTTCAGTAAAATTATACTTTCCTGCTAGTTTGAAATCATGTCCCCGTTTTCTTGACCTTGGCCTCATATTGAAAATACTACCCTCCTGAACCTTATTCACTCGCTTGATGAAATTAAAGGTTTCAGTCATGTCTCCCCTTAGCTTCTTTTCTCCAGACTGTACATATTAAATTCCTGAAGTCTCTCCTGATATGTTTTATCCATCAGACCTTTCTGATGCCCTTCTCTGGATGACTTCTATCTCATCAATCTCTTTTTGTGGGGTCTCCTGAACCGGACACAATATTCTAAATGAGGTCTAACTAAAGATCTACACAGGGGAATTAAGACCTCCTTCCTCCTGCTGGTGACCACTGTTGTTATTATTATTATACAGGATTTATATAGCGCCAACAGTTTGCTCAACGCTTAACAATATAAAGGGAGACAATACAGCAACAATACAGTTCAGTACAAGAGGGATTGGAGGGCCCTGCTCCTTGGCGCTTACAATCTAGGAGGGAGGGGCTAGTGGTACAAAAGGTAGTAATTGTGGGGGATGGACTGGTAGGAAGAATAGAAGATTCCATTAATAGCTGAGGGCAGGATAGGCTTCCCTGAAGAGATAGGTTTTCAGAGATCGCCTAAAAGTGAACAGAGTAGGCGATAGTCTGATAAATTGGGGTAGAGAGTTCCAGAGGATGGGGGAAGCTCTGGAGAAGTCCCGGAGACGAGCATGGGAGGAGGAGACAAGGGAGCTAGAGAGCCGGAGGTCTTGTGAGGAGCGGAGAGGATGGTTTGGTAATATTTGGAGAAAAGATTGCTGATGTAATTGGGGGCAGAGTTATAAATGGCTTTATATGTTATTGTTAATGTTTTGAATTTTATCTGTTGGGGAATGGGAAGCCAGTGGAGGGATTGGCAGAGAGGGGTGGCAGATACAGAATGGTTAGTAAGGTGGATAAGTCTGGCAGCAGCATTCATGATAGACTGAAGAGGGGATAGCCTGTGATTAGGTAGGCCAATGAGGAGGGAGTTACAATAGTCAAGGCGAGAGATAACCAGGGAGTGAATAAGTTGTTTCCAAGGTTAAGAACGGCCGTATCTTGGAGATGTTGCAGAGGTGAAGTCTACAAGATTTGGACAGTGAATGGATTTGGGACAGAAAGGACAGATGGGAGTCTAGGATTACACCTACACCCTGGTATGAGGGGGGGAACTGATGGTTGTGTTATTGATTTTGATGGAGAAGTCAAGGGGGGAAGGGGGAGGGCACGAGCCAGAGGGAACACTAAGAGCTCAGTTTTGGAAAGATTGAGTTTGAGGAAGTGGAGTGACATCCATGCTGATATGTCGCTTAGTAGGTTAGTAATGCAAACGGAGATTGAAGGGGTGGGGTGAGGGGTAGAAATATAGATTTGTGTGTCATTAGCATAGAGATAGTACTTAAAGCCATGGGAGTTTATCAAGTGACCAAGGAAGGATGTGTAGATGGAGAAGAGTAGGGGCCCAAGGACGGAACCTTGAGGCACCCCTACAGAAAGAGGGAGTGAAGAGGAGGAGCCAGAGTTACAAGTAATGCTGAAGGAGCGCTGCAATATGTAGGAGGAGAACCAGGAAAGAGCAGAGTCTCGGAGGCCAAGAGAGTGGAGTTTTCTGAGGAGGAGGGGATGGTCAACCATATCAAAAGCTGCAGAGAGGTCGAGTAGTAAGAGTACGGAGTAGTGGCTATTGGTTTTAGCAGTTAGTAGATCATTAGTGAGTTTTAGAAGGGCAGTTTCAGTGGAGTGTAGTGAGCAAAAGCCAGACTGTAAAGGGTCAAGAAGGTTGTCAGTGAGGTAGGAGCTCAGGCAATTGTAAACTAGGTGTTCTAAGAGTTGAGGTAAACGAGAGCAGGAGATTGGTCTTAAGTTGTTCAGGTTGGTGGGGTCCAAGGAGGGATTTTTAAGTATGGGAGTGATGCGTGCATACTTTAGAGGGGTGGGGAAGGCACCGTTAGAGAGGTAGAGATTGAAGATGTGAGTGAGACAGCATAGGATGGAAGAAGAGGGTGACCGTAGTAGTTGTGAGGGGACAGGATCCAGGGGGCAAGTAGTGAGACAGGCTTCTGAGAAAACCTTGGTGACCTCTTCAGTAGTAGCAAGGTCAAAAGAGGAAAGTGTTGAGGGAGGTTTAGTATGAAGTATGCTAAGTTAGATGGATGTCTGTGCAGTGGCGATACCCCTACGAATTGCATCAATCTTGCTTTTGAAATGATTTGCAATCTCGTGAGCAGTGAGTGAGGTGCTGGGTGGAGGTGAAGGTGGAGAAAGTAGAGTTAAAAGTAGAGAAGAGATGACGAGGACTGGATGATAAGCTATTGATGAGATTAGAGATGAGCGAATCGAACTTGGCGAAGTGGAATTCGTTTCGAATATTAGAAAAAATTTGATTCCGAATTCCGAAAATTAGCAGACTTCGGATGCGCGAATCGAAATTTTTCCAAAAATGGCAAAGACATGTGTGGCGACGGAGCGGGGATCTCTGGGAAGGCGCGCAGACAAGGCGCGCTGACCCATAATGCATTCATTCATGACAAGTGATCGCATTAGCCAATCAGCAGCCAGCCAGCCAGCACTGTGTAATGGTGGAGCTATAAATTGCGGCCATCTTACAATTCTCCATTTGCCTCCGGTCATTCAAGAGAGACAGACCTCTCTGTATTAGGGACAGAGTTAGGGCCACAGATACTTTAGGGACACAGAATTGTTACTCAGGGACACAGAATTGTTACTCAGGGACACAGAACTGTTACTCAGGGACAGACACAGAATTGTTACTGAGGGACACAGAACTGTTACTCAGGGACACAGAACTGTTACTCAGGGACACAGAACTGTTACTCAGGGACAGACACAGAATTGTTACTGAGGGACACAGAATTGTTACTGAGGGACACAGAATTGTTACTGAGGGACACAGAATTGTTACTGAGGGACACAGAATTGTTACTCAGGGACAGACACAGAATTGTTACTCAGGGACAGACACAGAATTGTTACTGAGGGACACAGAATTGTTACTGAGGGACACAGAATTGTTACTGAGGGACAGACACAGAATTGTTACTGAGGGACAGACACAGAATTGTTACTGAGGGACACAGAATTGTTACTGAGGGACACAGAATTGTTACTGAGGGACACAGAATTGTTACTGAGGGACACAGAATTGTTACTCAGGGACAGACACAGAATTGTTACTGAGGGACACAAAATTGTTACTGAGGGACACAGAATTGTTACTCAGGGACACAGAACTGTTACTCAGGGACACAGAACTGTTACTCAGGGACAGACACAGAATTGTTACTCAGGGACAGACACAGAATTGTTACTCAGGGACACAGAATTGTTACTCAGGGACACAGAATTGTTACTCAGGGACACAGAATTGTTACTCAGGGACACAGAATTGTTACTCAGGGACACAGAACTGTTACTCAGGGACACAGAACTGTTACTCAGGGACACAGAACTGTTACTCAGGGACACAGAATTGTTACTCAGGGACAAACACAGAATTGTTACTGAGGGACAAACACAGAATTGTTACTGAGGGACACAGAATTGTTACTCAGGGACACAGAACTGTTACTCAGGGACACAGAATTGTTACTCAGGGACACAGAACTGTTACTCAGGGACACAGAACTGTTACTCAGGGACACAGAATTGTTACTGAGGGACAGACACAGAATTGTTACTGAGGGACACAGAATTGTTACTGAGGGACACAGAATTGTTACTGAGGGACACAGAATTGTTACTGAGGGACACAGAATTGTTACTGAGGGACACAGAATTGTTACTCAGGGACAGACACAGAATTGTTACTGAGGGACACAGAATTTTTACTCAGGGACACAGAACTGTTACTCAGGGACACAGAATTGTTACTCAGGGACACAGAATCGTTGCTCAGGGACACAGAATCGTTGAATTAAAGAGTATGTCAGACAACACGCAGAGGAGTGTCAGAGGGGGCCATGTTTTAGGAGCGAGCAGACGTGGCAGCAGAGGAAGGGGTCGAGGCAGCACTAGTCGCAGCCAGAGGCCAGTGCTCCCGGTGTCATCCAGCGGTCGTGTCTCCACCGACAACCCTGCCGTCATCGATTGGTTGGCTCGGTCGTCTTCCTCTTCCCAGGTCACCTCTGACACCTACAGCCAACGGTCGGTGGGTACGTCAGACACAACCGTTAGTTGGCATGGCCCGGGAGCAAGCCCACTGAAATCACGTGTCCTCTACCTGCCCCTGTCCTTTGGTGTTCCCTCACCAAGCGAAGTATCGCATGCTGTGGGCTCAGCCCCACTGTACAGTGAGGAAGAGCTAACAGAGGGCGGTCAGGAACGGGGGGAGACATCCGCCTCTTCAGCAGCCAGGCGAAGAAGTACTGGCGAGGAGAGTGGCTCGGTAGCCGGTCTAGAGACAGGTCTGTCTCCTGACCCACACGCAGCCGAGGGGGCTAGTAGTGACGCTGAGACCCTAATTGATGATGATGAGGCTGATCGCACTTGGCAGCCTCGTCGTCATCAGGCTATTGCTTCCGCATCATCAGGAGAAGAGGGTGCCAGCTTGGCAGCGAGCAAAACAGTCGGTGGGTTGCCCAGGAGGCAGCAGGGTCGCAGCAGTGTCAGTGGAGGCAAACGGCCACGGAGTACAGCACCAGCTCCACTGCAGCCTACCACCACGGCCAGTAGTGGTGCCGGTGTGCACGGAGGAAGTAGCAGTCAGCCAGTGAGGAGTAGCGGGGGCAAAGTTTCCTACTCGGCGGTGTGGCAATTTTTCGTCAAGCCGCCCGAGGAAGTAAACGTAGCCGTATGTCGACTATGTGGCCAGAAAGTCAAGCGTGGCCAGGGGGCCCATGTCTCCATCGCCACACTCTGCCATGTGCCACTTTCAGGTCTCCTCACACTGCTGGTGGGTTCCATTTTGTCATAGGGTGCTGGCAGATTACGGGCCTCCCATTGCTGCTGCCAGACCCGTAATCTGCCATGGGCCCCCGTACCGCCTCCTCATGCTGCTGCCAGGTCCAGAGTGTCTCATGGGTCCCTGTACGGCCTCCCATTGCTGCTGTCTCCATCGCCACACTCTGCCATGTGCCACTTTCAGGTCTCCTCACACTGCTGGTGGGTTCCATTTTGTCATAGGGTGCTGGCAGATTACGGGCCTCCCATTGCTGCTGCCAGGCCCGTAATCTGCCATGGGCCCCTGTACCGCCTCCTCATGCTGCTGCCAGGTCCAGAGTGTCTCATGGGTCCCTGTACGGCCTCCCATTGCTGCTGTCTCCATCGCCACACTCTGCCATGTGCCACTTTCAGGTCTCCTCACACTGCTGGTGGGTTCCATTTTGTCATAGGGTGCTGGCAGATTACGGGACTCCCATTGCTGCTGCCAGGCCCGTAATCTGCCATGGGCCCCCTGTACCGCCTCCTCATGCTGCTGCCAGGCCCGTAGTGTGTCATGGGTCCCTGTACGGCCTCCCATTGCTGCTGTCTCCATCGCCACACTCTGCCATGTGCCACTTTCAGGTCTCCTCACACTGCTGGTGGGTTCCATTTTGTCATAGGGTGCTGGCAGATTACGGGCCTCCCATTGCTGCTGCCAGGCCCGTAATCTGCCATGGGCCCCTGTACCGCCTCCTCATGCTGTGACGTTGCAACAAGGTGGAATTCAACCCTACATATGTTAACCGCCTTTACGAACAGCGAAAGGCCATCACCGATTTCCTGATGTTACAAGCGGATAAAGGTACTCCCCTGTGTAACTTAGATGTCAGCCATTGGCAGCTCATGCGTGACACCTGCCGCTTGCTCAGGCCCTTTGAGGAGGCCACGCTATTCGTGAGTCGGCAGGACTATGGGATGAACGACGTCATTCCTCTGTTGCACGTCCTGGAACAAATGCTGTTAACAATGGCTGGTCAGGGTGCGGTAGACGTGGAGCACAGATCTCAACGCCACATGACCCCTGTGGGGGCAGGACAGGAAGAAGAGGAGGAGGTAGAGGAGGACATTGGTGCTCAGGAATTATTGAGTGAAATGGGTGGTTTTTCCACTCAGCGGACAGGAGTGGAGGAGCAGGAGCATCTGGTAGAGGAGGAGGAGACAGAGGACCCAGACGCACCGTGGCAGTATGCTGTGGAGATGGAGGCAGGGAGTCCCTCGCATTCCTTGGCACAAATGGCCCATAGCATGCTCGGTTGCTTGCGTAGTGACAGCCGAATAATAACCATCAGACAGAGGGATGACTTTTGGCTGTCCACCTTGTTGGACCCTCGCTACCGTTCAAAAATGGTGGCCTTTTTCACACCTGCTGAGAGGGAGGCCAAAATAACGTACTATAAAAACCACCTATGTAGTCAGTTGGTCTCTGCCTTTCTGCGCCAACGTCCATCCTCAGACACTGTGGGCCCTGTGCGCTCGCGTTCCGTTGCCATGGCAGCAGGAGAGGGGTGGGGTGGTAGGAGCAGTGGCAGCTCCACCAGCAGCGGCTGCCTCAGTCTGCAGTCGATGATGAGTAGCTTTCTTCACCAGCGCAGTGAGGAAACTACTAACCAGCCGCAGCAGCAGCAGCATCAGGTGGACCTGGAGCAGGACCTTAAACAACAGGCTTGGGCCTACTTGGACAGCACCCTGCCAACCGAGGTAGACAATCCCCTTGACTACTGGGCAACGAAACTTGACCTTTGGCCCCAACTAGCTGAATTTGCCCTTGAAAGGCTGTCATGCCCGGCCAGTAGCGTGGCATCGGAGCGCGTGTTTAGTGCGGCAGGAGGTATTGTAACTCCGCGGAGGACACGACTGTCCACCCAAAGTGTGGAGAGACTCACGTTTGTGAAAATGAATCAGGCGTGGATTAGTCTGGATTTCAAACCACCAGTTCCTGACACAACTGACTAAATCCGCCATGAATCATGCCCCAAACATGTTATTATTTTTAACATAGGCCTCTGTATGGCCTTCAATTTAAGGTGCTTACGCTTCGCCACTCTGCCATGGGCCCCTGTACCGCCTCCTCTTGCTGCTGCCAGGTCCAGAGTGTCTCATGGGTCCCTGTACGGCCTCCCATTGCTGCTGTCTCCATCGCCACACTCTGCCATGTGCCACTTTCAGGTCTCCTCACACTGCTGGTGGGTTCCATTTTGTCATAGGGTGCTGGCAGATTACGGGCCTCCCATTGCTGCTGCCAGGTCCGTAATCTGCCATGGGCCCCTGTACCGCCTCCTCATGCTACTGCCAGGTCCAGAGTGTGTCATGGGTCCCTGTACGGCCTCCCATTGCTGCTGTCTCCATCGCCACACTCTGCCATGTGCCACTTTCAGGTCTCCTCACACTGCTGGTGGGTTCCATTTTGTCATAGGGTGCTGGCAGATTACGGGACTCCCATTGCTGCTGCCAGGCCCGTAATCTGCCATGGGCCCCTGTACCGCCTCCTCATGCTGCTGCCAGGTCCAGAGTGTCTCATGGGTCCCTGTACGGCCTCCCATTGCTGCTGTCTCCATCGCCACACTCTGCCATGTGCCACTTTCAGGTCTCCTCACACTGCTGGTGGGTTCCATTTTGTCATAGGGTGCTGGCAGATTACGGGCCTCCCATTGCTGCTGCCAGGCCCGTAATCTGCCATGGGCCCCTGTACCGCCTCCTCATGCTGCTGCCAGGTCCAGAGTGTCTCATGGGTCCCTGTACGGCCTCCCATTGCTGCTGTCTCCATCGCCACACTCTGCCATTTGCCACTTTCAGGTCTCCTCACACTGCTGGTGGGTTCCATTTTGTCATAGGGTGCTGGCAGATTACGGGCCTCCCATTGCTGCTGCCAGGCCCGTAATCTGCCATGGGCCCCTGTACCGCCTCCTCATGCTGCTGCCAGGTCCAGAGTGTCTCATGGGTCCCTGTACGGCCTCCCATTGCTGCTGTCTCCATCGCCACACTCTGCCATGTGCCACTTTCAGGTCTCCTCACACTGCTGGTGGGTTCCATTTTGTCATAGGGTGCTGGCAGATTACGGGCCTCCCATTGCTGCTGCCAGGCCCGTAATCTGCCATGGGCCCCCGTACCGACTCCTCATGCTGCTGCCAGGCCCGTAATCTGTCATGGGCCCCTGTACCGCCTCCTCATGCTGCTGCCAGGTCCAGAGTGTCTCATGGGTCCCTGTACGGCCTCCCATTGCTGCTGTCTCCATCGCCACACTCTGCCATGTGCCACTTTCAGGTCTCCTCACACTGCTGGTGGGTTCCATTTTGTCATAGGGTGCTGGCAGATTACGGGCCTCCCATTGCTGCTGCCAGGCCCGTAATCTGCCATGGGCCCCCGTACCGACTCCTCATGCTGCTGCCAGGCCCGTAATCTGTCATGGGCCCCTGTACCGCCTCCTCATGCTGCTGCCAGGTCCAGAGTGTGTCATGGGTCCCTGTACGGCCTCCCATTGCTGCTGTCTCCATCGCCACACTCTGCCATGTGCCACTTTCAGGTCTCCTCACACTGCTGGTGGGTTCCATTTTGTCATAGGGTGCTGTATGGCCTCCCATTGCTGCTGCCTCCACCGCCACACTGTGGCTCCACACTTTGGTTTTGGCCCCGTGACTGCCCAAATGAGTGAAGTGTGCGGTGATTCTAAGATCGACGGCACTCATCTGCATGTCATACTGACTGACAGTATTATTTCTCTTCCCCAGCAGACTCCAAGGGCATTTAAATTAAAGGTACAGTGTTCTGCACTAATATAAAGGCTCTCTGAAGCCTAGAAACACCCTTTTTAAAGTTAAATTCGCAGCGAATATATTCGCCTCAAATCGAATTTATTCCTCAAATTCGCCGAATCAGCCGAATCGAATTTTTGAATACTTCGCTCATCTCTAGATGAGATGAGGAGGACTTGATGACAAGGTATTAATAAGAGTGACAAAGTAGGCTTGTTTGGCAGCATGGAGGGAGGAATTGTATGTTAAGAAAGTAGATTTATATAGGGTGAATGCTTGGTGAGATTTGGTTTTACGCCACAATCGCTCCAGTGCACGACTATGTTGTTTAAGATTTCTGGTGTCGTCAGTCTGCCAAGGTTGTAATGGTCAGGGCCTGATGCTTTGTGGCGTTATAGGAGCAAGTGAGTCTAGTGTGGATGAAAGCAAAGTGTTGTAGACAGTAGTGGCCAGGTCAGGGCAGGATAGGGGAGAGAATCTGTCATAGAGGCGGTCAGTTGCAGAGTGGAAAGGAGCAGGGTTCAAGTTGTGAAGGTTTCTGCGGGTAATTATTTGCTGCTTGGAATGATAAGTGTTTGAAGATGAGGACACTGTGAAGGTGATGAGATTGTGATCAGAGAGAGGAAAGGGGGAGTTTGTGAGGTTGCAGAGAGTGCAAAGATGGGAGAAAACAATGTCTAATGTATTCCCTTCAGAATGAGTGGAAGACTGTGTCCATTGCGCTAAGGCAAAAGATGAGGTTAGGTTGAAGAGTTGGGATGTAGCTGGGTTGTTGACATTAATGGGGATGTTAAAATCTCCAAGAATGATAGTGGGTAGTTCAGAGGAAAGAAAGTAGGGTAGCCAGGTAGAGAAATCATCAAGAAAGCGGGACACCGGTCCAGGAGGCCGATAGATCATTGCAATCCTCAGAGAAATGGAAGAAAACATTTGAATGCAGTGAGTCTCGAAAGAAGAGGATAGAGAGGGAGGGTTAGGGAGGACTTGAAAGGTGCTCAGTGGGGATAGAAGCAAACCAACCCCACTTCCTTTCCGACCACTGGGTCTGGGTGAGTGGGTCCAGAGAAGGCCTCCATAAGAAAGTGCTGCGGGAGAAAAATAATCTGCTGCTTGAAGCCAGGTTTCTGTAATTGCTAGTAGGTTAAGGAAGCGGGAGACAAAAAGGTCATGGACAGAGGTGAGCTTATTACAGAGAGCGGTTATTCCAGAGTGCACATGAAAAAGGGATGGTGGTTTTTTGGAGCACGGGGATTGATATTAGATTGGGGGGATTGCAGCTATTCCCAGAGGAAAGAGGGTGGCTGGTGTGGGGGTGAGATACTGGAGGACCAGGATTTGGGGAGATATCCCCAGAGGTTAGGAGAAGAAGGGTGAGAAAAGTAACATGGGAGCGGGATGTACACGAGCGCGCATGCCTTCCAGTCCTGGTGTTTGGGTCAGCAGGTGAGTGAAGTATCAGCAGAAGGTGATGAGAGCAGTAGTAGGGAGATGGGGAGATGGTAACAGTGAGTGTGAGAGGTGTAATCTTTGGGGTGGAGCAGAGGGGTAAGGAAATGAGATTTTGGGAACGCAGGATAGTAATATGAAAAGAAGGAGTAGAGACGGCATATTAAAAGGTAGGTGGAGTGGGACTCAGACTTGTAGGAGATGTTTCCCAGGGTGTTTGCTTGCAGCCTATCCAGCCTGCAGTAGAGTTCTTTGCTGTATCTTCCTGCTGCTTGAGTTAAACTGCTGTGTTCAACTGCAGCTTGCCACTCCTGCAAAAACCGCTGTGTTCAACTGCAGCTTGCCACTCCTGCAAAAACCGCACTCACGCAGAAAACTGCACCCCTTCTGTGACTGTGCCCTCCCCCCATGAGCTGATCTAAATTTATAGGGAAATGGTCAAATGAGCAACTCTTCTCCACCCCAATTAGGAACTGATAAGGGTCACATGAATTAGGGGGATGTTTCTCAAACGCAGACCAGACACAGGCCAGAGTAATAAAAGAAGTGCAACAAGAGGTAAGAATCAATCAACACAAACAGACCAAAATATATACACTATTTGTTCAGAGATACCAGAAGTCTATGCGTTGTTGAAGTTAGAGTTTAGAGTGGAGGTGAGAGCAGCAATTTACCCTTGTGATGCATCCTAAAAATGTATTTGCTTTCCCCACTGCATGGCCACACTGTTTGCTCATTTTGCAGTTGTCAAGTACAGCCATATCTTTTTCCTCTGTGGTGCTGGCCAACACTCCACCCCAAATATGGTACTCTATCAAGGGATTCTTCTTGCCTAGGTACATTAGTTTACATTTAAAAACAATGAACTGCAGTGTTTCCACAGTGCTCTAATCTGTGGTTCTCTCTTTTCTCAACCATACTCTGGATTCAAGTATTACAGACAAAAATATGTCAAATGCAACACTGAATACCTTATTTATATCTTAACCCCTTCACGCTAGCCGCACGCAAATGTGCGGCCTCCCGGCATCTGGGCCTAGACGCCGAGCAGCCGCACATTTGCAATAAAATACAAAAATCCCCCTGCGCTCCACAGAACCTAGTGAGTCAGCTGCTATCACCTATTCTCTATACCGCAAGATATGTGAAACCAAATAATATAAGTGGTGAAGCGCCGGGAGGCCAGACATTTGTATGCGGCCGGCGTGAAGAGGTTAAAAATAGGTGTGCTATCAATTATAAAAAAAAATGTCATATATTAAGTATACGTACTGTATGTATACTTAATATGACACATTTTGTTTTTATAATTGATAGCACACCTATTTTTAAGTAATATTTTTCTTGTATTAAGATATTTTTTGTGTGTTACGGTCACATTTCACTTTATGCACTAAGTGTGGGAATATTCTTCTGTTTATATATGAAAGCAGTAAACATGGGGGGAAGCTGTGAAATTTCAGCTTGCAGCTATGAGCCATTGTATTGTGGACCTACTCATCCCCATTCTCCCCTTCCCAAACTAAGGAGAAAGCCTGTTTGTTCACACCGCTCGTTGGTCTCTGGAAATCATAGTAACCAATATGGCCCCACTAGGAAGCTACACCCCATACCTGTGATGTCATTGGCCGAGTCGAGTCTTGCGTCCACAGCTTGGCCATTGGAGAGGGAATGCAGAGGATGGAAAGGAAGCTCTATGCCCTCTGCATTTGGAACCTAGAACTATCCAGATTGCCCCTAAGCTCCAACTCCACTATGTAGCCATCAGGGCGGCTCAGGAGCTCCTATAAAACACTACACGTAAATTTATAGAAAAAAAAAAGTAAAAAATAAAACAAAACCATTCTTCCTCCTGGAGGAGGGGGGGGGGGGTGTTATTAGTCATGGCACAGGTGTCAGCAGAGGGGCTACCCCAAGGCACTAGCCATACCATGGGAGGTCAGGGAGGTCAAATCCTCACCTATGACAGCGGGCTTTACCACATAGGGCCTTCAGGGATTCAACTCCCTATGCTATGAATACAGCTATTTTCATTCAGAGACATGACCAACATTTAACCACATTCCTGCCGCCCTATAGCAGATATGCTGCTACAGGGTGGCAGGGGTGTGCAAAATCATGTATATATATGTGATTTTGCATTTCCGGGTAGGGGGCACACGCGAGGCACGCGCGCCCTACCCGCACCGCCATTCACGGCCTCGGCTGTCAATCACTGGGTCCCGACCGGTGATTACTCGCCGGTGCCCGTTGATTGCTAAGGATCTCCAACAGGGGTGGGGGGGGGGGGGGTAACGGTTTGTAAACAAAACAGTTCTCCTTCCTGTCAGCTCGTGCACACTGCTCAGAATGGCTGTGCACAGTACAGCCATGCAAAGCAGTGTTCTTACAGTGAAGCACACAGACACAGCACACAGTAAATCAGCACACTGTTAACCCTTTATAGCCCCACGTTAAACCCTTCCTACCCAGTGTCATTAGTACAGTGTCAGTGCTTTTTATTAGCACTGATCACTGTATTGGTGTCACTGGAGATGTCAGTGACACCAAATCAGTTCCCCCCAGTGTCAAAATGCCCACCGAAGTCCGTACCTGATTGGAGACTGAAATGACGAGGTCGGCCTCACTTGTGTCACTAGCCCTGACCCCACTGGAACAAAGGGTGTCTAGGGACCAGGGGGACAAGAGTGCCAGCAGATGTTGTTTGCAGCACTTGCAGCTGGAGTCCTTAAAAGACTGATGGACCACCGATTCAGGAACAGTAGCGATATGCAGAGCTGGTATGGTAGATCGCAAGGCGTGCACCAGAGCAAGGCAGGAAGCTGGGATGGGAGACAGGAGCAATGTCTTAGGAATAGCCGGGGTCATCAACGGGCGGACAGCGAGGTACCAAATCATAAGCAAGCCAAAGTCAGGAGCAGAGCCAAGGTCAGGAACAAGTATCAAGCAGGAGAGTAATCAAGAGTCAGGTCAGGAACAAGCCGGGTCAGCAACAAGGGAATCACACAGGAACGAGCAGGAAACGGGGAACAGCCAAAGACCAGTCAGCACTCAGCACAGGCAGAGGCACCCTTTAAATAGTCCGTCTGCGTGTGCACGTACGTGTGTGCAATCGCGCATTTCTGTGCGCATGTCTATTCGCCAGCTGTCTCATGGGAAATTTCCGTTAATTGCCCCCCCCTTAGGGGCAGCCTCCGGATGCCTACTAAAGCTGGTTTTTCAGGATGAAGATGAAGGTAAGCTTGCACTAACCGTGGAGCATGGACATTAGCGGATGGTTCCCAGGAATTATCCTCTGGACCGTAGCCTTTCCATTTGATGAACTGGGTCTGACCACCTCTCTTTCTACAGTCAAGGATGGCTTCTACTTCATATTCCTCATTACCTTCGACAAGCAGTGGAGCAGGAGATTCTGGACCTTGATCCGGAAATAGACTTGGGACTGTTGGTTTTAATAAAGAGACATGGAATACTGGAGGGATCTTCATATTCTTTGGTAACATTAATTCAAAAGCTACAGGATTAATCTTTCTTTTGATTGTAAATGGTCCCAGGTACCTTGGACCAAGCTTCTTTGAAGGGCAGCTCAATTTCACGTTTGTTGTGGATAGCCAAACCTTATCTCCTGGTTTCAGATTCAGATTCCCCCTTCTTTTTCTGTCAAATAATCTCTTGTTATTTGCTTGAGCCTCTAAAATAGTTTCTCGTAACATTTGACCATTCCTATTGAGGAAATCCAGCCTTTCTTGTACCGCCGGGACAGCGGGTTCCCCCGGCATATCAGAGAGGAAGGAAGGATGGTATCCATAGTTGACATGAAAGGGGGACTGTTTGGTAGCAGAGTGGATGGAATTGTTATATGCAAATTCTGCCAATGGAAGGAGAGACACCCAATAATCCTGTGAGTAAGAAGAGAAACATCATAAATATTGTTCAAGGGTCTGGCTTGTCCTCTCAGTTTTCCCATTCGTTTGTGGATGATACTCAGAAGAAAAGCAAAGTTTGATCTCTAGTGCCTCACACAGAGCTTCCTAGAACTTAGAAGTGAACTGCACTCCCCGATCGGATAGGATATTGCTGGGAATACCATGTAGCCTCACAATCTCTTTAATGAAAGCAGAAGCAGTCTCAGCAGCAAAAGGAGTCCCTCTCAGGGGTATGAAATGGGCCATTTCTGACAGACGATCAACCACGACAAAGATGGTGGTGAACCCTTTCGGATGGGGGAAGCTCTACAATAAAATCCAGAGAAATCATACTCCATGGTTTTTCAGGTACTGGAAGGGATTCCAATAGGCCCCAGGTTTTGGCTCTATCAGACTTGTTTTGGAGGCATATCGAGGAAGATCTAACATAATTTTTACAATCTTTCATTAAGTTTGGCCACCAGAAGGTACAGGAGACCAAATTTGAGGTCTTGTGGATCCCGAAGTGACCCGCTAAAGGATGATCAAGGCATCTTTTAAGAATGAGAGTCCTGAGTTGTTCCGGTATATAAATCTGTTCTTTATGCAGATACAGAGGCCGTCCCTTAGCTGAAGATGCATTTCCAAGGGGGGTGGATGATCATCAACCGCTTCCTTTATATGTGATACAAGGTCT
Source organism: Staurois parvus (assembly GCF_062004578.1). NCBI lineage: Eukaryota > Metazoa > Chordata > Amphibia > Anura > Ranidae > Staurois > Staurois parvus. The sequence continues at coordinate 5,883,089 of NW_028317910.1, forward strand.
GCTTGCAGGAGTAAAAAGTGTTTAGCTGGCAGGATCGTGTCAGGTTCAGATGATACTATTGGGTCATGAAACATGCGTGAGAGCGCACTGGTTTGCCGTTCTTTGATCCTGGACATTATGTCAAGTGAAACACAAAGCAAGAGAACAAAAGTGCCCATCTTGCCTGCCGTGGCCTTAGGCGTTTTGCAGTTCTCAAGTATTCCAGATTTTTGTGATCCGTAAAAATGAGGATAGGGTGTGAAGTTCCCTCCAGCAAAGCATTGTACCGCTTCGTGCCTCCTGGGACGGGCCACTCTAATACAGAGGTCACTTTTTGAGGATCCATAGCAATGCCATCGGGAGTAATCACAAGTCTGAGTAACTGAATGGTCTGTATCTCAAATTCGCACTTTTCAGCTTTGGCATAGAGGCGATGATGGCATAACCTACCCAGTATCTTCTTCACATGGTCCCAGTGTTGTTCTATTGAACTTAAGACTAGGATGTCATCCAAATAGACAATGATAAATAAATCAAGATAGTCCCAGAATATATCATTAATGAAATGTTGGAATGTTGATGTGGCATTACAAAGGCCAAATGGCATAACCAGGTATTCAAAGTGCCCAAAGAGTGTTCGAAAGGCCGTCTTCCATTTATCCCCTTCACGAATTCTGACTAAATTGTATGCACCTCTCAGATCTAGTTTTGAAAAGACACATGCCCCTCGTAGCCTTTGGAACAATTCAGGAATCAGAGGAAGAGGATAGCAGTTCTTGACTGTTATTTTATTTAGATCACAATAGTCCACACATGGTCTAAGAGTATGATCTTTCTTTTCGACAAAGAAGATGCCAGCTCCCGCTGGTGATGTAGGAGGGAAGAATAAACCCCTTTTCCAGGCTTTCATCTATGTAATTCTGGAGGACCTCTAGTTCCAATTCGGAGAGAGAGGGTAAATTCACCCAAAAGGGATCTTGGCACCAGGCAGGAGTTCAATAGGACAATCGTAGGGTCCGTGCGGGGAAAGAGTATTGGCACTCTTTTTGTTGAATACATCCAAGTATTCATGGTAGGCGGTAGGGACAAGTTTCATCATCTTTGAATCAGGATGGATACTAAGAAGAGGAGTCACTGAACATGGTTCCTTTGGAATGTAATGAGTCTGACAGTATTCGAAAGAAAGGAGGATTTCCCCAGAGAGCCATTTGATGGATGGGTTGTGCTCCCTTAGCCAGGGCATGCCGAGAATGACCGGAAACATTGGTGAGGTTCTGACATCCAGACATAGAAGTTCCTGATGTCCTGAGGATGAGTGGCAGAAGATTGGCATAGTCTCTTGCGTCACTGGGCGAGAACTGATACCAGAGCCATCAGCCAGATGGACCGAAAATCTTTGTTTCTTGGTACAGAGAGGGATATTGTATTTATTAGCAAAGGTAGAATCCATGAAACAGCTACAGGCACCAGAGTCTATAATTGCTAGTACAGTAATAGTTCTTTCAGCAAGTTGCGAGTGAAGAAAGAAGGAGAGGTGCGTTTGACTCGTTTCTTGTGGGTGCATCATATGGAACCAGATAGGAGAGGGCTTAGGAGGTCTCACTGGACATGTCAGTACATGGTGACCCGCATCACCACAGTAGAGGAAGAGGTTGGAGTTTTGTCATTGAAGACGTTCAGCACAGGATAAAGGTGGTCTCCAAAAGCTCCTACGAGGAGAATTACAATGCCCCCTTTTGCTGGAGAGTATGTCTGATGCGACAGCAATGGGTGAGGGGACAGGAGTCTCTATTTCAGAGCAGATCAAGAGACCCCTGCTAGTTCTTTCACCCTGCCTTTCCCAGAGCCGTCGGTCGATTTGAATGGCTAGGTTTATCAGGTCCTCTAGCATGGTTGGTACCCCTACTCCGGCAAGTTCATCTTTCAAGGTGTTGGAGAGACCGAGGCGAAACTGATGGCGGAGAGCAGACTCGTTCCATTGAGTGTCAGAACTCCATAAACAGAACTCAGTCACATAGTCCTCTATAGGCCTTTGGCCTTGCTGTAGCTTGCTGAGCATAAATTCTGCAGTCTGATGACGGAAAGGATCAGCGTAAAGTTGTGACATGGCTGAGAAAAAAGAGCCCGTAGAATTTAGAACCGGATCATGTTGCTCACGAAGGTGGTGTGCCCAGGATTGGGGTTTATTCTGAAGGAGTGAAATAATGAATCCCACTTTGGTGCTTTGTGATGGAAAAGTTCTTGGTAGCAGAGAAAAATATAGCTCACAGGAACTACAAAAGGGTCGAAACTTCCTGCGGTCTCCCGTAAAATATTCAGGTATTGGCACCCGGGGTTCAGGTAGAGGAAAAGTTCCATAAATTATGCTGAGCTCTGTCTCTGAGTATTTATATCTGAGACTGCAGAGGGACCCATGGTTGCTGAAACATCTGGCTTGGCTGGTAGTTGGTTCTCCATGTGATCAAGGTAGACAGGCGTGCACCAGAGCAAGGGAGGAAGCTGGGATGGGAGACAGGAGCAATGTCATAGGAATAGCTGGGGTCAACGGGTGGACAGCGAGGTACCAAACCATAAGCAAGCCAAAAGTCAGGAGCAGAGCCGAAGTCAGGAACAAGAATCAAGCAGGAAAGCAATCAAGAGTCAGGTCATGAACAAGCCGGGTCAGCCACAAGGGAATCACACAGGAACAAGCAGGAAACGGGGAACAGCTGAAGACCAGTCAGCACTCAGCACAGGCAGAGGCACCCTTTAAATAGTCCGTCTGGCGCCAATCTTCACTGCGTGTGCACGTTCGCGCATTTCTGTGCGCATGCCCACGTGTATTCGCCAGCCGTCTCACGGTAATTCCCTTACAGGTGGTAACTCCTCTGGAGGGCAAGTAGTTAACACACAAGAAAATAAACATGAAACTTTGCCTAACGGGGAAGGGATATGCCTTGGAGAGGACTTCCTGTCTTGTTTTTTTGCCATAGTCCAATCACCTGAAGGTGGCAGCATAACTCTATCGCAATGGATTGGAAGATGTTCTGTGTCCCCTGACATACTATAAAGAAATTAGCTCAATAAAAGCTTTAAGGTCTATGGAATGAATACAAACTGTTTCTCTTTTTTAGCAATAAATTCCTGACGGGTTTTAACACTGTCTAATAATCTCCAAATGCAAAAAAAAAAAAGTATGTGATCTGCCATTTCTAATTGTATTCTAAAAAGTCTGGTCCCAGGCTTCACTAGTTTCCAATTCGTGGCCTTGAATATGCCTGCGGGTAGCGAAGTCATAATTCCTGATATATGCCCTTGGTAAGTGTGGCAGCAAACAAATAACATATTTCAGAAAGAAAGCAGATCATGCACACCCTTCACATCATGTTTTATTTAAAATATCTGCATATCATATTTACTGATGTATTTAAGCAAGCCAAATATGCCTCAGATAGTACAAAAGAATAGCTGGAAAAATCAGAAGTGTGACTGAAGCACCCAGCTCAGGTGTCTCTCTTACTTGAGTGCTCTCTTTAATCCATCAGTAACCGCCTCCTTGCGAGCCTTTTCCAAGGATAGTGCCTTAGATTTCAGTCCCTCACTAACACCGTAGCCAACATCTTCATGGTAGGAGCCATCCTGGTTGGAGTATAGAGGAGAAAAATTTTAATATTTTGGTGAGACCAGATAGCATATGTACTAAACCCAAAGCAATCCAACACTATGGTTTCTTCATTTACTGCACAAGAGATAAAGGGGGGTGGAGATACGACTGACTGTGGTTACATTGGACAGGTTTGTATGTTTCCTAAACTGAATACAATACTACTATGGATTGTGAAAACACAGAGACTTCATGTACCAGCTCATGAATCCTTTTCAATGTAGGGTAAAGTTTTGTAATTTTTCAGTGGAATTAATCCTGATGAAACTTACATCACCCAAAATAAAATATTTAAAAGTGATTTTGTCTTTTGCCCACAGTAAATATGCTGTACTTTTCTCCCTTGTGCCTCCATTTCACAAAAAGGAAACATTTTAAATGTACAAATATATTATTTATTAACAATACAGTTTGTAGAAACTTTGCAAGAATTTTGTACGTTTTGCTCTCTTTGCGTGTGCTAATAATGAATATAGTATACTTTTAGCAAAAATATCATTTTGATAAACTACCTACGCAACTACCGTAGGACCTAAAAACCAGTAGCTTCTTTTATTCTATCGGTCCTATGTTTAACCCCTTCACGCCAAGCGTACGCAAATATGCAGCCTGCATATTTGCGTACGCTTTGTAAACAAACATGTGCTGATGCTGTATTTGTGATAGCTAATAATGGTTTTGGTGTACTTTTAGCAAAAATATTATTTTATTTTATTACTACTGTGACCTAAAAAATCAGCAACACCTACTTTTTATTCTACCGATCCTTTGCTTTCAGAAAATGTATGGTTTGGGAATCTTTTTTGAAAGCTGTAAAGGAAAAATAAGCAAATTTAAAAAAAAGGAAAAATGGAAAATATAGTCTGGCCACCTGAGTTTAAAAATATAGTGCAAGGCCTGGCAGCCAAAGAGTTCAAAAGAAATAAAAAAAGCACTTAGTGTGTGGATGCACTATGGGTGAATGTCTATCAGATTTTTTCTATTGTCTAGTTCTTGTTGCAATTTAGTTTCACCTGCAAACCTGGTGACTGCACAATTGAGGAGAGCAACCCAAAGCAACAGCAAACTTAAGCTGGCCATACTTGGGTCCAGCCGAATTTTGATCCATGTATGGGCACCCTGATTGTACACAAGTCGATATATTAACCGCTTGCCGCCCTGGGTTCCGCGCTCCCGACACTTTCGCCGGTAGGGGGCGCGCGCGCGCGCTCCTGCCGACCCGCAGGTGATCCGATTCGATCCAGGAGGGATCAATCATTAGATTTCAGCCAGTGATTTCTGGCTGAAATCGGATGATCGGTCCCTGTCCTATCCTGTCCTGTGTTGATATTTACACAGGGCAGGATATGATGTCATTCTTCTCTGCCTGGACACATTCCGTTCCAGACAGAGAAGAAGAGACATTTAAACGTGAGTAAAACAGCACACTGACAGTTAGAACACAGTCTAGGACACATTTAACCCCCTGATTGCCCCCCCCAGTTAACCCTTCACTGCCCTGTCACCAGTGTCACTGATCAGTGAAGCGATTTTTATTGATCACTGTATCAGTGTCCATGGCGACTTCCAATAGTGCTAGCGCCCCTCCCAGATAGCGCCAGTTTGCCCGTCAGTACACCAATAAAGCCATTTAACCCCTTAATTCCCCCCCCCCCCCTCCCCGAGTTGACCCCTTCACTGCCCTGTCACCAGTGTCACTGATCAGTGAACCAATTTTTACTGATCACTGTATCAGTGTCGCTGGCGACTTCCGTTAGTGTTAGCGCCCCTCCCAGATAGCGCCAGATTGCCCGCTAATACACCAGTAGTCCCGTCTAACCCCTTGATCGCCCCCCCCCCCCCCCGAGTTGACCCCTTCACTGCCCTGTCACCAGTGTCACTGATCAGTGAACCAATTTTTACTGATCACTGTATCAGTGTCGCTGGCGACTTCCAATAGTGTTAGCGCCCCTCCCAGATAGCGCCAGTTTACCCGCCAGTACATCAGTAATCCCATTTAACCCCTTGATCCCCCCCCCCCCCAGTTAACCCCTTCACTGCCCTGTCACCAGTGTCATTGATTACAGTGAACAGATTTTTACTGATCACTGTATTAGTGTCACTGGTGACTTCCGATAGTTTTAGCGCCCCTCCCAGATAGCACCAGTTTGCCCGCTAGTACACAAATAATCACATTTGACCCCTTGATTGCCAGGAACACGCTTACTTGCACGCTAAACCTTCATTGCTAGTATAGTGTCTGATTGGATCAATATCTTTGATCAGATCAGCGCTATACCAGCATTCACATTACTTTAGTATCCCCAAAAACGCAATGTTAGCGGGATGAGCCCCAACACCTGCCAGCACCTGCGTTTAGCCCCTACGCCCCCCCTGCTCCCCCAGCAAGTGCAGTGTCAGTAGATAACTCTCACTTGATACATATTACACACAAAACCGCAGTGTTCACAGAATCAGGCCTGATATCTGTTAGCACTTGTCGGTAAATTTTGTGTAGCGGTTCAAGAAGTCCCTGACAGCCAGGCGTTCTTTTTCCCGTGAGTCGCACTAGGTACCTGTAAATTTAGTGGCCAAAATGTCTAAGCAAAGGTACACTAGTGAAGAGGCCTATAGGATTCTGAGCATGTCAAGTAGGAGCGAAGGGGAAGACTCACTGGCAGAACCAGGCTCAGAATACGAACCTATAGACAGCAGCGGCACCCTGACAGCTAGCTCAGACGACGAGGAAGTGGTCCCTGCTAAGGTCAGGCGTACCCGATCCCATTCACAGGTTGCTGAGGTGGTACAAATGCATGATGACTCTCATATGCAGCAGAGTGCCAGTACTAGTGCCGCAGTATCTTTTGGTGAACTGGCGAGCACCAGCGGCCTAGTACGTCCTGGTCGTAGGCATACCAGCACTGCAGTAACACTTGGTGACGTGGCGAGTCCCATAAGTGCAGTACAAGCTGGTGCGGTGGCGAGCACAAGTAGTGTCCCGCGGCCACCAAGAATTCGCAGACAGGCCCGTAGAGCCCCTAGTGTCCTTCCGGATGTGCTTGCAAATCCTGATTGGCAGCCCACAAATTCTGCAGCACCCGTACTTCCCCCATTCACTGCCCAACCCGGAATTCAGGTGGAAACAGCAAATTTAAATACTCCCCTTAATTTTTTTGAGCTGTTTTTCACAGAAGATCTTTATGCATCGATTGTGGATCAAAGCAATTTATATGCACGACAATTTATCGCCGCCAACCCAAATTCAAACCTTGCCAGACCATTCGCATGGAAACCCATTACGGTTTCCGAATTTAAAGTTTTTTTGGGCCTAACCCTCAACATGGGCATTAATGATAAAAATCAATTGCGGTTGTATTGGTCCACCGACCCTCTTGTTCACATGTCCGTGTTCTCTTCTGCCATGGCCAGGCATAGATATGAGACGATAAGGCGTTTTATGCACTTCTACGACAACTCACTCAGTCGTCCTCGGGGTGACCCTGAATTTGACCGGCTCCACAAAATTCGGCCCCTCGTAAATCACTTTAACCAAAAATTTGCAGATGTGTATACTCCCCAGAAAAACATCTGCATCGATGAGTCCCTCATTCAATATTCTGGCCGCCTTGTAATCAAACAATATCTCCCCAGCAAGCGTGCCAGATATGGGATCAAGATGTATAAGACCTGTGAGAGGGCAACAGGCTATACATGTAAGTTTCGGATTTATGAGGGAAAAGATAGTTACTTGGAGCCCCCCGGATGCCCAGACTACATGGGGAGCAGTGGCAAGATAGTTTGGGACTTGGCGTCATCCTATTTCCATATGGGGTACCACTTATACGTGGACAATTTTTATTCAAGCGTGCCACTATTTAGACATTTGTTCAATTTGGGAGTTTGCACATGTGGCACTGTGCGATCTAATCGCCGAGGCTTCCCCCAACGGCTTGTAAATACCCGTCTTAAAAAGGGGGAAAAAGCCTGCTTGAGAAATGAAGAATTGCTCGCAGTGAAGTGGAAGGACAAACGGGATGTTTACCTCCTGTCTTCCATTCACGCAGATACGACCATCCAAATTACCACGGCAGCTGGTGTTGTTGAGAAGCCCCTCTGTGTCCATGATTATAACCTTAACATGGGAGGGGTGGACTTCAATGACCAGATGATGCAGCCGTATTTAGTTTCCCGAAAATCCAAACGCTGGTACATAAAAGTGTCAGTTTATTTATTTCAATTGGCTGTATATAACGCTTTTGTTCTCTATAAAGCAACTGGACATAGTGGATCATACCTAAATTTCCAGTTAGAGAACATCAGGGCCCTTTTGTATCCAGAAGGTGCTGCGCCCCAAATCCCTCTCCCAGATGCAGTTAGCCGTCTGCATGAGAGACATTTTCCCGATACCATTCCTGGTACCCCAACCCAAAGAAGACCCCAAAAAAGATGTCGCGTCTGCAGCAAACGTGGAATTAGGCGTGACAGCCGCTATTGTTGTCCCTCCTGTCCTGGCCAACCTGGCCTCTGCATCAAGACCTGCTTCCGCCTCTACCATACACTAGTGAACTATTAGTATAGGGTACAGCACGGCACAGATCAGGGCACATTTACACAGGGTCTCAAAAGATGTTAGGTAGTCAGGAAACTGGCTATCGCATTTGGAGAGACCCTACCAGCTGTTTAAATGTTTGAAGTTTGGAAAAAAAAAGTTAAAAAAAATAAAAAAGATAAATAAAAGTACAAATACCCCCCAAAAAAATAAAAAAATGTAAAAACCAAAAATAGTTATAGTTTTTTTTGTTGTTGTCATTTTTGTGATTGTTTGACTTTCACTGGTTTATTGTTGTTTTATTGTTAACCATTTCGGTTTGCAGGAATGCTTTCAGCTGCAGCGCTAACCTGTTTATTCTGACAGCAACAGGAACTTGCTCTCAGAATAGACATAAGTCAGCGTGGGCAGCGCTGTTGGATGAGATTTTTCATCCGCAGTTATAAAAAACAGAATATATGCCAAAGCATGGGGGCCTGGGGTGGCCAGTGGGTGGATGGCCCCTATGCTTCGGCATATATATTTTATATTTGTTGGCACATTTCATGTGTGCCCACCATTAGAAGTGGGTGGATTGAGGGAGGTTTCTGATGGTGGGCATACCACCACACACTTTTCCTTATAAAGTTGTTTTATTGAGTTTGTTTTATTGTCAACCATTGTTGATTTTTTTGCAGGAACGTCAAACTGCAGCACTGACCTGTTTATTCTGACAGCAACAGGGTCTTGCTTTCAGAATAGACATAAGTAGGTGTGTGCAGTGCTGCCGGATGAGATTTTTCATCCGCAGTTAAAAAAAAAGAGAATATATGCCAAAGCATGGGGGCCTGGGGTGGCCAGTGGGTGGATGGCCCCTATGCTTCGGCATATATATTTTATATTTGTTGGCACATTTCATATGTGCCCACCATTAGAAGTGGGTGGATTGAGGGAGGTTTCTAATGGTGGGCATACCACCACACACTTTTTCTGGCAGAGATTTCTTCTCTTTTTTTTCATTCAGCCCACAGGCTGCATAAAGAAAAAAAGAACATAGCATATACACCCAACAAGGACCAGTGACGTACTCGTATCATTTGGCATCATCCTGGTATCATTTTTTTCAGCCGGCAATGGGCTTTCATGTAAAAGCATTCCTAGTGGTTAATTAGCTGCAGAATTGCCTTTACAAGCAGCGGGAGAAAATGCCCCCCCCTCCCTGAGATAGCATTAAAAAAAAAAAAAAATTAAAGGGACAGTGTAAAAATAATTAAATAAATCAGAAAAAAAGGAAAAAAAAAAAAAAAGGACCCTCGCCCATCCGCGCACGCGCACACCTGCGGTCGTGAGCGTTGACCCTTTCCCAGTATGGAAACAGCGATTGCAACATGCATGTGAGGTATCGCCACGAACGTCAGATCAAGGGCAGTAATTATAGCTCTAGACCTCCTCTGTAAATCTAAAATGGTAGCTTGTAAAGGCTTTTAAAGCGTTGCCTATAGATATTAAAAATGTATGCAGTTTGTCGCCATTGCACAGGGCATGCGTAATTTTAAAGCATGTCATGTTTTCTATCTATTTACTCAGCATAGCATCATCTTTTATATCATACCAAATAATTGGCCAATATATTGTGTTTTTGTGCATTAAAATTAAAAAAAGTGTATATTTTTCAAAAAAATTGCATTTGAAAAATCGCTGTGTAAGTAATATGTGAGATAAAAAATTGCACCACCCACCATTTTATTTACTAGGGTGTCTGCTCTAAGAAAATATTTAATGTTTGGGGGTTCACTTTAATTTCCTAGCAAAAATACAGATTTTTTTAATGTGAACAAAAAGTGTCAGAAAAGGCTTGGTCTTCAGGTGGTTAGAAGAGTGAGTGATGTGTGGCATAAACCTCTAATGCTGGGCATAAAATGCCCCCACCCCTCAAAATGACCCCTTTTTGGAAAGTAGACACCCCAAACTATTTGCTGAGAGGCATGTTGAATCAATAGAAGAATTTATTTTTTTACCACAAGTTTTTGGAAAATGAAGAAAGAAAATAAAAATATATTTTTTCTTTTCTTTTTTATATTTCAAAACCTTGTGAGAAAAAATTAGATCTGCAAAATACTTACCATGCCTCTTTTTAAATTCCTTGGAGTGTCTACTTTCCAAAAAGGGGTCATTTGGGGGGGTTTGGTGCTATCCTGGCATTACAGGGCCTCCGAAACTGTGATAGGTAGTGGGGAAGTGAAATGAAGAAGTTACGCACCTTCAGGCTTTCAAAGTGCTCATTGGATTTCAGGCTCCTGTATGTGGCTAGGCTCCCAAAAAGTGTCACACGTGTGGTATCCTCATACTCGGTAGAAGTAGCAGAATGTATTTTGGGGTATAATTCCACATATACCCATGGCTTGTGCAAGAAATAAATCATTTAAATGACAATTTTGTGTAAAAAAAAAAAAAAAAAAAACGTTTTTGTCATTTTCCAGAAACTTGTGGAAAAAAAATAAATCTTCCATGGACACAATATGTCTCTCAGCAGATAGCTTAGGGTGTCTGCTTTCCAAAATGGGGTCATTTGGGGGTGTTTGTTCTATCCTGGTATTTTAGCACCTCAAGAGATGTGATGGGCGGTCAGAAAGTAAAAGCTGTGTAAATTTCAAATTATCTATACCATAGTTTGTAGACGCTATAACGTTCACACAAAGCAATCAATATACACTTATTGGGATTTTTTTTACAAAAAACATGTAGCAGAATACATTTTGGCTTAATATTATGACTAATTTTGAGTTTACGATATATTTTTTATAGCTGAAAGTAGAAAAAAATTGGTTTTTTTTCAAGATTTTCGTGTTTTTTTTGTTTATAGCGCCGAAAATAAAAAGCGCACAGGTGATCAAATACCACCAAAAGAAAGCTCTATTTGTGTGAAAAAAGGGACGTAAATTTTGTTTGGGTACAGCATTGCATGACCGCGCAATTATCATTTGAATTAGTGCAGCGCTGTATAGCAAAAAAAAGGCATAAATTACAGTATCTATACCATAGTTTGTAGACGCTATAACGTTCACACAAAGCAATCAATATACACTTATTGGGATTTTTTTTACCAAAAACATGTAGCAAAATACATTTTGGCTTAAATTTATGACTATCTTTGAGTTTACGATATATTTTTTATAGCTGAAAGTAGAAAATATTGTTTTTTTTCAAAATTTTCATGTTTTTTTTGTTTATAGCGCAGAAAATAAAAAGCGCACAGGTGATCAAATACCACCTAAAGAAAGCTCTATTTGTGTGAAGAAAAGGACGTAAATTTTGTTTGGGTACAGCATTGCATGACCGCGCAATTATCATTTGAATTAGTGCAGCACCAAACAGCAAAAAAAGGCCTGGTCATTAAGGGGGGGTAAATCCTCTGGGGCTCAAGTGGTTAATCAATTGGTGTACAGCTAGCCTATCAGGTTTTTCCTCCAAACGATTAGTGCCACCGGCTATAGCTGGCAACACTAATCACTGTGTTCTGCGGGCAGGAAAGGCTCCCTGCCGGCAGAACACAACAGCGCTGCATGAGGGATTCTTCCATTAACAATTACTGCATTGATGGGGAAACCCATGGAGGAAGGAAATAAAATTGCATACTCTATGGCATGCCTTACAGAACTCTAACCATTTCTCAGGCTACACCTTCCTGCCCAGGCCAGTTTTCAGGTTTCAGCGCTCACACACTTTGAATGACAATTGCGCGGTCATACAACATTGTACCCAAACTAAAATTTTATCATTTTCTTCACACAACTAGAGCTTTCTTTTGGTGGTATTTAATCACCGCCGAGGTTTTTATTTTTTGCTAAATTAACAAAAAAAGACCAAAAATTTTGGAAAAAAAACACATTTTTCTTTGTTTCTGCTATAAAAGTTTACAAATAAATAATTGTTCTTCATAAATTTAGGCCGAGATGTATTCTGCTACATGTCTTTGGTGAAAATAACCCAAATTAGGATGTATTTTCTTTTTATATTTTATTTTGACCAAAGTAGTGCAATGTTACCATAGTAACATTGTACTACTTTGGGGAAGTGATCAGTATTTTTTTTTTTTTTACACAATTTGCTTATAGCAAAGAATTACTTTGCTATAAGCAAGCATTTACCTGAATGAAATCGATTCATTCAACTTTTTTTCTTTTTTTTTTGTGCTTAGCTGTGATTTGGTCACAGCTAATCACATGACATGTGCATGTGATTAGCTGTGACCATTCACAGCTAGGCACTAGTATACAATGGATGGCATCATGAATGAAGCCATCCATTGTATACAACTGTCATGTGACCTGCTGTGATTGGTCACAGCAGGTCACATGGTACCAGCAACGGGAGCCGGTACTCGGATCTGTCATCGGCCGTGTCCGAGGTGCACGGCCGCTGACAGATCGCACTGCTGCGCCGCTCTGCATTAGCGCAAACGGCGCATGTGCGGGAGCACGCCAAATGGCGTGCACCCGGAATGCAGGGACACAATTGAAGCCGCCAAACGGCCATTGGCCGGGCAGCTAATGGTTAAAAAAAAAAAAAATCAGGACAAGGAACAAGCTTGGTCTGATCATGTATTACCTTCAGCTGGACTTTGACAAATGCACACACTCCAACATAGAACTTCCCATTACTCAGGTCCACAAAATCTGTACAGAAAACATAAAAATTAGTGCAAAAGATCTATGTTCTCTCTTTGAATTATTTAGCACTAAAACAGGGTATTGCTTCAATTGTTCAATAAAGCTGAAAGCATTGCACGATGCGCAAATTTCATGGTCTTTTGCAGCTTACGCATATCTATTCTGCTGTATTTTCAGGAATCATTAGCAAATGGAAGCTAAAACAGTCTTAAAGTGATATTAAACACAAAAGAAAATATTTATTATATTGCAGCTTACCAGTTCTTAGATGTGATGGCTGCATTTGTTTTCTTTTTTTTAGGCTAGATTTCTTCTATTTTCATCTGATGATTCAGCCAGCAAGCCTGCTGTTTTTCAGAAACATATGTATAGCACTCGTTGTTTTCATGTGTAGGTGCCCCAGCATGTGCTTTTACGTTTGTGCGTGTGTACATATGTGGGGGTGGGGGTATGCTTGGGTGCAACTTCCTTTTTTTTAAATCACAAAGGGGACGAAAAGTCCACTTTGTGATGATTTTTTGATAGAGGTTCTTTTTTTTTTTTTTTTCTTCCCTGAATGTAATGCAGTGCACATCACACCGCATTACATTCATTCCTGGCCTCAATGACCGGGAATCTGTCAAACAGGGACCCGGAAGTGACGTCACATCACTTCCGGGTCAGGACAAGAAGGGGAGGGGAGTGGATGTGTCCGCTCTGCTCCCTCCCCTATACCACATCCCGCCGGCACCCAGTGAATTAGTCCCGGGCCCACAGATGGGCAAGCGGAGCATGAGACATATAGCAGGGGGAGAGGCTGGCACTGTGGGCTGTGTAGAAACAATCAGGTGGCACTGCTGCCGCCCGAATTCTTCCACCTGAGAGGTAAGCCCTGCTGCTTGACCGCAGCAGGGCTAAAGGCAAAAAAAAAGGTTCGGGGTCTCAAAGCTAATTGTGCCCACACGCAGGTAATCACTCAGGTAGCAATCACATGCAAGTGATTGGCCAGGGCCGATAACTCACATGTGATCACTGCTTGAGCAATTACATGTGACTGGAAGTGAATAGCTGCAAGAACCGGCAGCCTCCGATTGTTTTCATTGGGGTTGCCTACTGGCAGCTAATTGCAAGACCGCCCCTGCTGGAGTTTTTGTAGCTGATCGCAGACATCTGAAGTCTTTTCTGATAGGTTTCATCCTTCAAACTTTTCACCATTTTTGTTGCCTGTCTCTGGCCTCGCTCTGTCTGATCAAGATCTTTTTGCAAATGAGGTCTCCTGAACTTAACACAGTATATTAAAAATGAGGTAAAACTAAAGATCTATATAGGGGAATCAGGACCTTCTTTCTCCTTCTGGTGACCCATCTAGTGATGCATCCCAAAATTCTATTTGTTTGTCCCACTGCCTGTTCTTTTTGCAATCATCTTCAATCACAAATCTTTTTGCTCTGTAGTGTTGAACAACACTGTACCTCCAATATAGTAAATTCACTTAAACAATAAAATGCAGTTTCCACTGCTTTGGACCAATTTTCCAGCAATGCAAAATCATGTTCCATTTTACAGACACCTCCAGGAATAACAACCCTAATGTACACCTTTGTGTTATCAGCAAAAAAAAAAAAAACATACCTTAGCCACCAACCTTTTAGTTATATCATTTCCATGTATATTAAATAGAACAGGACCTAGTACAGAGCCTTGTGGTATACTGCTAGTGACTGGTCTCTGTTCCAAATGAATCCTAGTTACAGCCACATTCTGGTATCTATCTTTAGCCAAATGCATATCCACAGAAAACAAATGCATTGCTGAAATGAGGACAGGATATGTCCATAGCACCTTTCTGGTCCAAAACATTAGTGATCTATACAAAAAACAGATTATTCTGACATGATCTGCCCTCAGTAAAGCCATGCTGCTTTGAGTCCAGCAAGTTGTGTGTTAAGGGATCAGTGATTCTTCTCTTTAGGAGTGATTCCATTAAATTGAATACAACAGATTTAAAACTCACTGGCCTGTAATTGTCAGCTTCTACTTGCTACCCTTCTTGTGGATAACTACAATATCCACCAGCCATTGTCTACTTTCTTAATAGATTTAACCTGGCCAATCATGATTCATTTTTTCCTCCAACCAGTAGGTTGCATTAAAACAAATTAGCCAATTTTTCCATCCACTCATTTGATGTAGATGGAGGAATCCTTCCCATTATGGTAAATACAATGATCAGTGTTGTCGGTTATAGCCGGCGTCATTGATCATTCAGGAAAAACCTGAGAGCTGGTTGTACACAAGTCGATCAATAGATCAACTTTTGTACAACCAGCCAGCCCATACAAGGATTGTAATTTGGGCAGTCACTGTTGGGCCAGCCGAAATTCGATCCTTGTATGGCCAGCTTTAGCCATTTACTCCTCTTTCTCTGCTTTGACAGCACTGATGTGTTTGGCCTCCCTTTGCCTAGTTTTTTTTTTGAGCCATCCATACGGGATCCCCTACACACTCACACAGGAGCTGACATGTGAGTGGACACTCCTGTTTTATAAAAGTGCTGTAATAGTTGCTTTCCATCATCGGTTGGAGCTCTGTGTCTTCCCTACCCAGTATACTCTGCAGGTCTTGTGTGATTAATACTAGCACTGTGTTTGACATATGGTGGGAATTGGGCATCCTATAATCAGAGACTATTTATTCTCATATAGGACTTTGTGTGATATGTTACTAGTCATTATCCACGATTCATCAATATTTCATTTATTATTCATTTTTACATCATTATTATTTCTGATTTGTTTTTTTTTTTTATTATTATTGCCCCATTTTATTTTTGTCTATTTTTTTTTGTTCATTGTTTTGTAAACTAGTCAATGGGGTTTTTGCCATGTTCCTTTTTGTTTTATTTGACCTCTATACTGACTTTACTTTAGCTGGATTAACTTCACTGCTATACATTAACAGTCCCAGAAGTGGCACTGTGATTGTATTTCTCTTTGTATGTAGTAAGGTTTTGTTGATACTTTTAAAAAAAAATGTGCCCCCTGCAGGTTTAAGTCATAATATACTAGTATGCACTGCATAGTAGTACACTATAATAGACTTAACAGCAACTGAAGCCCTCTAGCGTTGCATTGTCATGGCCCTGGTCCCCAACACTTCCATCTGCACTTGGTCTTCCTTCCAGGTTTCGTATCTTCAGCTGCTTGAATGGCCGGGCCGAGGTGACATCAGTCCCACGCATGTACACAGGAGTCAAGTCGCTGTAGAACACATAGTGTACATTACCCACTGACAGGCACCTTGGACATTTATGACAGAAGAAACCTCCCTTTAGGGTCTCTTCCCTTATAAAAACCCTGCCTATCAGCAGATTCTTTACTTTACTACCATATTAGGGTATAACAGCAAGTGTTGAAGTGTACATCGATCAAGTGCAGAAATGAAAGAAGCCTTTTAATATGAATGTTCAAAAATAACATAGAAATTGTTATTGGATGCATTCCATGCTACAGAAATAGTAACATGAATATGAAAATAGATTTTGAAGTGAAGATAAGAGTGGAGAATAAAAGAAAGATAAAGGAAGAAAAAGGGGAGCAATTTGCATTCCACTATTGGGTCCCGGTTATCAAATTTCTCGAAGGCGACAGTCAAAATCCCTCTGGAGGACGTGAGTAACCCACGATTCCCAGTTTCTCATTAATTAACACTCATTTCATGCGAGATTTAACTTCAGATATAAATAAGGGTGTTGGTTAACCAAGCTTTCACTATTGTTTGTTCTGGAGTGGTCAGGACATGGGTTAAATTGTTGTTTAATAACCCTGTAAGGGATTTGACTGAGAAGTGTTCCCTGTGGTAGAATAGGTAAAGATTTCTGTAGGAGTAGTCTCAGAATATCGTACACTTGTATCCAGAAATTGTATGCCAATGGACAGGACCCACCAAGTAAAAAACAAAATTTGCCAATGTCCAAACATGCCCGAAAGCAGGTAAGCTAAACATCAAGGCTGACAAGAGCCAATCTAACAGGCACCACATACAGTCAGGTCCATAAATATTGGGACATCGACACAATTCTAACATTTTTGGCTCTATACACCACCACAATGGATTTGAAAGGAAACAAACAAGATGTGCTTTAACTGCAGACTGTCAGCTTTAATTTGAGGGTATTTACATCCAAATCAGGTGAATGGTGTAGGAATTACAACAGTTTGCATATGTGCCTCCCACTTGTTAAGGAACCAAAAGCAATGGGACAGAATAATAATCATAAATCAAACTTTCACTTTTTAATACTTGGTTGCAAATCCTTTGCAGTCAATTACAGCCTGAAGTCTGGAACGCATAGACATCACCAGACGCTGGGTTTCATCCCTGGTGATACTCTGCCAGGCCTCTACTGCAACGGTCTTCAGTTCCCGCTTGTTCTTGGGGCATTTTCCCTTCAGTTTTGTCTTCAGCAAGTGAAATGCACGCTCAATCGGATTCAGGTCAGGTGATTGACTTGGCCATTGCATAACATTCCACTTCTTTCCCTTAAAAAACTCTTTGGTTGCTTTTGCAGTATGCTTTGGGTCATTGTCCATCTGCACTGTGAAGCGGCATCCAATGAGTTCTGAAGCATTTGGCTGAATATGAGCAAATAATATTGCCCGAAACACTTCAGAATTCATCCTGCTGCTTTTGTCAGCAGTCACATCATCAATAAATACAAGAGAACCAGTTCCATTGGCAGCCATACATGCCCACGCCATGACACTACCACCACCATGCTTCACTGATGAGGTGGTATGCTTAGGATGATGAGCAGTTCCTTTCCTTCTCCATACTCTTCTCTTCCCATCACTCTGGTACAAGTTGATCTTGGTCTCATCTGTCCATAGGATGTTGTTCCAGAACTGTGAAGGCTTTTTTACATGTCGTTTGGCAAACTCTAATCTGGCCTTCCTGTTTTTGAGGCTCACCAATGGTTTACATCTTGTGGTGAACCCTCTGTATTCACTCTGGTGAAGTCTTCTCTTGATTGTTGACTTTGACACACATACACCTACCTCCTGGAGAGTGTTCTTGATCTGGCCAACTGTTGTGAAGGGTGTTTTCTTCACCAGGGAAAGAATTCTTCGGTCATCCACCACAGTTGTTTTCCGTGGTCTTCCGGGTCTTTTGGTGTTGCCGAGCTCACCGGTGCGTTCCTTCTTTTTAAGAATGTTCCAAACAGTTGTTATGGCCACGCCTAATGTTTTTGCTATCTCTCTGATGGGTTTGTTTTGTTTTTTCAGCCTAATGATGGCTTGCTTCACTGATAGTGACAGCTCTTTGGATCTCATCTTGAGAGTTGACAGCAACAGATTCCAAATGCAAATAGCACACTTGAAATAAACTCTGGACCTTTTATTTGCTCATTGTAATTGGGATAATGAGGGAATAACACACACCTGGCCATGGAACAGCTGACAAGCCAATTGTCCCATTACTTTTGATCCCTTAACAAGTGGGAGGCACATATTCAAACTGTTGTAATTCCTACACCGTTCACCTGATTTGGATGTAAATACCCTCAAATTAAACCTGACAGTCTGCAGTTAAAGCACATCTTGTTAATTTCATGACAAATCCATTGTGGTGGTGTATAGAGCCAAAAATGTTAGAATTGTGCCGATGTCCCAATATTTATGGACCTGACTGTACAACCTAAGAAGGACTTTGTAGTTGGTCTCGACCACTACCGGCATCCAGGACTTCGTGGTGTGCCAAATTGTGTCCCATTCATTAAGCTCTAAATTTATGCCTAGATCCTTTTCCCAATTCCTCACATAAGGAAGAGTTTCTGCCATAAACTTAGAAAGAAACTAAAATGTATTCGTATTCATAAATTGTAAAGAAGGGAGATCATTCTCAGAGAATGAGGGTCATTTTGATTCAACAGGAGTAAGAGCCAATTTATCGCCTTGGGGAGGATGCCACTGGCAAATAAGTGCACAACAGCAAATCAGTTTTAGGATAACTCATTGCTTGAACGCCTGCGGTGATTCAAAACCAGGGTCGAAAGCAGGATTATGTAGGATCAATAATAGTGGTAGATGTGGCGATAGTACCAGAGTAGTTCAGATCATGCAAAATTTCTAGAGTGTCGTAAAATAAGATTAGAGATCTTGCGGATGTAGCCACAACAAATTATATATAGATATTGGAGCACAGTCCTCTGCCACATATATTTTTACACACTTCTCTACCAGCTACACCCCAGGTGCCCAACCTGCAGTCCTTTGGCACTTCTTGTGTAGCCTCTGGGGCCCCTGCAGACACTAATCTCTGCTTCCCTAGTGTCCGGTTATAGCAGTGATTTCTAGCAGTCTCATGTGATTTGTCTCCTGTCTATCATTGTCTTCTTATGTCCCCAATCTCCAACAACTAGTATAGCATGTTCAGTCTCTGACCACCTTCTGTAGTATGTCCATAGTCTTTGATCATCTCTTGTATGATGTCCAAAGTCTCTGACCATCTTTTTTTTTTTTTTATCGTGTCCATAGTCTCTGGCCATCCCATGTACCATGCTCACGCACTTTGACTTTACCCTGTTGTGTGTCTGTTGTCTCAGACACTGTATATTCAATTAATTTTTATGTGTGACCCTTTGGTAATGTCGGGGGTGTCATTTGAGGGCCCCCCAGATCAAGAAAGTTGACCACCAATGAGCTACACGTTCTGTTCCTTTGAATATCCTATATGTTGATTTTTTTTTTTCTCCCTTACTATCCTACTTACCTCTTTAGTGGTTATATTGTTCTTTTTTTCTTCTTTTTATTATGTGCCTGACATGTAATCTAGTTTCCTCCAGGGTGGTAGACTTTAACAGTGCCCACCGATTACCGTTTCCTGTCATTTTACGCCAACATTTTAATTCATTTGTTAAAAATTCATCTATTTCAGCAAAATCTGAAACCCCAAAGAAAATTCAAAATTTTGGGTTGACATCAAAACACAGAGAGGGGAAAATCTTCTAATGGAGACACTAGTTCTGGTGACACACAAGGATTCCCACATTTTGGAGGGATTTCTGCTCACCTCATGTTTGGCTATGGGACAGTTAGTGAAGGGAAATCTCTCCAATGGGACACAGAGGGCAAAAAAACTGATTAGGGTATAACCCTCCCTTAATCTGTCCAAAACGAAAAAAAAGTTTTGACTTTAGTTTCTCCATAAGAGAGAATTGGTCCATCACCTTGGGATTCTCGTAGTGGCTTAGAGTTCTAGGGGGACACCATGCTGGCATGTTTGCAAGGGGCACACCAAGCTTGCTAGTATCCAATCTATAACCCAAGGTCTATGAATAACAAGCCTGTGTCCTGTACTGTAGGATTAAGTTATAGGCAGTTAGCACCCAAGACTGCTTATAGGTGTCAATTAAAAGGCCAGATCTGCATCAGGCAAAGCAAGCTGCTGATAATGTAAGTGTCCCAAAGTCTAGATTTCAATGAAAAGTTCTGTTGGTGATTTGTGCTTTATCTGGAGTTTTACAAAAGGTTATAGGCTATAGAAAAAAGTTCCTGGAATTATAAACCAGGCTATATTTCTTAATTCTGAAAGCACCTCCAATTTGTGTTTCCTGTCTTTGAAACTCACCCACATTCTGCTGAGTAATAGAGTGTGACCAGCCATTGTACCCAAACATCTCATTCGCCAAGCTGATTACTCGGTGCCCTTCAATATAACAGACCTTACAAGAGAAAAAGATACATTGATAAAAGCACCAGCTTGTGTTCAGGGAGCACAAATGAAAAACAAAAAAAAAATGATCTTCAAGCAAAACACGCATTCCAAATGAAGTATTAAAATTTCTGCATTATCCTCCTCTTTACTGCTTAGATCTATACCTTGACAAAGACAAATCAAATCCATTAGAAACCCCTCCCTCAATGTGCAATATGCCCCATTTCTAATGCAAGTTGTAGGACGCTCACAGTGTGCAGTGAAACCAGAAGAAATAATCTCAGCAAAGGAGATCTGCACAACTGTGCAAGACTAAAGTTAGTGTCATTAAATCCATGTAAAAAAAACTAAAAATAAATGCTGTATTACATGCTGCTCATGCTCACTCATTCACTATGGAATTTGTTTTCTGTATTCTGCAAAAAAAAAAAATCTGCTTGATCCTGTTCTCTATCTCCCCCTTCTGTTTATGTTCCCAATGCAGTAGGGCAAAGCTCAAAATTTCCACTAGCCTGCTCGCATTGGCAAGTGGAGATATGGTGGGGGCGAGGGTGTCCAGATTGCAGCAGGTGACATTGGCAGTCGGGGGAGATCGATGCAGCAGTGGGGGCAGTTACAAGCACTGATCTCCATGCTGAAAGCCGCGGGAGGAAGAAGAGGAGAAGTGGCTTCCAGCTGCTTCACTGAAATCCCTACAGAGAGATCAGTACTTGTAGCTGGCCCCACCACTGCACCAATCACCCCCGACTGTCAATTGGATTTCTCTTTTTGGACCCCCCTCCTCTGTGCTCCTCTGTTCCCAGCCCCTCCCCTGATCCTCCACACCAATAGGAGAGAGGCTGGATCTGCTCTGCCTACCCCAGTGTGGGCGAGAAATTGTACACAGAGCAGCCGACAGCTCTGTAATGCTTCTGACTGAACTATGCAAGTCTTTCCTTCCTACATTCCCTCCCATCTTCCTTCATTCCTTCCTTCCTTTACTTCCCTCCTGTCCCTTTCTTCCTTCCCTCAAACCCTGCCTCCCTTTCTTCCCTCTCTTTCCTCCTTCCCTTCCTCCCCTCCCTCTCACCTTGCTTCCTTCCCTCCTTCCTCCCATCCTTGTTTCCTTCCCTCCCGAACATTCTTCTTTCCATCCCTTCCTTCCAAATGTCTCTCCCTCCCATCCTATTTCCTATTTTGTCCTTCAACAATAGTGTTCATGAGTGCAGCCAAGAGAGTTTAGTTTTGGGTGGTAGTAGTTGGTCAAATGTGGTGACATTTGATGTAAAAGAGGGACGCTGATGGGACACCTGATGTAAAGGGGGACATCTGATGGGACACGTGATGTAAAGGGGGAAACTTGAGATCATTCTTAAGCTCCTCCCGTGTAGTTCTGGGCTGATCCCTCACTTTTCTCATGATCATGCTTACCCCATGAGGCAAAATCTTGCATGGAGCGCCAGACCGAGGGCGATTGATTGTTATTTTGTATTTTTTTCATTTGAGAATAATCACTCCAACAGTTTTCTCCTTCACACCAAACTTCTTTTTGATGGGCTTGTAGCCCATTCCAGCCTTGTGCAGGTCTACAATCTTGTTCCTGACATCCTTTGACAGCTCTTTGGTCTTGCCCATGGTGGTGAGGAAGAATGAGATTCTGTGGGCAGGTGTCTTTTACACACATAACGAGCTTTCGTTAGGAGCACCTTCTTAAATTGACAGGACTAATCTGTGTACCAGATGAGCACATAGCCAATCTGTGGCAGCCATAGTTGTTGGTTGGTAGGGGATCAAATACTAATTGTATTCACTGAACTGCAACTCAAATTATATTTGTACTATGTGTTTTTTCTGGATTTTTGGTTGATATTCTGTCTCTTTATCGTTCTGCGGGACTTTTCATATAACGAAAAATTCATAAACCGAAGCGCCGTTTCCCATAGGAATGCACTGAAAACCAATTAGTCCATTTTGGAGGTCAGTAAAAAGTAAACGCTACAAAAATACCACATAAGTTGTTTTATCAAGTCATGCGGTATTTTAGCAGTGACAACCATATGTTAATGTTTCAGCTGTCAGCAGGGTTCCCCACTGACAGCTGAATGTAAATGAAAGAATTGCCGGCAATTAAAATGGTATGGATTTTGAGGGGAACTCCCACGCCAAAATAAAAAAAAAATAAAAATGTGGGCAGGGGGCTTATCAGAATCTGGAAGCCCCTTTTAACAAGGGCCCCCCCCCATGTGAATAAGTATGGGGTACATGGTCCCGCTACTCATTCACAAAAAAAACAAAAAGTGGTGTGAAAAAAGACAGGACATGATCTTTGACAAGTCCTTTATTAAAAGAAAAAAATAAAGAATGTCCCCCGCAGTAGATCCACCGTCAATCACGATGTCCACCAACACCCCGAAAAAAAAAGAAAGAAAAAAAAAGGCTACGCTCCCGACAATGGCTCCCAGCCGTCTGCCTCTGAGCTGGCTTGACAGTTCTTAAATATGTAAGGGGCGGGCCACCCAGTGGCATCACGCATGTGGCCCCACCTCCTTGTGACATCATTGACCCAGCATACCCCGGTTGATGCCACAAGAAGGTGGGGCCACACACGTGAGGTCACTGGGTGGCCCCGCCCCTTATATATTTAAGAACTGTCAAGCTAGCGGAGAAGGCAGACAGCTGGGAGCCATCGTCGAGAGTGTAGCCTTTTTTTTTATTCTAATTCCGGGGTGGCAGCGGACATCGTGATGGACATTGGATCTACTGCAGGGGACATTCTTTTTTTTTCTTTTCTTTTAATAAAAGACTTGTCAAAGACTGTGTCCTGTCTTTTTTCACACTACACTTTTTTTGTTTTTGTGAATGAGGGGGGGGGGCTGGGATCTGGGGGTCCCCTTGTAAAACGGGCTTCCAGATTCTGATAAGTCCCCTGCTCGCAGACCCCCACAACCACCGGCCAGGGTTGTGGGGAAGAGGCCCTTGTCCCCATTGTCTTGATCATGGTGGAAACCAACTAAAGGAAAGGGAAGGCCCAAAGCCTTAAAGCCACCTTATTTTTGTGAAGAATAAGGAAGAGTTCTTTATGGAATAAGGATGCTAGTTTTGGAGACCCATTTCACAGACCCTTTTTTAAAAGAAAAAATATCTTACAAGTAAGGTCAACCAAGGTAAAATCCTGAATTGGCACAAAGGAGGCTTTCACAGAGTTGACAAGACCAAGTTGAAATCCCAAGGCGAGATAGGTGTACTGAATGGAAGAGTGATGTGAGCCTACCCCAAACAAAAGCCTTGATCAGAGACTGAGAGGCCTGCAGTATCTTCAGATGTTTCCTAGGAGTTAGAGAATGTCCAACTTAGTTTCATAAGGATCACTAGAATGTTGATCCTGCAAAGCAGCCAAGGAAGAATATGTAGCTGCATATATCAGATGAAACTGATCCCATGAGGTCACCAGTGTGTAAACGGTAAAGGCCATTGGAACCCTGATCCTGGTCACACACTTCTTTTGTTGTTAAAGAGCGATACCAACAGATTTACATCCAGCATCCCACAGCGGCAATAGGTGACCTGGGACACTTCGGGTGAAGACCATTCCACCATATCCAGGCACTAACATAGAAAATCTGTCAAATGTCTTTCTTCGAAAGGAACGTGCCTTTCCGCCCAAGCCTAAATTAAGCCTGCTTGTTGGAGGGCTACAGGGTTAATCAGGCACCAGATTACCCTGGCTGCAGCATGCAGTCAGCACATTGA
The DNA here is from genome assembly GCF_062004578.1 of Staurois parvus. Lineage (NCBI taxonomy): Eukaryota > Metazoa > Chordata > Amphibia > Anura > Ranidae > Staurois > Staurois parvus. The sequence continues at coordinate 5,907,312 of NW_028317910.1, forward strand.
GTTATAAGAGTTTGGAGTGAAACTCTGTAAACGTAACTACCTCGAATTAGGACATCATGATGCCTAATACCTTCATGCAAAATTGGATCGTCAAAAACTTTTTGGAGAGTAGAGTCTGGACATAAGCCCAAAAGTTAAACACGCTTTCACAGGGAAGAAACACCCAGGCTTTTTTGGTGAACACCTGAGGGGCTTAAGTCAAGAAAAAAGCTAAATATGCTGCATGCCCACCACAAACCCCAGGAACCACTGATGGGAATATGAAAATATGGATCCTTAAGTTGCAGCGACGTAGTTACAGACTGGGCCCATTCCATCCCTAACATTTTAACCCACAAGGTGTTGAGACCCTCCAAGTCAAGGATGGGGTGAACAACACCAATGGACTTCAGAGTTGTAAACGGGCTTAAATAAAAACTGAAAAAAGTTCCTCAGAGGAAACTGAAACAATCACTCTCGTAAAAGTGAAAAAGGTTACGTTGCTGCAAGGCAGTCTGAAGGGCACAAAGTTTTGTCATGGAGGCGAGCCAATTGGAGGGCATAAAGCGGGAGGCCGTAGACAGCGGAACTCCAGCCTGTACCCCTTGGATATAGGTCCAAAATGACCTGTTTCCAGGCAGCCGAAAAGGCCAACAGATATCCTCCCAGCTTGCAGAAGTGGGAGCACCCCTTAAAGTGAGCCTGTGACTTCCTTAATAAAGCTAAGGACCATCCATCTAAAGAATCACTCTCTGTCCAAAGGAATCCTTTCCAGATGTTTCTTACAGAATTGCAGACCAGTTCCACAACCAGAGAATCATATGCATATAACCTGACTTAAAAGCCAGGTAAGAATTTTGGAGCCCCTGAAATGTTCTACACAATAGTGCAAGGCTACTGGAGGGACCTGCAATTTTTGTAAAATTGAGATATCGATCAGGATTTTTCTGGAGTGGCATGCCATGTGCTAGAGTTAGACAAATGGCCAAAGATGGTTGCATTGTTGAGCTCGACAGAGCAAAATACGCTTTGAGGAGGCCACAAACCTTTTTTCCATTGTGCCTCTGAAAATTGGATTATCCTCCACCAGAAAAACAAAGGATTTTTTGAGGCAGGAAATACCAATCTGTGTCCCAAGACTGAAGGCTGCTAGATAGGCTGATGCAAAGACCTGGGCCACAATTTGAAGAAGTGCAGATGCTAGAGCTGCAATGTTCTTGCAACTATCAGAGCAAGGCGTTCAAGATGGTGCCTGGAGCCAGGGGAAGGGCGGTGTACCTCCTAGAGAGGGCATGTAAGGGAATGCCGGTGAGACGATTGGCGAATAGAAGTGCGCATGCGCACAGAAATACGCGATCGTGCACACGCACAGTGAAGATTGGCGCCAGACGGACTATTTAAAAGGTGCCTCTGCCTGTGCTGACTGGTCTTCAGGTGTTCCCCGTTTCTTGCTCGTTCCTGTGTGATTTCCTTGTTGCTGACCCAGCTTGTTCCTGACCTGACTCTTGATTACTCTCCTGCTTGATACTTGTTCCTGACTTCGGCTCTGCTCCTGACTTTGGCACCTCGCTGTCCGCCCGTTGATGACCCCGGCTATTCCTATGACATTGCTCCTGTCTCCCAGCTTCCTGCCTTGCTCTGGTGCACACCTGGCGACCTACCATACCAGCTCTGCATATCACTACTGTTCCTGAATCGGAGGTTCATCAGTCTTCCAAAGTCTCCAGCTGCAAGAGCTGCAAACAACATCTGCTAGCGCTTTTGTCCCCCTGGTCCCTAGACACCCTCTGTTCTACTTCCAGTGGGGTCAGGGCTAGTAAATCAAGTAAGGCTGACCTCGTCATTTCAGTCTCCAATCAGGTACGTGACAGGGCATGACTATGCACGCAAACATGCGAAATATGCTGCATAGGCTGCACCACATCCCCTTAGCAAGCAGAAAGTGGAACACACTAGGGCATGGTTTCTTGGGGTGGGGGACCAATCTGGACACTACAAACCTATTGCAGCACTAGCTTTGATGCAGCCAGAGGAAGAAGGGATTTCTATATGAGAAGAACCAATCATAGGCTTCAATCTTTCAGAAAGATTAGAATTTCAAGCCAGAAATTTGGTTTCAGTAGAGAGATTGGATATCACCTAAAAAAAAAAAAAAAAAAACTTACAAAAACTGAGAATTGCTGTGAGGGCTTATGTAGGTTCTCCTAACAATTTTGTTTTCCAGTGTCTTTGCCTGATGGTGGCAGCATACAACCCATGGTCCAGACATAAAGAAGCCTGTGTACTGTACCATACGATTACGAAACTCATTTTTTGTAAAACAACAATAAATTTATCATACAAGAGATTTAGCGGTCAACTGGATTATAGCAATCAGCTACAACACATGGACCAATCCTAGTATCTAGGTTCATGCAGCAGTCTTTAATTCAGCAAGTATTGACAGCACCACACATATATGTCAGCAGGACGCAGTGACAGGACGTGTGTACCTTCTGTCCGCCTCCTGCCTGTCTGCTGCTGATATACTCCGGTCCCAGCTTCTGCCGCAGAGCATTCTGGATAGCCTGGTACTCCTCCGCTGTGTACTTGTGCTGCAACAGGAAAAAACAAAGCCTATCAATATGTCAGACAGATGGCTTAAAATCCATAAAGGAAAACTGATTGCTGGGTACAAACATAATAAGATTGTACATTATAATTTTAAAAACTCCATCCTTGGGGAGACAAGCAAGTCCACTGTTACCTTTTAGGTGTATGCATATCCATTTTTTTTTCCTTTTGGATAGAGTGGTAATAAAAATTGGGGGTTAAACTCCCATGTCATATGTTTTTCCATCTGCATCCATTTTTTTTGCCATTTACGAAAATAAATAATTCCAAATTTTATGGTTTTGGATACACTATTAATTTTTGTCACAAGACAAACAGTGTTTTTCGGACAGGGACACAGAGAGCAAATAAAAATTAAAAAAAAAACAACTTACAGGAGTTCCCATATTTTTACGGTCACCCATAACTAAGAAGCTTTACATAAACTTTAAACTATGTCTAAGACCAACCCTTTTTTTTCAGTTTTGGACAAAGTATGGAATAGTTAAAATGTGTGTCAAGCTTTATTTTGTCCCCCATTAGGGAGATTTGTCTCCTGGAGACACAACAGAAGTGAGGAAATCTCTCCAAATTAAATGAAGTCAGACAGCAACAGAAACTTGACAGAGGTTCTAGCCCTAGCTCTTTGCCACTTCATCCATAGCTAGAAAAAGAAAAAAGTCTACACATAAATTTACCAGCAACAGATCTCACATGTGTCATGCAGCTTTTTGTTGCAAGCATTTCTGTAGTTTGCCAATAGTTTTTTACTGCAAATGTTTTTTTTTATAAAAGTAAAAATCGCTTCTGTGACATTGTCATAAGAAACGCACATGAACAGTTACCTACAGCGTGGAAGCCATGCAGAGTAGTCCCTAAGAACCAGAGATTGAAAATACTGAAGCATGATTATTATTCTATAAGCGACTACAAAATGGTAACAATTACCTACCTGTCCAAATGATGAAGGTCCATTTCCACTTGATCCCACCTGCCCAGTTTTTACCCTGTCTCCAGTCTGACCTGCAGACATAGCTACCTATGACCAGCTCTGCAAATAAGGGAAAAGGTCAGATAAATGAATACGAACAAATCCTTCTCTTAAAATATGAAAACTGTACGCAAAACAAAAGAGAGTAAACCGAATTTATGAAGATGTTAGCTTTAGCACTCAAGAGTCTAGCTTTACACTTTAGAGTGTGTACTATTGGCAGATATTAAAGTCATTCTAAAGGTTTTTTGTTTGTTTTTTCAGAAAAACAAACAAACATATCTATACTTACCTGCTGTGTTCAGTGGTTTTGCAGAAAGCAGCCTGGATCCTTCTCTGCTCGGGTCCCCCCGCAGGCGCTCCCTGGCCCCTCCCTCCTGGTGGGTGCACCCACAGCAAGCTATGGGGGCACCCGCTGCTCAGTGTGTCCCTCCCTTCTCATTGGTTCACTGGCTGTGGCTGGCAGCAGTGGGAGCCAATGGCTCCCGCTTCTGTCTCAGCCAATGAGAAGAGGGAGTCCCAGGATAGCCGTGTCTCCATCTCCAGTGCATATCGCTGGATCGAAACAGGCTTAGGTGAGTAGTATGGGGGGCTGGCGAAGCTGCTGTACACAGAAGGTTTTTTACCTTCATGCAAAGAATGCATGAAGGCAAAAAACCTTGAGCCTTTAAAACCACTTTAAGCAGCACAGGCTGAGACATTTCTTCCCCATGACATTTAAAATTATAAAACGAGACCCATTTCTGGGGGTCATTTAACCAGAAAAAAATAACTCCAAAGAAACAGTTTAAATATTTCAGTTTTCAGTAAATAGGCTTTGAATGCCCTCCCTGACCTCTGCAGCTACAGACACTGTGGACTAATTAATCTTCAAAGTTTACAGTAAAACACTTTTAAGGCCTATTCACACTTGATATCAATGGAAACATCAAAAAGCATGTAAACTTGCATATAAATCCATGTAAACTCGCATCATCCCTAGTTGCAATGTATTTTGTTTCGAATCACAATGTGCATCATAACGCTCATCAATACAGATCCTAATACTTGAATTGACATGCATTTTGATGTGTTTTAATTCATTTAACTTTAAAATGCATCAAACAAAAAAACCATGCCAGCAATGACTGACCAGCCTTGTAATCTCTAATGCACACAGAAAGAGAGGTGGGCATAGAATCGAGTCCTGACTGTGCTCCAATTGTGAACTTCAAGGATGATATATCTCAATGCAGCTGCAGAAGCGAATAAAGGCTTTGTTTAAAGCTGAACACAAGGAAGATACAGAAGATATAAATTAATGCAGCACGTGCAAGAGTAACAACGCCAATGGTCACCCAATAGCCAAAAAAAGTGTTGACATTTAGAATAATCTGTGGATTTGGAGAAACGAGTGGACTCTAAACATCATTCCTGGAAGAGAGCATGCTGGAAGATAAGTGTGTTATAATGTACAAATATGTTGTACACTTGCATGTCATTTCTAAATGTGCTTGGTGTAGCAAGCGTACACCCAAAGATGGACGCGGTTCAACCATTTTGGCTCCAACCTCCATCTTGGCAAAGGGTCAACCATCTTGTACAAACATATTCCCCCTCATTTTCCCTCTCCCTCTCTGAGGGTCACAGTGACATCTGGTTGCATGTGTGCGTTGGAAGCGTCACAGGCTGGTCAGGCCACAGCAGGGAGCTCCGAGCTATAAAACATTTTTCTGAGCTGGGTGCTGGGTGGGCTGGAAAGCTGAGTAATCTAGAACCTCGTAAAAAGATAACCCAAGCCTTCCCTCCTGTTCAGGAGTTAGACAGCAGAGTGTATCCCTCCCTCCTGCCTTACGCCAATCTCATCTCCCAGGAGGTGCAGGTTGAATGGGCCAAAGAGACAGAGGGAATGGCGCAGTCAGGAATCCAGGGGTCAGCTAGAGTCTGGGCATCTCTGATAGTCTTGATCCCCAAACAGGATCAGAGGACCAGGCTTTTGGAGGACCTTGGAAAACGAGCGCCAGCCTTGTGGGTGTGGCACACCCCATGCCCAGGCGCCATGATGTAATGAAGCATCCGGAAGGGGCCCGCTGTTTAACCATCATGGGCCTGAGCATGGGGTATGGGCCACCATCTCTAACCCAGGAGGCTCAGGACGAGTCAGCCTTCACCAACCCATATGGCTTACCTGAATTCATGGGAAAGCTAGTTGGGGTTGAGAACGCACCAACCACCTCCCCAGGGGTCAGGAATGACATGCAATGAGGAGTGGAAAGGGGTGCTGTTGCCCACTTTAGGTGCCTTGCAGTGTTCGGCCCTATCTAGGAAGAGCAACTTTGGCCCCTGTCACTAGTCATCAACAAACTGCCCGTGCCTAGTCTGACAGTCGAGAATGGTAACTGTCAGAGGGGCATGTCAGTGGTTCAGCTTTGGGAATCGCCGTAGGAAGAGACCCCCAGAGGTCTGGGCAGGGGAAGACTGAGGCAGTTGTGACCTGGCCTACTCCCCAGGCCAAAAAGCAGGTTACGTCAGTTGTGGGTGCAGCTGGCTACGGTAAGACGCCTGGGTGCAACTATCATGGCTCAGCTGGACCTGTGACTGACCTAGCAGACAGGAAACTGGCGGAATTGGTGTCCTGGATTCTAGCAGGTAAAGAGGACTGTTCATCTTGGATAAAGGTACTGTGGACACATCTGGGAGGCGAGTTCCAGAATTCGCCTGTCCGATTCCGATGCACACAGGCGCCACTACCTTTGGGTCAGATGTAGTCCTAAGCCTGAGGAAGAAGATGGGAGAGGGAAATCTCCTGCTCTACCTCGACAACAAGCTACATCTTAACATGTTAGCAGATGACACCCCTGAGCCGAAGTGTTTTGTGAACAGGTGGGCACCCCGGCAGTCGCCATGATATCCGGATAGTCAAAGCAGACTGGTGCTCACCCGTGACCACTCACTTGACTGGCACAGCAGTGTTGCCGGGGAGAACAGCTTCCTTTTCAGAAGGAACCTGGCTCTCCCGCAATACATATCACTCCAAGGTAAACCCCTGGGCACAGTGGCTCTGTGCCCTGATCAGGCAAGCCCACGGCAGAAGTGGGTTGTGTCTGGAGGGAAATTGCAGTCCCCTCCTATGCAACCACCTGAGGGGGGAGGTGTAGTAAGCGTACACCCAGAGATGGACATGGTTCAACCATTTTTGCTCCAACCTCCATCTTGGCAAAGGGTCAACCATCTTGTACAAACATATTCCCCCTCATTCTCCCTCAATGAGGGTCACAGTGACGTCTGGTTGTGTGTGTTTGTTGGAAGTGTCACAGGTCGGTCAGGCCACAGCAGGGAGCTCCGAGCTATAAAACATTTTATAGCTGGGTGCCGGGCGGGCTGGGAAGCTGAGTAATCTGGCACCTCGTAAAAAGATAACCCAAGCTTTCCCCTGAGTTCAAGCACATTCCAGAGGAGTAGAGACTAGATAACACTTTTAAAATCCATTTTTTTCCCCTATGTCTCATATCTTGGAATATGAGAGACTTAAATAAAAATCAGGTATATCTTCAGATTGGCCACAAGAAGACAAACAGTTTGATAGGTCACACTCCCTGACTGGAATACCTAGGACAGCAGAAAATTACATCTCTGGAACCCTTCGAGTATGTATTTAATATTTCATATCTAACTGTTCCTCAGATGCGTCTGCATAGTAATCTACCCACGGGTGGAATGTCACTTGTGCATAGGAAAAGTTATGAGTAAAATATGAACTATGAGAGATTATGACTCTAGTTTAGGTATCCGCCCAGACGATCCCTCCCTAAACGAGGCATTGGTCCTTGACTTCAGAGACACCTCCTGCTGGGGGACTAGAAAATAGGCTGTCAGGCCTAAGAGAAAAAAGTTGAAGAATTCTCCCTTTTAACATCAGAACCAACCTGGGAGACGCGTCCTTTTGCTTTGAAACTTGATCTGCAAACCCAAGGCTGATTGGCAAGTACTTTAATCCTTTAACCTCCTGTTACCTCTGCTGTGCTGTTGTTCTCTGTATATATATATATATATATATATATATATATATATATATATATATATATATAGGTTACATCTTTTTTCTGTAAATATTTTTATTGCACCCTTTTGACCTTTTAGTAATAAATCCTTCTTTCTGAAAGTGTTGAACTGTTTCTATAGCTCTTTATTGCAACTTACGAATTCCTGCCTCTAAAAGAGCACTACTGTGTTTGTTTAACCCTCTGTATAACCTGTCTGCGGTGACCGTGCTATACAGACGATGATCTCAACCATTATAGTGTTATAGCTGATATCGACGAGTTTCCTCTTTCTCTGTACAAAAAGGAGGTGGTGGCAGTGTGAAGGGTTAATTGCATAATTAACATGACCCAGTAACAATCGCTCTCAGGCTGCCAGTACATCGATTTGTGGTTCATTAGCTAGAAAATCGTGCAGGGAGCAGCTGGGCATGGTATTGTTACACACGTGACATCGCGGCATAAGATTGGCTAGTCCTTCGGTCACGAGTTTGGTGAGAAGGTCGGGGGTCTGACGCGCGATCGTCACACTTGGGTTGTATGTTATTCCAAGCAATCTGGAAAAAATTCCCCCACAGGCTTTGTCCCAGACTGGCACATTGACAGAGATCAGGGCTCTGTGGGGACCATACCATCTGATGTAGGATTCCCTTAAGCTCTATGTACACTACCGGTCTTTTTTTTTTTTAACCTCAAAAAACGCTGGAAAAAACACTGGAAAAAAAACACTGGTAGTTATGTTTTAGTAGTGTTTTTACAGTACATGTAGAAAAAAGCTGTTAAGAGCGTTTCAGTAGCGTTTAATAGGGGTGCACCAAAATTTCGGTGACCGAAACACTTCGGCCTAAAACACCCCTATCGGCCATTGGCCGATATGAAAATAAGCACCAATACAAGTGCTGAAAATAATCCCGCCCCCTCGCCAGCTCTCAGCCTTACCATAGAAACCACTGAACAATCCTGGTGCTAGGCATAGAGATAAGTGAAGGAAAGATGGCCTCCACTCATCTCTATGCCGTTGGAGGATCTGAGCAATGTCATGGTTCCGGCGCCATGTAAACAAGGCCATTTTTTTTTTTTTTTTTTAACCACTTCCAGACCGGACACTTTTACCCCCTTCCTGACCAGGGCAATTTTCAGCTTTTAGCGCTATCACACTTTGAATGACAATTGCGCGGTCATGAAACACTGTACCCAAATGAATTTTTAACCATTTTTTTGAGATAGATAAAGCTTTATTTTGGTGGTATTTATTCACCACTGGGATTTGTATTTTTTTTGCTATGTAAATTAAATGTCCAAAAAATTTTAAAAAAAGTGTTTTTTTTATAAAATTTTGCAAATAAATAATATTTCATCATAAATCTTAGCCAAAATTTATTCCGTTATCTTTTTAGTAAAAAAAAAAAAATCCAAATTAGTTTATAAGCAAAAATTATAATTTTTAAACATTTTTTTTTACATTTTTATTTTATTTTTTTATTATTTTTATTTTTTATTTTTTTACATACTGTCACCCTAGCAGTACAGTGTCACCATGGTGACACTGTACTACTTGTGAGAGGTGATGAAGATTTTTTTTTTTTTTTACACCGATTGCTTTTACACCCATATAGGATATAAAAGCAATCATTTCTCTTTCTCTCTGTGTGCATTCTTGCACTCATTGAAAAGAACTGAGTGAGCTGTGATTGGTCATAGCTTGTCACATGGTACAAGGCTTTTGTGAATAGCCTTGTACCATGTGACCTCTGTGATCATTCACAGATTTCACACATAGTAAGCAATGATGTCAGAAGTGACATCTTGCTTACTACTTTGCATGTGATCACTGATTGGCCAATCAGTGATCACATGATCGGGACCTCGTACAGAGGTCCCGTCCGACGATCTGTGTTTCACTGTGTCCGGAGGACACAGCGGGCACCGGATCGCGGTGCTGCGCGCTCCCAGGGAGCGCGCACAAGCAGGGTGCGGGGAGGCCGTTTATAGACGGCCACCCGACCCTGCAGTGCCACCGTCCGGCCGTTTATATACAACGGCCGGTCGGGAAGTGGTTAAAGCACTAGATCAATGCTTTTTTTGACCTAATGCTTTACATTGTAGAGGAGATATGTGGGGATTTATTGACCCTATATCTCTCCATAAAGAGGACCTGTAATAGCTTATTTCAGGGGATGCATGCATTCCTTGTGATAGGAAAAAAATGGTTAAAATTTTTTTTTTTAAAGGGACAACGTAAAAAAAAAAAAAAAAAAAAGTTTAAGGTGCCCCCTGTCCCCCCCGTGCTCGCACGTAGTGGTGAACGCATACTTAGGCCACGTCCACATATGTAAATGGTGTTCAAACCGCACATGAGGTATAGCCACAAACGTCTGAGCAAGAGCAATAATTCTAGCACTAGACCTCCTCTGTAACTTTACACTGGTAACCTGTGGAAATTTTTAAAGAGTCACTCATGGAGATCTTTCAGTACCGTAGTTTGACGCCATTCTACAAGCATGTGTGATTTTAAAGCATGACATGTTGGGTATCTATTTACTCGCCGTAACATCATCTTTCATATTTTACAAAAAAATTGGGGTATATATTGTTCTGTTTTTTTAATTATTAAAGTGTATTTTTTTCCCAAAAAATATACATATTCATTTTTAAAAACCGTCCATTTCGGTTTCAGTTTTCAGCCAAGTGCATTCTGAATTTTCGGTTTCGACACCAGAATGTTCATTTCGGTGCACCACTAGGGTTTAGAGTTTTTCTTCTGCTGGAAAAATGCTCCAAAAAGCTCTATAAATAGTTTTTTTTTTCTGCTCCTTGATGCTGAAGCTCCAAAAATGCTAATAGCCTAAAGTAGTGTGCATGGACACATAGGATAACACTATTTAGCTTTTAGGAGCATACAAATATGCTAACAGCTTCTAGGGGCTTACAAAAAAGCGCTAGTGTGCATGGAGCCTAATTTTTCAACAAATAATTCTTTATGATTTTTGGTGTGTGTTTAGGGTCATTGTCATGCTGTAAAACAAAGTTGTGACCAATGAGATGCCTACCTAATGGTACTACATGATGGTCGTTTTCTCAGCAGTAGGAATGCCATCAATTGTGACAAAATCATTTACTCCAGAAGTGCAACCCCAAGTCTACAGGTATCCTCCACTATGTTTCACTGTTGTCTGCAGTCATTCATCCATGTACTGGCCAATTATATTTTGATTTATCAGTGCAGAGCACCTGCTTTTATATTTCTTTACGTCAGTTCATTTTACACATTTGGGCTTGTTTCTAAAGCAGAGAAGTTGATTTTTTTATGGTTGATTTAATATAGGCTTAAGTTCGATGTCTCATATGCCACACTCACAGTTTCTGTGGCTGGCTACTATGTTATTGGTCCTCAACCTTGCCTGATGCTTTTGCAATGGTGTGAGATTTGAAGGCTACCAGATCTATCACATCCTCACATTTTTAGGCCTCTTTCACATGGGGTGTATGTTTCCGTTCCCTGTGTATTCCTGCATGCGGATGCACAGGTGTTCTGTGCATCCCCATGCAGACAGTCCTTTAGCTGTCAATTGGGATGCAGAGGCTGCACGGACAGTCACATCTCAGAGTGCATCTGGGGCCATGTACTTAAATGTCACATTAGGAGCAATGGCTTTGTCCATGCTTTCCTGACACCTGTCAAAATCCAGCGCTGAAACCTGTCTGGCTTCCTCTTCTCACTTGAGACACAGGTAGCATCTGTCAGTCACAAAAACCCTGTGAGGAGGGAGCGAGGGCATGACCAAGCCACGCTGTGTGTGTCTATGGATGCACACAGCCTGGCTTGGCAGCTTGCCCACACAATGGTGCCCCCATAGCACACGACTTGCTATGGGGGCACCCGCTGAAAGATGAAGTGGAGTGTCGGCAGGGGGCCACCAAAGAAGAGCGAAAGCAATGGTAAAGTTTCACAAACATTTCATACTTACCTGCTCTGTACAATGGTTTTTCACAGAGCAGCCCTGATCCTCCTCTTCTCGGGTCCCTGCCAGCGTTCCTAGCCCCTCTACCTCTGCTAAGTGCCCCCAAAGCAAGGTTCTTGCTCTAGAGGCCCTTGTCCCTGCTCACTCCTGAGCTACCTCTGTGTGTCACAGAGAGACCCTGACACTGACCAATACCGCTCTCCCCCACGAAGAGAGCCTAACATTGACCAACACCACCCAAGAGAGCCTTCCACTACCACCGCCCCCCATAAAATGGCAACCTTCACAGCTCCGGACATCCCCAGGAACGAGTCAGACACCATCAAGCAGCCCACAGCCTCTCTCACATCCCACCTGGTCCCCATGCTGTGTGTGTCCCTTCTTCCACCTCTTCTTTTGGGGGGCAGCACTGCCCCCCTGAAAAATGCTGCCCTAGGCAAATGCCTTGTGGTAATTACACCCCTGCATGTAACCACAAGAAATCCAAAGAAAGAAGTCCTCGAACCTTCTTTAGAATAGGTTCTGGTGGTGTAGCTCCCATTTGCAAGGGCACAGCAGACCATTCATTGGAATAGGCTGCTGTACCTTTAGGAAACGGAAAGTCAGTACACACTGCATGGAACGGCATAGTACCACACGGCACCAAGCACTTTCACACGGGCATTTTGCACGTGTGCTGCGCATCTACTAAAGACCTGTACATTTTGCCTGCAGGCCAGGAATGAGCATGATTATGTACACATTCCCAACCTGCATACATATGAACCTAGCCTTGTGTAACAACCATGTAATGGGTGATATGGCACCATGGTCTGCTAACACCACAGACATCAACAATATAGGATCTGATGTGAATATAATATATATACGCTGGAAATAATGGTGGCAGACAGATAACTAATAGACACGTCTGTCATTTCCCGTCTACAACACACAGGTCTATGCCCTGCTATGCCATGACACCCTCCCTCAGCCACCACCTCACCAGAGCTCCGGATCTTCTCACACTTCCCGCCTCCACCCGCCAGCCAATCAGCGAGCCGCGCAGCCGGCTTGCGTACAAGACAGACACGCCGCCTACACCCAAGCCAGTGGCTTCACTCTGACTGGACTGAGTAGCAGTCGATCGAATGCTGGGGTGTACTAGAGCGATTGATGTTATTAAAAAAAAAAAAGAAAAGGTCAGAAAATGTTTCTAGAGTCGTCAGTGACCGAGTCATCGTGGAATGCGATTTTTACAACGCGTGGAAACGGAGAACGCTGGTCATGATTGAAGCAGGCGGGCGCCATGTTGGTGCTCCACACAAATACGTGAACAGTATGCTCATACTTCCTGTTGAGTGTAGCAAGTATTCCTAATCAAAAGGATGGCAGTTGGAATTGTCTTCTGAATGCACATTTTTATACACCAGTTGCATATATATACAGCTTTTTTTTACTGAGAAAACATGAAGGGGAGAATTCAATATAGAGGCTGCAACACTTTTCTAGCGTTCATCCCTCTTGTTAATGTATTGTTCCAAATTCATATGACGCTTTTGGTTTAGGCTCCGTTCACACCAATGCGTTTTTTTAGTGCTTTTTTGCAGGAATGCACTACAGTCCATTTAACATGATTTCCAATGGGACACGTTCACATCTATGCTTTTTTGAGCTGCTGCGTGTTTGGAAAGGGTCAGGGACTTTTTAAAAGCAAAAAGCAGCGTTTTTGCTACAATAGAGTTCAATGGGGAAGCTGCTGAAATGCATGGTAGTGTGTTTTTGCCGCATTTTGCATTTTTATTCTGCCCAGCAACATTTTTTTTTTAAAAACCTGAACAAAAAGCGTCCAAAACACGTGTAGAAAAATGCAAAACAAACTACAAAAAGCACTGGAGAAAGCATTGAATATAAAATGCATATATGTGAACCAAGCCTTAGTGACCCATGCACCAAATTCAGGCCGTTCTAAAACGTGCCATTTTTCAATTGCAAGTGTACAATCTCAACGCACAAGTTCCTGCATTGAATATTGGCTGTGTATATGAATGGGTACTGCAGCAACCATTGGCTGGAACCGAACAAAATCAACAAGGGAGAATGTCACCAGCACACCGAAGATCACCAATATGAATCCAAATGCTTTCATGACCGATCACATAGTTACAGCAAGGCAACATTTCGGAGTCTTACAGGACCCTTTCATCAGGCATGTGATAGAAACTGGAAAACTATTTAGGAAAACCATCCACCAATCAATGTGAAGTAAAATGAGCCCGGCCCCACCCTGCCCCGTCATATTCCTGCCAAAAATGCATTAGAATCAATGTAAACAAAAACAACATACACTGCAAAAATAAACTATAAAACAATAATCAGATGTACATAAACTGTACTCCCCGGGGGCATATACGTTGTGGTCACGTGTGTATCTAAGTATTCCCCAGGATATAATAAAATGTCAGCTGGAAGCAGCGCTGTATTTTGTAAACATAGACCGGTGGGATGTACGTCCCTGACAGAAGCTAAATCCTGTTGCCTAGAGATGTGAGGGTGTTCCACCTAATGCCAAATAAGCTACGGTGAGGACACAGCTACTGTGGTTCTATTGGTGCGGCGGCCAACAGTGTCATAGCGACACATCGCATGCGTAATGCAATTTTATTACTCATGCATGCACTCAATGTCTTTTCTGCCCTGGCCACCGTAATCATGGGAACCCATGACATCAGCGCCAGGTAGGCGTGTGAGCAGGACCAATACGAGGTGGAGGCAGGTCACCGATGTCATGAGCTGCGGAGGACATAGGACAGAAAGGAGGCAGATTGAGACCGATGGTAATTGGTTTGTGAATGAGGCTGGAAAGGAGTAAAAAGAAAAGGGAGTATAGAAAATAAGACCGGAAGTGAAGAAAGGATGGCGGGAAAAATGGGGATGAAAAGAAAGGAAGGAAAAAGGGCAGAAAAGAAAAATATATATGTATGTGAGGGTGGTGCAGCTCAACTGCTTACAGAGAGGGAGAGACTACTGTGAAAAGTGTGAATGTGAAAAATAGAAACCAAAAACTATCTTCAAAAGCTATATACACTTCAATCATGAGGAATTGTCCTAACCAAAATTCATCTGCTATCCGAAAAGCACAAATATGATGTATTGATTTCAGTCCCCTCGGCTGTGTCGTGTCGAGGGTATGGATCCAATATGCTTCACGACAGAGGAGGAAGTTGTCACGATCTCCTCCTCCCGCCGATCGACTAACATGTTCGATGGTCATGCCCCTCAATTCATGTACCTGGTGTCCTGCCGAAATAAAATGGACTGCTATGGGTTTGCTAAAATCAATAGGTTCACCCTTGATACTCTTTGACTAGAGCTGTTCTATTATCACTTCTATGTTTCTGAAACCTACACTTAAAGGGACCTTTTGTTTTGCCCATATAAACTAGTGAGCAGGGGCATTTCAGAATGTAAACACGGTAATCAGTGTTACAGTTCAGGTAACCCTTTATCTGGTAATATTTACCACTGTGAGGATGTGTGAAATATTCAGATCAATGAGTTGCATATATTACAAATGTAACACTTGGAACTACCCTGTCTTTGTGAGACCTTGAACACTGCCTTAGCATACTTGGTCCTAGGGTCCACTTGAACTAATAGGTCACGTGGAAATCTACCTCGCTTGTGTACCAATAGCGGGGGATTCTTTAGGTCGGGTGGTAGAGTGTCATCAGTTCTAAGGATGTTCATGTTACGCATGACCGCCTGTTTAATACAATCAGATTCCTGATTGAAGCCATGTATAAATAGTTGCCTATTGGTGGCCCTAGGGCTACCTTTAGAATTTGATGTAGCTCTTGCTAATGCCTGGTCAAGAACTTGGGTAGGATAACCTCATTCCACATATTTTGTATACATGGCCTCAGGTTTTTATCTCCTGTCATTCATATAAGAGCCAATGCGTAACACACTCTTGAACTGTGAAATAGGCAGGCTATCATAGAGATGCTTGGGATGTGCACTCATGTAATGTGGTAAGGTGTTCCTGTCCATTGGTTTTGAGAACACAGATGTCTGGAGTGTACTGGTACTTGGTCGTTGGTGATGCTCACATCAAGATATGTAATGCTGTCAGGGGATATCTCAGAATTAAAAATGGTGCTGGGAAAAATGCTGTTAAGCTGATTGACAAACTCATGAAAAATGGATGTTTCCCTTTCCCAAATAAAGAAGATATCGTCAATAGATCTCTTTCATTGTGTCACATTGAATGCATCTAATCCAAAGTAAAATCCTGACAGCTTGTACCTTACAAAAGTGGAGCTAATTAAGACCAACTCTTTTTTGGTGTACAAAGAGAAACTGGCGCAGACAGATTTTGTGAAAGGTCTCGTGTGCGTTGTTAAAGTGGCCAGCATGCATCAAATTCAAGTACAAGTTCTAGACAGGTACACAAATTTGAAACATTCTGCACCGCTTTTAGAACACATGAGAGACACTTTCGCAAAATCTGTCTGCATCAGTCTTTATGAATTCCAGAGGAAAAAGTTTACTGACAGGACTACAAAAAAAAATGTAGTTAGGATCAGTATCAGTTAGGCTACGTTCACACCAGGTGCAAAGGGGCTGCCTCCGTCTGTGGCCAGTTCACACCACTACGTTGTGGTGGTGTGCAGTTGCTGTGTGCTGAAAAAAGTACCACATACAGTACTTTTTTCAAGCACAGCACACTCACAGCACACCGGCTGACAGAACTTTATGAAATGTCACTGCATGACATTTCAGTAAAGATAGTTGTAAACAAAACACTAAATGGTGCGATGCACTGGGGTTGGCACATCAGCACAGTCATCACCACAGTGCTCACCAGACACTGTGTTGTAATGCAGCAACTCCAGGCTCCATTCACATTTGTGCAACTTGTCATGCGACTTTGGACATAACAAGTTGCAGCCCATTCTTTTCAACGGCACCCATTCAGATCTGTGTAACTTAAAGTCACAGCAAGTTTGAAAATGTGCCTGCACTACTTTGATGCAACTTTTGATGCAAGTTAGGTCCAGAGAGTGTAAAGTTGGATCAAAAGCGCACTTTAAAGTGTGCGACTTCGGAGTCACACAAGTGTGAATGGAGCCTTAGTGTCAGCATGTTTTAAGTAGTTTTAAGTGCACTTTTGTTTCTGGGTCCTACTACAGGTACAAATTATATACATGTATGTGGTATCGCTGCGATCGTCAGGAGCAAGAGAATAAATTTTGGGTTGCTCTTTTGGCATTTTGTTTTTACTACTGTGGACCAGTTTTCTTTTGATAATAAAACCAAAAATTAGGAGATATGCATTTTCTTTTTCAACCAGTAGATAGCCCAGTTTATCGTGGAAAAAAAACAAGGTATAATACACCTGGATGCACTAAAAAATTGCAATGATATGTACAGTTTTACTAACATGTCAAAGTTGCAAAACTGCATTCAAGAGTTAGGATTTTGTTTTACCCTGTCAGGAAGGGGTTAAAAAAGTCACAACAGTGTGACAAAATGTGACTATACCTAGGGCATGAAGGAAATCTGCGCCTAGTCTGGGCAATGATATACAGTAGTCCTTGTACCCACAAAATACTCATACTTATGTCACAAGTGACAGTCTCACAGATACACATAAACCTCAGAACAAAGAATCATTGTTAAAAAATTAAAGTGGTTCTAAAGACTGAAGGTTTTTTACCTTCATGCATCCATTGCTGAATTGTGAACACAGGAGGTCAGCCAATTGGCATGGGCTCCAGTCAGAGAATGCTTTGCATTTTCTGATTGGATAAGGTGGAGATTTGGGGCAGTGATGTCATGCTCTCCACCTCATCTGATCAGAGAAAGTTTTGCAATCATTCAGAAAATGCAAAGTATTCTCTGAATAGCGCCTGTGCTCTGTGAACCTCCTGTATTCAAAATGCATCAGGCTGACTGCTCAGCGCTGACCCGGGAGCAAGTGGCCAGGTATGTCATATACATAGTTACTTTGGTCCAAGCTGGATCAATGTAAATATGTATAACATTCCAATTCCTGTGATTATTCTTTAAAAGCAGGGCTTTGCTTTTTCAGGTCATAATCTATAGTAAGGAGAACACTGAGCAGCATAACAGTGGCATTTTCAAGTCTGACTCCAAATCTAGACTGGTAGTTAGAGGCAGTGTTGTCCTAAATGATCTCACACATTGAAAATCAGAATTTGTGAGAATGGAATGATGGTGGTTGTAACAAAATTGTGCAAACAGTGGGAAGGGTTTATATTAGAGATGCACCAAAATTTTGGCCACCGAAATATATTGGCCGAAAATAGCTCTATCAGCATTTTGCCGATAGGAAAAATGTAGCCAATACAGGTGCCGATACAGAGGACTGTGTGTACTGCAGGGGGGGCGTCAGAGAAAGGCAGGAGAGAAGCAGTGTATACAGTGACTGGCTATCACTATGGGGTTTATTTACCAAAGCTGGTTCACTCAGAATCTTGTGTACTTCTGTATGAAAACCAATCAGCTTTCAGGTTTCATTGCTAAAGCTTAACTGAACAAGCTGAGGTTAGCAGCTGATTCGCTACCATGCACAGCTGCATCAGATTCTGAGTGAACCAGCTTTAGTAAATCACCCCCTATATGTCAGTGCCGCTTTTTAAATGTAATTATCAGCCTTTGTTTTCTTCACTATAGCTCAGAGAATGGCCTGTCACTTTCCCCGAGTTAAAAAAAAACTAAGTTTATGTTTAGTATCTTTCCCCCCAGGTTAAAGAAACAAAGTTTTTCTCTTAGCTATAATGAAGAAAAAAAAAAAAGCTGCCATTTGAATTTAACCACCTCCTGCCCGCCATATAGTAATATGACGGACGCAAGGTGGTTCCCTCATTCTGGGAGGACATCATATGACGTCCTCCCATTCTCACCGCTCATGCGCGGCTCAGGGAGTGCGCAGCGTGGCAATCGGCGGTGTGCTGTGTCCCTCAGACAAAGCGGATCACTGATCATGGAAAAAGCCAAAGGTGTCGGCTCGGTCACGTGATCAGCTGTGTCTAATCACAGCTGATCATATGTAAACAGGGAAATGCCGGTTATCCGCATTTCTCTCCTCTCGAGCTGTCACGCTGACAGCTCGAGAGGAGAGCCGGTAATCGGCTTTCCGCGGAGGGGACATGTACACTGATCATCAGGGCACTGATGATCAGTGTGCCCTGATGATCAGTTTAGCCCCAGCAGTGCCACCTGTCAGTGTCCATCAGTGCCTTGTGCCAGTGCTCGTCAGTGCCTCGTGCCAGTGTCCATCAGGGCCACATCAATGCCACATATCAGCGTCTACCAGTGCACATCAATGCCACATATCAGTGCCCATCTGAGCTGCCTTTCAGTGTCACCCATCAGTGCCAGTCATTGCCACCTATCAGTGCGCATCAGTGCTGCCTATCAGTGCGCATCAGTGCCTCCTGTCAGTGCCTGTCATTGCCGCCTATCAGTGACAGTCAGTGCCGCCTAACAGTGCCAGTCAGTGCCACCTAACAGTGCCAGTCAGTGCCACCTAACAGTGCCAGTCAGTGCCGCCTATCAGTGCCGTATATCAGTGCCATGTATCAGTGCTGCCTTTATGTGCCCATCAGTGATCCCTGTCAATGCCCATCAGTGCCACCTACCAGTGCCTCCTCATCGGTGCCCATCAGTGCCACTTATCAGTGCAGCCTATCAGTGCCCATCACTGCAGCCTCATTAGCGCACATTAGTGAAGGAGAAAAATCACTTATTTACAAAATTGTATAACAAAAACTAAGAAAAAAAATTTTTTTTTTCAAAATTTTCAGTGGTTTTTGGTTTAAGAAAAAATAAAAAACCCAGAGGTGATTAAATACCACCAAAATAAAGCTCTATCTGTCACAAAAAAATGATAAAAGTTTCATATGGGTACAGTGTTGCATGACCACGCAATTGTCACTTAAAGTGCCACAGCGCTGAAAGCTGGAAATTGGCCTGGGCAGGAAGGGGGTGTAAGTGCCCTGTAGGCTTGTGGTTAAAAAACAGTACTGACATATAGGGGTTTACTTACTAAAGCTGGAGAGTGCAAAATCAGACTCACTTCTGCATAGAAATCAATCAGCTTCCAGGTTTTATTGGCAAAACTTAACCCCTTCACGCCTAAGGGTAAAACAAATCTAAATGCCTAAGCACAATTCTGCAACATTGACATGTGTTAGTAAAACCGTACATATCATCACAACTACTTTGTACATCCAGGTGGATTATACCGTGTTTTTTTCAGGACAAATTGGGCTTTCATTTGGTGGTAAATGGTAATGGATAGCTTCTAATTTTTTTTTTATTATCAAAGGAAAACTGGCCCAAAACAGTAAAAAAAATATTTTTTTTTAATTTAGCTGTGTATTTCTTGCTACGACCATAACCTACCTCCATAAAACAACCCAAAATAAATTCTCCAGCTCTTGACGATCGCAGCGATACCATATGTATGTTATTTGTTGTTTGTACCCGTAGTACAGCCCAGAAACAAAAGTACGCATTTTGTTTTTGTCTTTTTTTTTTTACCTAAAACACACTGACACTGACATTAACGCTAACTGACACTGATACCAATTTTTTTTTTAAATCCTGACATTTGACCCTGACCTTTGATCTTGACCTTTGACCCTGACCTTGACCCAAACACTAACCCTGGCACTGAACTGGATCAAACCTTGAGCTAGGTATTTTTCTTTAATTTTTTCTTTTATTTATTAATATTTATTTATTTATCTCCTTCTTTTTTTTTTTTACAAACATTTGTTTATCTCTCTATGTCAGGAGTTAGAGAGATACAATGTATCTCTCTTCTCCATTCATAGAGAGAGAAAAAACAAGGGGGCTGGGCTGTACAGTGACTGATCACTGTGATAGCCAATCAGAGGCTATCACAGCGATCACGTGACCCGGATTCGGGAGTCCTGGGTCCCGATTGTTAGAACGGGACCCGGGGCTCTCAGTGACACAGCGGTCTCTGTGCTGGAAATGTGCTGTGCGGCGCGCTCCCAGCACAAAGACAGGTACGCAAATATACGGCCCCACGGAAAAAAGCCTAGTTCCGTGAGGCCACATATTTGTGTGACGTCGGCGTCAAGGGGTTGAACAAGCTGAGGTTAGATGCTGATTGGTTTCTATGCAGAAGTGAGACGAATTTGACACTTTCCAGCTTTAGTAAATCATCCCCATTGTGACAGCCAGTGAGGGAGCCTCTCTGTATACACTGTATAAAATAAAAAATAAAATAAAAAAAAATATATATATATATAAATATATACATAAAAGTAGAAAAAAAAATATTGGAGCCTCCCCACCCCCACATACGTACACATTTCGGTTTTCGGCCACATGCATTCTGAATTTTCGGTATCAGTTTCGGCACCAGAATTTTCATTTCAGTGCACCACTAGTTTACATACATAGTGTAGGAGTTTGCTTGAGTAACTTACAGTGCAGAGGTCTGGGGTGGGTAACGTACATAGTGCAGGGAGCAGGTGTGTAATGTACAGAATGCGGCGATCAGGAGTGGGTCCAGGTGTGTGTAACATACATAGTTTAGAAGTCAGAACCATATAGTCCAGCACACAGCACCCCCTGTGATTCTTTTCACTACCACCCTCATACAGTTCATAGCACAGAAGTACCATCTATGCACATTTATATGCAATACATACACATGCCTACAACATACATACACATGAATACAACATATATACACACAGCCTACAACATACATACACATGCATACATCATACATGCAACAGACATACACACTGCATACAATATACATTTAAACTTCATTCACATACAGGCACATGCATACACATACTACATGCAACAGATATACACACTGCATACACATGCATATGCATTCAGAACATACATACACACCGCATACAAATACCTGCAACATACATAAAAATGCATACACATGCATACAATATACATACACATGCATACACATACATGCTGCAAACATACACATATAGGCAACATGCATACTCATTCATACAATATACATACAGACTGCATACACATACATGCAACACATACACAATGCATGCATATAACATACAAACACACTGCATACCCATGCATACAACACACATACACATTTATATACAAACAACTCTACCGTGGCATCTTGAGTTCCCCACTCCTGCAGGTAGAAAAGCCTGAGGGTGGCAGTGACATTTGTTTCCACCCTAGTGGCAGCTCACCCCTACTTGGTCTACTTTGCTCCTGCACAAGGACAGTTCCAGCTCTTTCTCCTCTTCTCCTGGCAGCCCGTATTTACCAGCAGTTACTGGCAGGGCACAGCATGCGAGGCTCCGAAATGTAACACTCGGCAACAGAAGCTGAATTCTAGCATTAAAGGGTCAAATCCAACAAGGTCCCAGGTATGGGTACTGCCTACTCACAATTACCACTTCTGGATGTTCCCTATAACATAGCAAATCTCCACGTTTTGAGTTCAGGTCCACTTTAAACTAACTTCCCAGAGCAGTGCTTCATGACAAATATAGAGGATGACAATGCTGTGGTGCAGGCGAAATTGCTGATTTTAGCAGCAAAATCAAGCTCAGCCACCTTGGCCTGCTCATCCCTATTCACAAAGAACAATTCATTGACCATAGAAACTTAACACAAAAAGTTTATATCTGTATGTCAGGAATGGTGGTTAACTGCATTGATTAATTTATTGTTTGTCTTTTAACCATTTGAAATTGCTAGAAACGTTCTTAATTAAACAATACACCGCTCTACCGACAGTGCTGGCTCAACAAAAGGTCCCCTTCCAACTCGCTTGTTATATTCCCATCACAATGCAAAGTGCAGTCTGTAAATCCAGTCTTTCAATAAACTTTATTCATCCAGGTGATTTAGACAAACTCCACCAAGATCCTCCTGTTCTGACATGTTTTACCAAACAGAGATAGGCAGTGGAAATATATAAGCACCTTCACAAGGTGTAGTAATGAGGAAAACATGTAAAACATGAGCCATATGTAATATAGCTGTTTAAGAAGAATACCAAATATTTAAGCATAGCTTAGCTAAAGTAAAACAGTGGAGCCTGGTGCCAATATAATGCACCTCCAATGGGCATATACAAGAGTTAGATAATTAGTGGCTTTCCAATGACCTAAAAGAGAAGATATTAAATGTGGAAGAAAAATGCAGCTGCTGGGAGGGCTGGGCTATCATAGCTGGAGGAGGACAAACTGAAAGGTAAATCTGCCACAATATACAGGTATGTTGGTCATATTCGCACATTATGGTGAGAGCTCCCTATTCTACTGTTCCCCTTTAACCCTTCAATATGCAGTATTTGCATTGTGGACAGGCCAGTGATGAATGTTAATGGTCAACCATTACTGATCATCTGGTTTTGTCACAAGAAACTCCACACCCACTATAAGTCCTTTAGTCTGGAACTAAACTGCTCATAAAAAGTATGTTATTGACCTCCATTATAGCTAAGAACACCCCCCCAGCATGCTGAACAATGAAGCAGCAGATGCTCAGTCATGGTCATCGCTCTGTTCTCTCCTATCAGCATGTTTACTGTTTTCGCATGTGCAGTGCAGCAGAGTCTGATTGGCTCCTTGAGCTGGCAGCCTTCTTCTAGTAGACTGTTGCTATGCAGAGCGTTACAGAGCTCTGATAAAGTCAAATTTAGATGCCTACACTAATATCCTTCACTGTTTTTTTTCTTATATGAATGCATGAATTGCTAGAGGGGAAAACATATTTGGTTGTATCTTTTCAATCACTTTTCCATTGCCATGTGACAGGTGAAACACATACATTTACGTCTACCAGATATTTATGACCTTTTTTTTCCCAGGTGCAGTTCTCCTTTAACACTGGTCTTCATTAGTATAGATCCATCTGAGAAGACTATTATAGACTCATTAAAAATACATGAGACCAGACGACCTTTTACTCTCTACACGATGTCATGAATATTATGTTCCTTCATCTACAGAGCATCACAGGGTCCCCTTAACCTTTACACAGCTGGCGGCTTCAGAATATCCTACATTCAGAATTGGGACTTGTGCCAGAGAAATCTACATTAACAGAAATCTTGCCATTTTCTGCAAACAGATCTTAAAATTGCTTGTAATTACAGGATAATAAGCAAACAGTTGCTTGAACGCAGTAACCAGATTATAAGAATCAACAATGGGAACTGAAAAATCTTTTTTTTTCTTTTTTTGATGCAGTAATTGGAGTTTGTTTGACTTAAAGCAGGACTCTGGTCAAAAATGTTTTTTTTTCATCATGCAGTGCCCCCACTGCATGGATCAGCTACTTGCTTTTTCTAGACGTGAGCACAAAGCTCATAATCACCTGACCCGCCGATCCTCCAGAAAACCATGCTCCCCCACAGTCCAGCAGTGGACTGTTCCTGTCTGTGGAGCGTGCTTTGAGCATGCTGATGTCAAGAACAGTCCATTTACAAGACCACAGAGGGGCAGAAGCCAAAGGAACCGGTCTTATGCAGGGAGGATCAGCGGGTCAGGTGAGTATGCTGTATCTCCACTGTGCTCTCCCCTAAAGCATAATGAGCAGTTAACCCGTGCTGTACAGGCACAGCCCCACTGCACCGGCAAAAGAAAATTTGCCCAGAATTCTCCTTTCACATAGGTCTAACCTTTAAGTGTATCTAAACCTAAGAAAATACACTTAGTATATTACAAGTTGCCAGCCATTAGCCATTTCTTCTATCAACCTTCTTTCCTTTATTTTCTCCTAGTGATCTTACCAGTAACCACTTCCTGTCCCAGGTGAATGCAGTCACTTGCTGTATTGTATATATGGAGGAGCAGCTTTTTACCCCCAAAGGGTATAAAAACTATAGAACACTGCTCCCTCTCCTCTTCCCCATAACAAACCGGGAAAGGGGAGGGATGTTCTGTATTCCACAGAAAAAAAATTGGGTAGGGCTGGTAACAATACTACCAAATAAGAATGCAGTAGAGGCAGAGTGCATAGGAAGTTATGGGCTCACTTGATTTCTTTTACAATGCTGACAAAAATGAAAGTGGATACTGTGACTCTAGAACTTGTTTAAAGTGTCTCTAAAGTTAAAAAAAAATTTTTTTTTTACAGTAATATATTAGCTGCATCAAGGTAAAAAGATTTTACCACTTGTTCCTCCCCTTACCTCCCTAATTACTTTTCTGATTCTTCTATTAATCTGGCACTGTGCTGGGCTCCTCTTCTGTCACATCTTTTCCTGCATTCATAGGGCACAGAAGCAGCAGTGGGAGCCGTCAAACAGATCTTGTGAAGAGGGATCAGGGGCAGGGCCAAGTTGCACTGTGTGTGTCTATGGATGCACACAGCCCAACTTGGAAATTAACCCACATGAATGCCCCTTCACCAGTCTGCTTGTTGAGGGGGCACTTGGAGAAAAGGATAAGTGGAGTGTGTTGGTAGGGGACCCCAGCAGGGGAGGTAAGGGGCCATTCTGTGTCATACCATTGCACAAAGCAGGTAAGTATAAAATGTTATTCAAATGAATAAAAAAAAAACCTTAATCCTGCAAAAAATGCAATGTCCTTGTCATTTTCTGTGAACTGAACTGAAAGCACAACCAATGTTATCTTCCTTCCAAGCTGACTTCTGTAACGGACAAATTCTGCTTTCTTCATGTATTGGAGATTCACCATAAGTACTGTACAGTTAGGGAAGTTGCTCCCTGAGCAGATCCCCTGCTGAATAGGAGCTCAGTTTATGTCTGGTGGACATGGGCAGACCTGTGATGGCTCTACGGGCAGCCAAATTTAAACTGACTCCAGTATCCATTTACATCAGGCTATCTCCAATCCATCATGTTTAGTTCTGGAGAATCAGAAAAAGATACAGTTCTTTTCTGTTTTCTTCTTCTGGACCTGGATGGACTTGGACGTAGGTGGGTGTAAAGGGACTCAATTCCATTTACATCTATTTGCCATAGAGCTGTATGGAACTTCTAATCAAATGTACCTGAAAAGATGACAGGTGGAAATGATCAAAAAGCTCACGTGAAAGGGCCTGAAGTATGTTACTTTCAGGATCACCAGGTGAAAAAAGGGTAAAAAGCCTGCTAAAAACAAACAAATGCAGCCACCACATCTAAGGATTGGTAAGCTGCAATATATTTTTTTGCTGAGAAGGAGGAAACCCAAAATCTTAGCAATAACAACTATGATTTTAGAATAAACGTCTGTACACGCACTGTCACCACAGACAGGTATATTCAGAGATTTATCATATACAGTAGCACTATTCAAGTGACAGGGATTCTTTAGTTTGCATTAAAAGTTTTAGAGACAATTTCAACACTTTTCTAAATATGGTTTAATAATGAAAAAGGTAAAAATGGTGCAAATAAAAAATTTACAGAAAAAAGGGTGTGACAAGGAAAGAAAGAGACAATAAAGCAACAGAAAAATAAAAGGTAGTTGAAAATTAATACTTGCAAATCCTTTGGTTTTAGCAGAGTCCAATTGATCAACCAAAAACGGTATAGTGGCTCTTTCAAGTCCAGTTAGGTGTTCCTTGGTTAATGTTAAAACGAGAGCTGACAAAGGGTCCCGATATTTCCTTTTTCTGTTGTATCAAAGGGGTGTTGACAGAGACCATCTGACCAATCAACCGGTTTAAGGGGTGGTGGCCTGGAGGTCACCACGTTTATAACTGTATCGTGGCCCTCCCTTACCCACTGTTTTTTACTAATATTAATATCTTCCACTATGTACAGGTTTGCATTCTGGAAACGTATTGTTGATCAGCATTATATTTTGTGTTCAGGGATACCAAACTCAGAGTATTTTGGATGGGTCTGTCACCCAGGAGGTAGCAAACTGCTATTTCACCTTTTGCATGTGCTAGCTTAGTCATATATGACCTTGACTTGTTATGTGATGTGATATTCCTCATTCTAATATAAACTTATTATTAACGTGTCTTGGTCCTGTTGGATTTTATGAATTGTGTGTGGATTTTGGTAAGTTTCTTTCTGAGTTGCTTTCTGGGTAGACATTTTATGGCACGCTATGTGTTCCTATTGCTTTAATTGCCCTATAAACCGTGTTTGACAGAACTGAAGGATTTTGTCATAGTTTTACGATAGCTCAGAAGGAAGTGTTAAGCTGTAGAGTTTTTTATGGTCAGTAGAAACTAACAGACACCTTGCAAGAACTCAATTTGCTGTTTACAGCTCTGATCAAGGCCTGTGTGCTGGTGCCTGCTGTTTCTAAGTTGATATAACAGGCTCTTTTGAAGTGTGTTAAATGTTAATGCTATGAATTTCAGGAGGAAGGGAGGGGGAGAGATCACTGGCTATGCCTCTTCTCCTGACAAAAATGCCTGAGACCTGAACAAGATGGATGTCACCTACAGCTTTCATGTGCCTAATGCACACAACCATTACAGTTACATACTCTTTAAATGTGATTTTAAAGCATGAATTCCTGGTATGTCTATCTTTAATACTTACATTGGTCCACCTTTGACCAATGGAAGTATGCATGTGCCATTACTGGCCGATCCCCATAGAAGCTGAAACTCACTGTAGCATACACTGCTAATACAGTGATTGCTGCTAGTTTTTGGGACTGGTGCTAAGTGGCTGCCTTTCTGCTTAGCGAAAACAAGGTGTCGCTTGCTTGGAACCATTCTGAGAACATTTTGCATGTTATCAATGAATGGAAAACATTCTCTGATTTGATGAGGAGAGGCAGGTCCTGACATCACGATCTCCACCTTGTCCAGTCAAAGATCGCTTTCTATTTATTGAGAAAATGCAAAATGGAAAACTGTATCAAGTACTTGCCGTAATTTTCCTTTCCTGGCACCAATCCATGGCAGCATACAGTACATGTGGTAGTATGCTGCCATATTGGCACCAGGAAAATGGAAAACTGTATCAAAAATTCCCCATAATTTTACCTGGTGCCAATCCATGGCAGCATACTACCACATGTATGTTGCCCTGTTGGCGCCAGCAAATTCTCTGAATGGCACTCGTGCAGGACGTGCCACATCCTGTGTTCATTAAGCAAAAGGGCAATTGTTTATCATATGATCTGGAAGCTAGTGGCAATCACTTTAGCAAAGGATGCCTGCTTCAGTGATTTCCAGCTTCTCCCAGGGATCAGCCAGGTATGACACATGCCTACTTACTACTGGTCCAAGCTGGACCAATTTACTGTAACTGCAAAAATTTGCATACCTGAAAGTAAAGTAGAATTATAGGCAAACATTTTTTTTTTCTCTTTTACAAAGAATTTTATTATAGAATAGATAGGAGCAGCGAATTAGTCAAAAACAGATACATTGACCAACAGGAATAAAACATACAAGGTAGTCGATGAATATTACAGAATACGTACTGATGCAGAGACATAGAAATAAACAGCATACTTAAGTGCCGAGTACAGAAAGAAAAAAAAAAAGGGAGAAAATAATAAGTTGCAAAAATGGGAAATGTTTATAGACCAATGAGAATATAAACTCTAAGGAAAAATTGTCATATATCAGCATATAGAAAGCGGAGATGATATGAGATGGAACCTCTCTGAATAAAAATGGGCACTCCACACGCAGGGCTCCCGATAGAGTCCAGCACAAGGATATAGTATTGCTGGTGCGGCACTCAAAGCAAATATTTTTTTTTTCATTTTGGATAGAGTAAGGGAGGGTTATAACCCCTGTCAGTTTTTTTTTCTTTCCGCCATCTGCTCTCATTCAGAAGATTTACCTTCACTTCCTGTCCCATAGCCAAAACAGGAAGTGCGAGGAAATCCCTGAAAACTAAGGGGATCCCTTGGGACTCCTCCCCAAGGTCACCAGAACTAGTGTCCCCATTGGAATATTTCCCCTCTATTACTTTTCTGGAGACAACCTAAAATTTAGGAATTTTTTTTTACTTTCACTTTCAATAATAATGGTATACAGAACAAAAAGAAAGGGTGGCTCTTCCTAACGGGGCCACAGACAGCAGTAAACAACTAATAGGAGTTTTAATCCATCTCCAGTTTTGCTTTTAGTTATACTTTAAAGATTGAGTTTACATATACACTAATATATATATATATATATATATATATATATATATATATATACAGTCAGGTCCATAAATATTGGGACATCGACACAATTCTAACATTTTTGGCTCTATACACCACCACAATGGATTTGAAATGAAACAAACAAGATGTGCTTTAACTGCAGACTGTCAGCTTTAATTTGAGGGTATTTACATCCAAATCAGGTGAACGGTGTAGGAATTACAACAGTTTGCATATGTGCCTCCCACGTCTTAAGGGACCAAAAGTAATGGGACAATTGTCTTCTCAGCTGTTCCATGGCCAGGTGTGTGTTATTCCCTCATTATCCCAATTACAATGAGAAGATAAAAGGTCCAGAGTTCATTTCAAGTGTGCTATTTGCATTTGGAATCTGTTGCTGTCAACTCTCAAGATGAGATCCAAAGAGCTGTCACTATCAGTGAAGCAAGCCATCATTAGGCTGAAAAAACAAAACAAACCCATCAGAGAGATAGCAAAAACATTAGGCGTGGCCAAAACAACTGTTTGGAAAATTCTTAAAAAGAAGGAACGCACCGGTGAGCTCAGCAACACCAAAAGACCCGGAAGACGACGGAAAACAACTGTGGTGGATGACTGAAGTATTCTTTCCCTGGTGAAGAAAACACCCTTCACAACAGTTGGCCAGATCAAGAACACTCTCCAGGAGGTAGGTGTATGTGTGTCAAAGTCACCAATCAAGAGAAGACTCCACCAGAGTGAATACAGAGGGTTCACCACAAGATGTAAACAATTGTTGAGCCTCAAAAACAGGAAGGCCAGATTAGAGTTTGCCAAACGACATGTAAAAAAGCCTTCACAGTTCTGGAACAACATCCTATGGACAGATGAGACCAATATCAACTTGTACCAGAGTGATGGAAAGAGAAGAGTATGGAGAAGGAAAGGAACTGCTCATGATCCTAAGCATACCACCTCATCAGTGAAGCATGGTGGTGGTAGTGTCATGGCGTGGGCATGTATGGCTGCCAATGGAACTGGTTCTCTTGTATTTATTGATGATGTGACTGCTGACAAAAGCAGCAGGATGAATTCTGAAGTGTTTCGGGCAATATTATCTGCTCATATTCAGCCAAATGCTTGAGAACTCATTGGACGCCGCTTCACAGTGCAGATGGACAATGACCCAAAGCATACTGCAAAACCAAAGAGTTTTTTAAGGGAAAAAAGTGGAATGTTATGCAATGGCCAAGTCAATCACCTGACCTGAATCCGATTGAGCATGCATTTCACTTGCTGAAGACAAAACTGAAGGCAAAATGCCCCAAGAACAAGCAGGAACTGAAGACAGTTGCAGTAGAGGCCTGGCAGAGCATCACCAGGGATGAAACCCAGCGTCTGGTGATGTCTATGTGTTCCAGACTTCAGGCTGTAATTGACTGCAAAGGATTTGCAACCAAGTATGAAAAAGTGAAAGTTTGATTTATGATTATTATTCTGTCCCATTACTTTTGGTCCCCTAAGAAGTGGGAGGCACATATGCAAACTGTTGTAATTCCTACACCGTTCACCTGATTTGGATGTAAATACCCTCAAATTAAAGCTGACAGTCTGCAGTTAAAGCACATTTTGTTATTTTTATTTTAAATCCATTATGGTGGTGTAAAGAGCCAAAAATGTTAGAATTGTGTTGATGTCCCAATATTTATGGACCTGACTGTATATATATACAGTTGTGTTCAAAATAATAGCAATGTGTTGAAAAAAGTGAATAAAGTTCAAAATCCTTCTAATAGCTTTTATTTCCATACACACAAATGCATTGGGAACACTACACATTCTATTCCAAATCAAAACATGAAGAAAAATATATCAAATTTGTGTTGTTCTTCTAAAAAAAAGTGAAGAAAAGTGAATATTAGACTGTTCAAAAAAATAGCAGTGTTTGTATTCTTCTTTACAAACTCAAACATTCACTATATAAACTGAAAAATGTTTGAAGATTTTGCTTTCCTTTGAATCAATAATTAATATTTAGTTGTATAAGCACTGTTTCTGAGAACTGCTGTACATCTGTGTTGCATGGAGTCAACCAACTTCTGGCACCTGTGAACAGGTATTCCAGCCCAGGATGATTGGACTACATTCCACAGTTCTTCTCTATTTCTTGGTTTTGCCTCACAAACTGCATTTTTGATGTCACCCCAAAAGTTTTCTATTGGATTAAGATCCGGGGATTTGGCTGGATACTCAATAACTTCATGGGGGCGGGATTGAGTCATGACGTCAGGCTAGGAAGGTTTCAGTTCATGTGGAGGGGCCCGGGCTGACAGCTTGGAAGTGACCCCATTATCACCTTGATGACATCAGTCAGAATCTTTATTAGGAATTCAAGCATCCACCTAAGAGGAGGAAGAATTTTGCTCTGCACCCTTGAGGAAAGGAAAGGCCAATCCACAGTGACCAGACCTGTTTCTTCTTGACCGAGGATCCATGAGCTTTTGGTATATACTGCTTACATATATCCGCCTTCTGGTGAGTGCGTATTTCTGCTACTTCCTCACGGATCACCATTGTGGATTGCCATTTGTCACCTGACACGTTTATATGAACTGGACTTACAGTGGACAATTTTCAGATTTATTACTTAGCGCTGCACTTTTATTTATATTATTCTGTATAAGTATTTATTGGTTACTTAGAGTGCTTAGCTGCTTTCTAGGATCAGCGCTCACTTTTTTTCATTTTCTACATTTGTGAGGTCAGACACTGATGTCGGACGAGAAGGCCTGGCAAATAGTCTCCACTCTAATTCATCCCAAAGGTGTTCCATCGGGTTGAGGACAGGACTCTGTGCAGGCCAGTTAAGTTCCTCCACCCCAAACTTGCTCATCTATGTCTTTATGGACCTTGCTTTGGGCACTGGTGCACAGGCATGCTGGAACAGGAAGGGGCCATCCCCAAACTGTACTCACAAAGTTGGGAGAATTAAATTGTCCACAATCTCTTGGTATGCTGATACCTTAAGAGTTCCCTTCATTGGAAGTAAGGGGCCAAGCCCAACCTCTGAAAAACAACCCCACACCATAATCTCCCCTCCAACAAACTTTACACTTACCACAATGCAGTCAGGCAACTACCGTTCTCTTGGCAACTACCAAACTCAGACACATCCATCGGATTGCCAGACAGAGAAGCGTGATTTGTTACTCCAAAGAACATGTCTCCACTGCTCTATAGAGTCCAGTGGTGACATGCTTTACCCCACTGCATCCAATGCTTTGCATTGCACTTGGTGATGTAAGGCTTGGATGCAGCTGCTCGGCCATGGAAACCCATTCCATACAGCTCTCTATGCACTGTTGTTGTGCTCATCTGAAGGCCACATGAATTTTGGAGGTCTTTAACTATTGACTCTACAGACAGTTGGCGACTTCTACGCATTGTGTGCTTCAGCAGGCGCTGACCCCACTCTGTCATTTTACATGACCTACCACTTCATGGCTGAGTTGCTGTCGTTCAAAATTGCTTCCACTTTGTTATAATACCACTAACAGTTGACTGTGGAATGCAACCTATCACAGTACCATGCTTAAATTCACTGAGCTCCTAAGGCTACTTTCACACTAGCATTGTGTGCAGGTGGCAAAAAGGTGTTTGGGAAGCGTTTTTACCACTTCCCAAACGCCTCGGACAATTCTGCACATTGCAGCACATGGTGCTGTTCTAACGGGAGCGTTAGCGGTGCAGCAAAACGGACGCCTCTGGTCGAGTCAGGAGGCGTTGAAGCCTCCTATTCTAGCCTATGGTGCCGCTCCGCAAATGCCCGGTAGGCGTTTGCGGTGCGGTTGCGACGCGGTTGCGTGGCGTTTGCGGAGCGGTAACACCATTCAAACTTCATTATAGGCAATTGTAGGGCGTTTTTAATGCTTGGCAAACGCCTAACAACCACCGCTGAACCGCGCATGCAGCGTTTGCCGAGCGTTAAAAAATGCTCCCAAACGCTGGACCAACGCTTGCCAAACACTATAGGGGCGTTTGGCAAGAGTTGGTAAAACAGTCAAGTGTGAATGAGCCCTAAGAGCGACCCATTCTTTCACAAATGTTTGTAGAACCAGTCTGCATAACTAAGTGTTTGATTTTATACACCTGTGGCCATGGAGGAGATTGGAACACCTGAATCCAATGATTTGGTGTCCCAATACTTTTGGCAATATAGTTTAGTTTATCTTTGCTCTGTCTGACCATATACTTATGCAGGCCATAGATGGGTCGAAAATCGGCCGAAAAAAAAAATCGGCCGATTTTCACACCGTTAATGGGTTAATTGGTCGGCCGTTTTTCTGGATTTTGTAAGATTTTTTTGACCGGTAAAGTTTGAAAAAAATCGGCCGACTTTGCCGATCAGCCGATTTTCGCGGCAATGATGGGCAAATTGGCCGATCTTTTTACCGATAAAACATCTGCGCATGAGTCGTGACCTGCAAGAAAAAGAAGAAGAAAAAAAAATAAAAAGAAGAAGAAAAAAAAGAAGAAAAAGAAGCAGAGAAAGAAGAAGAAGAGAAAGAAGAAGAATTCCAGTCCGCTATTATATTTGACATTAAAAAGTATTGCGGTTGCAACAATGTATCTATTTGTATCCGAAAAAACTATCTGTATCCAAAATGGATACAAATAGATACAATGTTGCAACCGCAATACTTTTTAATGTCAAATATAACAGCGGGGCTCTCTGCAGGGACAGAAGTAATTAAATGCTGGCCGTAGATGTGGTGGTAACGTCGGCCTATTGAACGACCGATTTTGCATTTTTTTGTTAAAAAAACGGCCGGTTTTCTCCCCGTCTATGGCCTGCATTAGTATAACTGCTAGGTCAGATAGGTGATTTATTCCAAGTTACCTCCAAGTTAAATGTGATGTAACAAAAGAGGGCCCATGAAAGTAATGACTGGTCCTCTGCCTATTTAACAGCTGTGCACCGAATAAAGTAACAGTCTTGTTTATCCAATTAAAGAGACCCTATATGGTCTCTAAAGAAATCAGAAAAATCAGAAAATCAGGTCCCTGCAACAGAAGCAGTAGTATATTCATGTCTCTGGTATACTGTGTCCCCTTCCATCCCTCCATTTCAGTGGTGTGGTTTCTTCCTGTAATACCTATATTGCTACATGAATCAGCAGTGACTTAGGGGTCAGAATATGAAACCACGGTGGGTGGCCAGGGATATAGGCATAAGGCATGAGAAAAAGAGCTTTTCAATAGCAGGGAATTGGCATCTTCACTTGTTAAAGGTGGGAGAGCCAAGGGATTTGGCACCAAAACGAGGATAACTAGGGGCATTGTTGAATTTTCTGGACAATGACATTCGAGAGGACAATGTTGGCCTGAAATAGCTTCAATTCACTAAGCTGAAATGAATGTGTTATTTCCCAGCAAGATCAATATTTTCAGGCACGTCGCTACTGAAAATAACGTGTCAAGGAGAAAAAGTCAGTACACCAGGTTTACATTGAGTGTTTCTGGGTGTTCCATAAGAACAATGTAACACTTTGGGGACGAGGTGGCCCCCTCTGGCAAAGAAACAGACAAAAAGAAAGGTTCTGTCTGTTACCTTGACAAAGGGGGCCACTGTGCTTTAAAAGTGTTACATTAGTCTCAGTTGCTATGGTTTTTTATTGAAGTATTTCAAAGTACAAGTTATAATGTAAAGGTTTATGTGGATATATGCAATGCACTATTGGTTTCCAGAATTGTGGCCATCAATAGCATGAGTCTGCGTTAGACCATACCAAAAGTCTGTAACCTTTTATTTAACCGCCTCCAGCCCGCCATATAAGGAAATGACGGGCGCAAGGCGGTACTCTCGTTCTGGGAGGACGTCACATGACGTCCTCCCACCCTAACCGCGCGTGCGCGGCTCTGGGGGCGCGCAGTGCAGCGATTGCTGGTGCACTGTGTCCCTCGGACACAGCGGATCACCAATCAATGGAAAGAGCCGAAGACATCGGCTCTGTCATGTGATCAGCTGTGTCCAATCACAGCTGATCGCATGTAAATAAGGAAATGCCAGTTATCGGCATTTCTTTCCTCACGAGCTGTCACGCTGACAGCTTGTGAGGAGAGGAGAGCTGGTAATCGGCATTCCTCAGAGGAGACATGTACACTGATCATCAGGGCACTGATGATCAGTGTGCCCTGATGATCAGTGTAGCCCCATCAGTGCCACCTGTCAGTGTCCATCAATGCCAGCTGTCAGTGCTCATTAATGCCACCTGCCAGTGCCCATCAGTGCCACATATCACTGCCCATCTGAGCTGCCTTTCAGTGCCACCTATTAGTGCCACCTATCAGTGCCAGTCAGTGCCACCTATCAGTGCTGCCTATCAGTTCACATCAGTGCCAGTAAGTGCCACCTATCAGTGCCATATATGAGTGCTGCCTTTCAGTGCCCATCGGTGATGCTTGTCAATGTCCATCAGTGCCACCTACCAGTGCCTCCTCATCAGTGCCGCCTATCAGTGCCCATCATCAGTGGAGTAGAAAAATCACTTATTTACAAAATTTTAAAACAGAAACTAAGAAAAAATGCTTTTTTTAAAAAAATTTTCAGTTGTTTTTGGTTTGTTTAGGAAAAAATAAAAAACCTAGAGGTGATTAGATACCACCAGAAGAAAGCTCTATCTGTCTCAAAGAAATTATATACATTTCATATGGGTACAGTGTTGCATGACCGCGCAATTGTCATTTAAAGTGTGACAGTGCTGAAACCTGAAAATTGGCCTGGGCAGGAAGGGGGTATAAGTGCCCTGTAGGCAAGTGGTTAAACGATAGGCTAGTGATACAAAGGAGGTTTGTAGTTGTCTGTCTAGGGTCCAGGCAGCCAGCAAGACATTAGCTAGGATGCGTTGCTGATTCTAGTTGTAGTTGAGTCTGCTGCAATATGGAAATCAAAGTAAAAGGTGGCCTGGCTTTTTTTCCATGACAGTTGTACACAATACCACCATGTGACAAGAACCCTGCTTGCAATAAACCCTGTCTCCAGACCATTCATTTTATTAAAAATCTTCCCATGAGATTATGTGTGCATTTAATGTATTTTAGGCATGATATTGTGCTGTAAAGTTTTCCTTTGTGTAGACACTGAAAAGCCCTGAGACTAGTTACTGAGTGCTGCCATATTACATGGATAGACTCAGCTGTCATTCAAGTAACACTCGATAGTACTTCCCATTCCAACTACATAAAGGTTATGTAGGAGAGTGAGGAGTGGAGTAGCTGGGCCAGCATAGACATGAAACTAGCAGATATGAACAAGTGCAAAGAGGGAGGGGGCTGTCTTAGGGAACTGTTTCAGGTACAGGTCTCTCCTGGAACTTTTCTACAAAATTCAGGTACATTGAGGTGCATTGTAAGTAAATAAAAAAATTAATTTATGGAAAGAAAAAACATGCTGCAATTAATAATTTAAAGTACTCATCTGTTTGTACTTTTACCTGTAATTGTTATACTTTGAGACGGGTCTCTTTGAACTGAATCTCGTCAATTATACTCTTGTCTAACTTATTAATATATGTATTTACACAGCACATATATATTGTACATTCACATCAGTCCCTAACCCTCAAGAAGTGTAAAATCTAATGTCCCTAACTTACATTCATACATATACTAGGGACAATTTTACCTACCAGCATGTCTTTGGAGTGTGGGAGGAAGCCCATACAGGCACAGGGAGAACATTCAGCCTCCAGGCAGGTAGTGCCATGGTTGGGATTTGAACCACACTAGCACTGCTAGGCAGATGTGCTAACCTCTTATCCACTGTGCTGCCCAGCCTTAGCACTTATTTGGTCATCCTCTTTACATCCAGGGGTTCAGTTCTCCCCCCCTTTTTTTGTTTGTTTGAGCCAGAATTAGTATGTTGTGCCATTAAAATGTTTACATTTCCATAAATCATCAACATCCAAGATTAAATTTTATCATGTTCAAAAACCCTCCCCGAAAACTAAAAGGCAACAATGATGTCAGAATTCAAAATGGCTGCTCTCATGTCTATATCAATGACAGGTCCTCTTTATAATTATTGCCGTGCATCATAAAACCGTTTTATTTCACATTGCAGGGGGGCGTTATACACATCAGGGTCGGAAATAAGGCTTCTCCTTCTTATTCTGCACACTTAGCAGCAGGCTGGCCAGAGGACACACTGACATCCTTTTAGCCTTCTTGACCTTCTTAACATGGCGGCCGACGGCGGGACGATCCGGAAGAGCCGCATAGCCTATCGGTCTCTCTCCGCCCAGAAGAATGACGTAACGCTCCCTAGCTGGCGTTGCGATGCCAGTCACGGAGCGGGTGGGCGGGGTGGAGCCGGATGGGCGGAGGCTAGTAGTGGACGGGGCAGGGAGAAGGGTGTACGGTGTCCCAGTTGGGACATTCCGCTCGGCTGGGGAAGGCGCACGTCATAGCCCGATCCGCTCTCCGCCCTGGACCGGAGTGAGGGGAGCAGGGATAGCGGAGCAGGTGAGGCGGGGGATGAGGTGCCCGGTGATGGGGGAGTCGGGGGTGATCACGTGACGTAACCCATCACATGAGTAGACACCCAGTCTGATCCCAGTACACCGCCCGGATGGGGGGGTATTCTACTGATATGGGGGGGGGGGGGGGGAACAGTACTAGGCTCTGCCAGCATATGACATCAATACTATACCGGGCAATGCCAGCCTATTATATTTACACTGTGCTGGGCACTGCCAACCTTTCATGTATACTATACTGGGCACTGCCAACCTTTCATATATACTATACTGGGCACTGCCAACCTTTCATATATACTATACTGGACACTGCCAACCTTTCATATATACTATACTGGGCACTGCCAACCTTTCATGTATACTATACTGGGCACTGCCAACCTGTCATGTATACTATACTGGGCACTGCCAACCTGTCATGTATACTATACTGGGCACTGCCAACCTTTCATGTATACTATACTGGGTACTGCCAACCTGTCATGTATACTATACTGGGCACTACCAACCTGTCATGTATACTATACTGGGCACTGCCAACCTGTCATCTATACTATACTGGGCACTGCCAACCTTTCATATACACTATACTGGGCACTGCCAACCTTTCATGTATACTATACTGGGCACTGCCAACCTTTCTTGTATACTATACTGGGCACTGCCAACCTTTCTTGTATACTATACTGGGCACTGCCAACCTTTCATGTATACTATACTGGGCACTGCCAACCTTTCTTGTATACTATACTGGGCACTGCCAACCTTTCATGTATACTATACTGGGCACTGCCAACCTTTCATATACATTATACTGGGCACTGCCAACCTGGCATATATACTATACTGGGCACTGCCAACCTTTCATATATATTATACTGGGCATTGCCAACCTTTCATATATACTATACTGGGCATTGCCAGCCTTTCATATATACTAGACTGGGCATTTTTGACCTTTCATATATATTATACTGGGCACTGCCAACCTTTCATATATACTATACTGGGCACTGCCGAACTTTCATATATATTATACTAGGCACTGCCGACCTCTCATATATACTAGATTGGGCACTGCCAACCTGTCATATACACTATATTGGGCATTACCAACCTTTCATATATACTATACTGGGCATTGCCAACCTTTCATATATACTATACTGGACACTGCCAACCTTTCATATATACTATACTGGGCACTGCCAACCTCTCATATATAATATACTGGGCATTGCCAACCTTTCATATATACTATACTGGGCACTGCCAACCTTTCATATATAATATACTGGGCACTGCCAACCTTTCATATATACTATACTGGGCATTGCCAACCTTTCATATATAATATACTGGGCACTGACAAACTTTCATATATAATATACTGGACTCTGACAACCTTTCGTATATACTATACTGGGCACTGCCAACCTTACATATATAGTATACTTCATATATATTATACTGGGCATTGTCAACTTGTCATATACTGGGCACTGCCAACCTTTCACATATATTATACTGGGCACTGCCATCTGTCATATATTATACTGGGCACTGCCAACCTTTCATATATATTATAATGGGCACTGCCACCTGTCATATATATTATACTGGGCACTGCCAACCTTTCATATATATTATGCTGGGCACTGCCAACCTTTCATATATACTGTACTGGGCACTGCCAACCTATCATATACACTATACCAGACTGCCAACCTGTCATATATATTAATCTGGGCACTGCCAACCTTTCATATATATTATACTGGGCATTGCCAAACTGTCATACTATACTGGGCACTGCCAACCTGTCATACTATAATGGGCACTGACAACCTTTCATATATACTATACTGGGCATTGCCAACCTTTCATATATACTATACTGGGAACTGCCAACCTTTCATATATACTATAATGGGCATTGCCAACCTTTTATATATAATATATTGGGCACTGTTTCATATATGCTATACTGGGCACTGACAAACCTTCATATATAATATACTGGACTCTGACAACCTTTCATATATACTATACTGGGCACTGCCAACCTTTCACATATAATGTACCAGGCATTGCCAACCTGTCATATATAGTATACTTCATATATATTATAGTGGGCATTGTCAACTTGTCATATTATACTGGGCACTGCCAACCTTTCACATATATTATACTGGGCACTGCCAACCTTTCATATATATTATAATGGGCACTGCCACCTGTCATATGTATTATACTGGGCACTGCCAACCTTCCATATATATTATGCTGGGCACTGCCAAACTTTCATATATACTATACTGGGCACTGCCAACCTATCATATACACTATACCAGACTGCCAATCTGTCATATATATTAATCTGGGCACTGCCAACCTTTCATATATACTATACTGAGCATTGCCGACCTTTCATATATACTATACTGGGCATTGCCGACCTTTCATATATATTATGCTGGGCACTGCTAACCTTTCATATATACTAGACTGGGCACTGCCAACCTTTCATATATACTATACTGGTAATTGCCAACCTGTCATACTATACACTCTTTCATAAATACTAGACTGGGCACTGCCCAACTTTCATATATATTATACCGGGCATTGCCAACCTGTCATATCAAACTATAATGGACTCTGCCAACTTGTCATATATAGTATACTGGGCACTGCCAAGCTTTCATAAATGCTGTACTGGGCATTGCCAGCCTGTCATATATACTATACTGGCAACTGCCAACAAGTCATATATGTTATACTGGGCATTGCCAGCCTGTTCATAAATATACACAGTATACTGGGGCACTGTCAGTCTGTTTTATATATTCTGCACTGGGCACTGTCAGCCTACTTATATATAGTATTCTCAGCACTGCCAACCAGTGCTATGTGTATCTGTGTATATTTTTAGTGAAAGAGTAGTGGCAGCCATATAGATGATACAGGGCACTGCCAACCTATGACATATACATTATCCTGGGAACTGACAGCCTGTTTTATACTGTAAACTATATGATGCAATACCAGCCTGTTATATAGAATACTGGGCATAGCCCATGGGTGATGTTTACAATATGGGTACTGCCAGCCTGTCATATAAACTATACATGGCACTATCAATTGGTGAAGTGTACTATACAGGTCATTATTAGCCAGTCATATACAGTATACCACCCTTGGTATGGTCAGCCTATGATATATTGTACTGTCATAGATACTAGGCACCCCCACTCTGTCATATATATATATATATATATATATATATATATATATATATATATATATATATGCTGCACATGGCACTGACAGCCTATTTTATACATTATAATGGCCACTGAAAAGGTGAAGTATACATTTTACAGGGTACTGTGAACTTGTTGGTACGCTTTGCTTCAATTATAATGGGCACTATTACCAGCTTGTGAACTACATTATACTGAACACTACCAGTCTGTGGTTTACATTACAGAAGTTACCAGCCTTTAGATGTCATGCTGGCATTTATGCCCCACGATATGCAGCGTGCTTGTGGTGTGTATATACATATATATATATATATATATATATATATATATATATATATATACACACACACACAGTTAGGTCCATATATGTTTGGACACAGGCACAATGTTAGTTTGTTTCTGGTATTTACCAAAACATATTCAATCTATAGTTAAATATTGGATATTGGCTCACAGTATATCTCTAAACACTGCAGAATTCATCCGGTTGCTTCTGTCACATCATCAATAAACACCAATGACCCAGTGCCACTGGAAGCCATGCCTGCCCATGCCATCACACTGCCTCCACCATGTTTTACAGATGACGTTGTGTGCTTTGGATCACGAGTTGTTCCAAGACTTCTCCACAGTTTTTTCTTCCCGTCATTCTGGTACAGATTAATCTTAGTTTCATCCATCCAAAGAATAATTTTACAGAACTGGTCTGGCTTTTTTAGATGTTTTTTGGCAAAGTCTAATCTGGCTTTTCTATTCTTCAGGCTTACTAATGGTTTGCACCTTGTGGTGAACCCTCTGTATTTGCTCTCGTGAAGTCTTCTCTTGATTGTAGATTTTGAAAATGATACGCCCACCTCCTGGAGAGTGTCCTTCACTTGTCTGGATGTTGTGAATGGGTTTTTCTTTACCATAGAGAGGATCCTGCGATCATCCACCACTGTTGTCTTCCATGGACGTCCATGTCTTTTTATGTTGCTGAGCTCATCAGTGCGTTTTTCTTTCCTCAGAATGTATCAAACTGTTGATTTGGCCACTCCTAATGTTGCTGCTATCTCTGATGGATTTGTTTAATTTTTGAAGCCTTACAATGGCCTGTTTCACTTGCATGGACAGCTCCTTTGAACACATGATGTAGGTTCACAGCAATAGATTCCAATAGCAAATACCACACTTATCAACTCCAGATCTTTTACCTGCTTAATTGATGAAGAAATAATGAATGAGTAGCCCACACCTGGCCATGAAACAGCTTTTTATTCAATTGTCTAATTACCTTGGTAATTGGTATCTTGAAAAAGGGGGATGGCTACTCTTAAGAGCTGTAATTCCTAAACCCTTCCTCCAATTTGGATGTACATACCCTCATATTAAACTTGAGAGTGTGCACTTTCAGCCCATATCCATTATATAACTGTAGCTTGAATATGTTTTGATGAATACCTGCTAAAAATTAAAATTGTGCCTGTGTCCAAATATACATGGACCTAACTGTGTATATGTGTGTGTGTATGTGTGTGTATATATATATATATATATATATATATATATATACACACACACACACAATATTTTGCAGTGACAGAATTCATCCTAAGTGCTGTCATGGCTGTGATTTGTCACATTTTAATCTGCTAGTTAATGCCAGGCTGGGTTGACTTTGCTCTTGCTTGGTGTGGTTAAGAAAGGGCTTGCTTTGGTCTGAACTTTCATATGAGTTGTGAATGGCACTGCCCGGATGTGATACAAGCGTTACAGGGTTTTGCCAGCATCTTGATATAGTTTATTTTGGGCATAGTTAAACTGCTGGGTTATTCTGGGCACCATCAGGCTCTGATCTGAAGTATACTTGGGATTGCTGTGTTCTGATATGTCTGGCTCCACTTGGCTTTTTCAACCTAAAACAAGTCATGATTGGGCTTATGTGAGGATCTGAATATTCAGTTTTAAGTTATAATTATAGGGGCTTCCATATGAAAGATATATGTATACTTAGCTTTATTTTGTCAGTATGTTTCTTTTCAGCTAGAGTCGGGGGCAAATAAACAAAACAAAATTCTTTTGATATTTGAAATGTTGACATTAGCTACACAGGCAAATGTAAGAGCTCACATAGTGTCTCCCAGCCCCTGAGTGTGCATCATGATGTTGGCTTTTATTCTATAGGATCACTGAGTGGGCATCAAAAACACATAATCCAGTCCACAAATGTAAGCAGATGGTGAATGTGGTGGGGGGAGGGGTGGCTTACGGTTGAGGGGTGGAAGTAGGGCTATAATGTTTCTGATAGTGAATCATTTTATAAATGGAGAAGTGTAGGATTGGAAAAAAAATAACACACATACTTGCCTTCATGTGATGCTGCCGTTGTCCCACATCAGCTCTAACACCGACAACTGAGTGGTCACTTGACCACTGATTGCTCATTTCTTGGTCTGCTTGGTACAGAGAGAGCAGGAAATGTCAGTCACCTTCTTCTCTGCCCCTCCAGAACACACTGGAGCACCATGCTGGAGAGATTGAGCCAGCTGCTGATCAGGCATCTAGGTGAATTCCGACAATATTGTTGGGATCCTCCCAGATCCTGGAGCGGCTCTGCTACATCATCTGATAACGGGCTATAGAGTCTGGGGCACAGGGGAGAAAAAGTAAGTGTGCTCATGTGATCCACAAGAGAAGTATAGTCATACTATTCTTTTAAAGGAACTCAAGCCAGTTCATTTCGAGGATCTGCATTCCTTTTATCAAAGCAGACCAAGTCTGTTGCAGCTGTGATCTAGAGGATGCAAGTTAAGATGGTAAGTATTATACTCACAAAATGGACTAAAGTACATGTTCATCTCATGAAAACAGCACAGTACAATCCGCAAAACATCATGACGTGAAAGAACGATGGAGCCTCAACAGGCCTACCCTGGGCTCTGAGGAAGAGGATAACCCTTGAAACTTGTCAGCCTGTTGAGATTCCATCATTCTTTCACATCATGTTGTTTTGCGGATTGTATTGTGCTGCTTTCATGAGATGAGCATGTACTTTAGTCCATTTTGTGAGTATAATACTTACCATTTTATACATTAAAGCCACTTATTAAGGATAATGTACCAGGCCAGTGCTCCCTCTGTTTGGTTGTTAACACAGAATCTGGTGCAGCTGTGCATAGTAACCAATCAGCTTCTAACTTCAGCTTGTTCAGTTAAGTTTGGCAATAAAACTTAGAAGCTGATTGGTTACAATGCATTGCTGCACCAGATTCTGTGTGCACCAGTTTTGGTAAATCCCCCCCAAGCAGATTCACAATTGGCAACTTTGGTTGTGTTGGTTATACCTTCTGAATCCTCATTATAAAGAGGATAAAACCCTTCTAATTCGGAGTGGTGTGCTCCCTTTTTCAATCCTCCTGTATTGTCTTTTACACTGGGAGGCATCAGGTAATTATGTGGTAATGTACATCTTTTATATGTAAGACTCTACAATTATACTAAAATAAGTCTGGATAATTTTTGAATAAGTCCAGTTGTGACTGTTTCTCTTTAATCCTCAACATTCCTCTACTATTCCTTAAACTGCTCATAGATGGATTGAAATTCCTTGCTGAACTGGCCGAATGTTGATCCATGTATGGGCATTGTGGTTGTACAGAAGTCGATCTACCAATCGACTCCTGTACAACCATCCTCCTGGAAAATTTCCTCTCGATCAGCGCTGTTAGAATACAATGACACATCTGGAGGATTCCCCCATCCATCTTGAACATGTGGATGGGGGAATCAGGTCAGTTTTTTCATTCAGCCCACTGGTTGAACAGAAATAAATGACTCATTTATGGCCAGCTTCAGTCCTGCCAAGCTGTGATGAAGTTCTGAGGG
Organism: Staurois parvus; assembly: GCF_062004578.1. Lineage (NCBI taxonomy): Eukaryota > Metazoa > Chordata > Amphibia > Anura > Ranidae > Staurois > Staurois parvus. The sequence continues at coordinate 5,951,597 of NW_028317910.1, forward strand.
ATGCATCCCACACACAGCTTGGCTGTGTGTGGGTTCCTGTTGAATGTTACCAGAATGCTATGAGTAATTCTTAGTGGGCACTGCCAGCCTGATATAGGTAATTGTATATAGGCATCGTGAGGTTATAAGATTGGAATTTCAGAAAGAGTTCAAACAAATCATACTATGAATTTGCTGGGGTGGAGCTGGTAGCATTAAGCCTTGACTGTGATTGATTAGAATGGTTGATCAGTTAACAATAATGGTCGATGATCCTTTACCACCATAAAAAGTATACTGCCTGTTACTGCCTACCTAAATGGAACGTTTCTTGATTTCAGGCTTTAACTAACTTTTTATGTTAAATGCCATAGTGACTTAAATGGTTGTCATTAACATGATGGTGTTGTGCATATATATGTATGTGTGTGTATATACACTGCTCAAAAAAAATCAAAGGAACACTTTGAAAACACATCAAATCTTAATGGGGGAAAATATCATGCTGGATATCTATACTGATATGGACTGGGTAATGTGTTAGGAATGTAAGGCTGCCCCATTGTTTAATGGAAATGAAAATTATCAACCTACAGAGGACTGAATTCAAAGGCCCCCTCGAAAATCATAGTGAAAAAATGATGCCGCAGACTAGTCCATTTTGCTAAAATTTCATTGCAGCAACTCAGAATGGTCCTCAGCAGTTTGTATGGCCTCCACATGCTTGTATGCATGCCTGACAACATCAGGGAATGCTCCTAATGAGACAATAGATGGTGTCCTGAGGTATTTCCTCCCAGACCTGGACCAGGGCATCACTGAGCTCCTGGACAGTCTGAGCTGCAACCTGGCGGCGTCAGATGGACTGAAACATGATATCCCAGAGGTGTTCTATTGGATTTAGGTCAGCCGAGCGTGGGGGCCATTCATTGGTATCAATTCTTTCATCTTCCAGGAACTGCCTGCATACTCTCGCCACATGAGGCCAGGCATTGTCATGCACCAGGAGGAATCCAGGACCCACTGCACCACCGTAGGGTCTGACAATGGGTCCAAGGATTTCATCCCAATACCTAATGGCAGTCAGGGTGCCATTGTCTAGCCTGTAGAGCTCTGTGCGTCCCTCCATGGATATGCCCCCCCAGACCATCACTGACCAACCACCAAAACGGTCATGCTGAACAATGTTGCAGGCAGCGTAATGTTCTCTGCGGCTTCTCCAGACACTTTCACACCTGTCACATGTGCTCAGGGTGAACCTGCTTTCATCTGTGAAAAGCTCCGGGTGCCAGTAGCTGACATGTCAATGCTGGTGTTCAATGGCAAATGCTGTCGAGTTCTATGGTTTCGGGCAGTGAGAAAAGGGCCCACTAGAGGATGTCAGGCCCTCAGTCCACTCTCATGAAGACTGTTTCTGATTGTTTGGTCAGAGACATTCACACCAGTGGCGTGCTGGAGGTAATTTTGTAGGGCTCTGACAGTGCTCTTCCTGTTCCTCCTTGAACAAAGGAGCAGATACCTGTCCTGGCGATGGGTTAAGGTCTTTCTACGACCCTGTCCAGCTGTCCTACAGTAACTGCCTGTCTCCCTGAATCTCCTCCATGCTCTCGAGACTGTGCTGAGAGACACAGCAAACCTTCTGACAATGGCATGTATTGATGTGCCATCCTGGAGGAGTTGGACTGCCTGTGCAATCTCTGTAGGGTCCTGGTATCGCCTCATGCTCACTGACCCTAGCCAATTGCAAAACTAGTGAAAAACAGTCAGAAAAGATGAGTAGAGAAAAAATGTCAGTGGCCTCCACCTTTAAAACCATTCTTTTTTTGGGGGTTGTCTCATTTTTGCCCATCTAGTGCACCTGTTGTTAATTTCATTAACACCAAAGCAGATGAGACTGATGAACAACCCCCTCTGCTACTTAACTGACCAGATCAATATCCCAAGAGTTTAATTTACTTGATGCTATATTCTGATTGAAAAGTGTTCCTTTTTGAACAGTGTGTGTATAAACACTGGCAACTGTGTGTATGTGTGTGTGTGTATATATATATATATATATATATATAAAATATTTTACAGATCTTTTTCCAGATAGTTTTGCGTTATTATTAGTAAAACTGGTTGAATATGGTGTAAAATGTCCAGGGTAGGGGCACAATGGAAACAATTTTGCAGAAAACCAATCACTAGTCTAAATGTAGCACTGAGAGGATGTAAATTATAGTATAAAATTGCAAGAATTTTATTAACGAATTGCATAAAATGATTACACATAGTAATCCATAAAAAATACCAGATGGGGTACATATACAAAGGTCATATATATCTTATGACCCCTAATTTTTATTAGAAATACCATTAACAATATACATTTATAGACCTATGTGAAAGAATTTCATGGAAAATTTTTCTTCTTTTAGGACTGGGTTACACTATTATGAATAACCAAAGGTTTGTATGGCAATCTGTGATAAATACATACGATGGGATGAATAAATTTGTGGCACTTCAAAACTTTTCAAAGTTCATGTTGTAGGACAATTATAAAGAGTGAATCCCTTGATAGGGACTATTGGATTTTCTTGTTTAGATATCTCCAAACAGCGGTAATTGGTGCAGGTTCTAAGATGCCATGCTTGGTGAATATGCAGTAAAAGTGTTCTTCCTTTTTGGTGTGGGATTAGTCCCAGATTAGATTTGGCTTGCAATGCATTGCCTATGCCATAGGTGGATTGTGAGTTCGCTAAGGAAGCAGTCCTGTTTATGAAAGAAAATTAACCACTATGCTTTTTTTATTTTTAGTAGCATTGCCTGCCTGGCTTCTAGGATTTGTGTCATCCTGCCTTCCCATGGGACCCTTTACACCTATGGGTGAATTGTGTTCAAAGTGATTCTAAATACTCCCTTTTTTTAAATATATAAATAAAAAGGAGATTTATACTTACCTGCTTTGTGCAATGGAATTGCACAGGATGGCCCCAAAGCTCCTCTTCTCGAATCCCCCTGCCGGTGCTCCTTCACTCAGTTGCATGCCCCCATAGAAAGCTGCTTTCTAAGGTGTCACTTGTGCAGGCTCGCTCTCAAGCCTCACTGTCTGTGTCTATTGACACAGACACTGGGACTATGCCCTGCCCCCTTATCACTGACATTTATTGACAGCAGCAGGAGCCAATGGTAAGCCTGTGAGACAAGAAAGTGAGGAGAGAGAGAAGAGCTGCAGACAGGCACAGTGCTGGATCGAATGAGGACTCCGATAAGTAAAAATTGCCTCAACATTTTTTTACCTTAATGCAAGGAATGCATGGAGGTAAAATTTGTTTAGGGTTTATAACCACTTTAAGGTAGCTATTTCACTGTGAGAAGGCCCTTAAAATGACAGCGAATGGCTGGAATTCTCCAGTATAGGTGATTGGTTATGCTACTGATGTTTGTTGGCTGAGATTGTCAGCTGTAAGTGTATCTTCCCCTCAGTGTTCAAATGATCACCTCTGGATCAGATATATTAGATTGTGTCAAGCCTAGGACATAACTATGGTATAAAGTTAATTGGCTTAAGAGATACATATATATGTGTGTGTGTGTGTGTGTGTATGTGTGTATAAATATATACTGTACATAGTCCTTTCAGACTCATATTGCTATCTGCACTTTCCTATCCAAGACTTGATCTAGAATCGAATTAGTCTGTTGGTGGAACCATTTACTCTCCAAGACCCCAATCTCAATATCTCCTTTTATGTTCTGCGCAGAGTGAGTCATTCATAGATATAATAAGGCGGTCAGGCACTCATCTTGGCCAAGTGCTGGTGTTATCTCAGAGAATTGGTGGCATTTTGTGGATAAAGACCAACTTGGTGGACTAACTTTTTCCCTACTATTAATCAGTGAATGCAGTCTGGTGAATTCCTTCATCCTGTCTGAGGCAGACAGAGAGACATCTTCCTGTTTCCAGTTTACAAAGGAATCTGCTGGGTTTTTTTGTCTGCTAAAGTCAAATTGGTTAATCTGGTTGGATGATCATTGCTACGACTTAGAGTACCCTTATGACCTTCATGCAAATCCATATCCCATTCTTCTGGCAAGTTAAGCTGGGCATTGTAGTTCTTCAGCAACAGAGTGGTTCTAAAGCCTGAAGGTTCTTTACCTTCATGCATTCTATACATGAAACTGAAAAACCTTCAGTGTTCAGCTACCCCCTCCCCCCCTTCCCTTCCCTCATACTCACCTGGGTCTGAGCCCAATCCAGCGATGTGCAAGAGAGCATAAGCTCTCCTTAGCCTCTGCCTCCTCCTTGACTGAGACTCAGCAGCGGGAGCCATTGGCCTAGGAGGCCAAGCTGCACTCTGCGTGTCTAAAAGACACACAGAGGTGGCTTGGGAGCGAGCACGCACACACGCACGCAGCTTGCTCTGGGGGCACTCAGCATGGGGGACAGGCCTTTAGCTCCCGTGGGGTACCTGAGAATAGGAGTATCAGGGATGCTCTGTGCAATACCATTGCACAAAGCAGGTAAGTAAGACATGTTTGTTATTAAAGAAAAAAAAAGTAAATCAGAACCTTTACAATCACTTTAAACCTGTTCATAAAAAGCCAAAACTTTTATTTTCTCCCCAGTTTTTTTAGCCCATTTTAAACTGTTTGCATTTTAACACTCTAAAATAGATGTGTTGTGATTTCCTGTATTAAAACGATCATTTCTGTTCCTATCTCAGTGCTACAGTGCAGCATGTTTTTAAAAACACGTTTTAAAAGCACATGATTTAGTGCAGTGGGAGGCCCATAGGAGTCAATGGGAACACGCAACGTTTTGTTTTAATTTGTTCACCAACAGGTAACAAGGTTTAGTCAATGGCTGTTAAACCCTATCCACACCAAATTCAAAAACACATTGAAAACATGCGCCTGTGCGTGGAAATGCATGCCAATGCATAAAGGAAAAACTTGTTAATCTGTAACAACGCATCTGCCTACACATAGATCCAAATGGGCCTCTATTTTTTTTCATTTGTTGCCTATTTATCAATAATAATAAAACATAAAAATAAAATTATTATTGATGATGATGATGATGATGATGATAATAGTAATAGCATAAACATAATAATATTAATACAAAAAGGCTCTTTTTAAAATTCTTTACTGGATATATTCTGCTTGCAGATGGTGGGAATGTGAAAAAGGACTTTTTTTACAGTGACAGTTTTTTTTTTTGTTTTTGTTTTTTTACACGTTTTTGTTTTGGTGACTACATTGCATTTGTCTGAGAAAATAAAAATGTGGTAAAGGAACTTTTTTCAAAGTGTTTTTTTTTTCTTACCTTTTGTATTTTTTGCTTGTTTTATTTCCTTGACAGTATTTTGTTTTGCCTGTTTACCATTTGACACTTTTATAAATGGTGGTAAGACCAGAGGTGACAAGTGGCAGGAATGAAATGCTATCTTTTGCCAGCTGCTTCATAAATGACCACCCCACCTTACTGACTTTTTCCTCAGATTCCAGGTTTATGCGTTTCAGTTCACGACAAGCTTGACCTTTAATTTAATGTCATCATCTGGTGCTATTGAAACGTCCTTTAACCCTTGACGTACTGCCCTGTTCGCTTCTTGAAAGCCGCAGAGCTCCGAGTGTTTTCCTGGTGGTCTCGCATCTCTCCCCAGGCTGTGACAGAGCAGAAAAATTACACGGTGACATCATCCTGTCTCTCCTGATATAAAGGCTCGGCAAGAGAGAAGGAGAAAAACCTTCTCAATAACTGGCTGCAGGCCTCTGCTCCGGTTCATGCCAGAGTCGAGATTTCACTGGAGTGTCTACCTGTCATTGGGAGAACGAAGAACAGATGCACACTATTAGGGTCCCATGTTTCGTCTTTTCTGTTACTGCCTCTATCCAGAGGTTCAGTGGCAGACAAAGCTGGCTGCCTTTTTGGGTGTCATTGCTTAGAAGGTCCATTTACACTAGTTTTGCATTTGCATTGCCTGTGATTTTCAGCTCCTTGCATTTTCATGTGTTCTGCCTTTTTTCTGCTAATGAAAGTCAAATAAAGTAGAGGTTGTAAGTGGGTGGGGGCTTGTTGGCATGTGCTAAAATGAATGACAATGCATGGTGCATGTATTTTTGCATTCACTGCCATTCAAGCTTATGGGGCTAAACACATGTACTGATGCACCAAACAAACGCACCTGTATTGTTTTTTCCAATGCATGGCAGCTCACTGCACAGTGTGTGAAAGGTCCCCTATAAAAAAAAAAAAGTCAGTCTTATCATACCTTCTCATGCATTGGACAATGCGGTGTGAACAAGGTCCTAAACAATCCATGGTGCATTTACACATTTTATGTTCTTGTTAAAAAGAAAACCCCAAAAACTGCAATATGCATGTTTTCCAGCTTTTCCATTCATTTAGCCTGCTTAATGCAGAGCTGTGTGAAAATTTCTAAACCACCCTTGCACTGGGCTTTCCCCTGCACTGCAAGAGTTGAGAACCCAATGCCCATTTTTGTCTAGGATACCGTTAAAAACCATTTTTACATAGCTTATCCCTTGGTCCTCTGGCAGTCAACAATGAGGACTGTTGGTCCTGCATTGCATGCGATAATGTCAGAATATCTGTGACTGATGAAGCACCGAAGAGAAGCAGCTTCAGGGGACTGATCACATGGAGTGGAGGAAGCCTGGGGGAACAAGGGTAAGGTAAAGTGATTGGAAAGTATTTTTTAAATCACTAAACTATTATGTTTACCTTCTCTGTGCTGTATATTTCACAGAGCAGCCGCGATCCTTCTCTTCTGGGGTCCCCTGCAGTCGCTCCTGGCTCCTTCTCCTCTCCATGTTCCTCCATAGGAAGCTGCTTCCTTTTGGGGCTGCACGTGCAGGCCCTAAGCCATGCTGCCCTTGTCCATAGACACACACAGCGCGGCTTTGCCTTGCCCTTGCTCCTGTGGTGATTCACAGGATCTGACTGACAGCAGCAGGAGCCAATGGCTCCTGCTGCCCCAGCAAAGCCTGTGAGAGTGGCCAGAGAGGAGAGAGTCGCTATTGAGGGGCACAGCGCTGGATTGAGTGAGGACTCAGGTAAGTAGATTGCAGGGTGAGGGGGAAATACTGCTACTGGAACCTTTTTTAACTTATTGCAGAGAATGCATTAAGGCAAAAAATGTTTAGGCTTTAGAACCACTTTAAGTAGAACTGTATTTAAAGGTACCGTAGACAGAAAAGAGCATGTAATCCTTGCAGTGCAGGAGGAGCTTTGCCCCACTGCAGGGGTAGTTTTAAATCTTACCTGGAGTTCAGCTTTTAAAAGGATATTAAAGAGGTAGTAAACACTGTTTGTTATCTTGTAGCTACAGATAAGTCAATGATAAGGGTTACTGGTAGATACAGTAAATATCTCCTAAACATGCGTTCCTTGCCTCCATGGCCACAGGTGTATAAAATCAAGCACCTAGGCATACAGACTGCTTCTACAAACATTTGTGAAAGAATGGGTCGCTCTCAGGAGCTCAGTGAATTCAAGTGTGATACCTTAATAGGTCGCCACCTGTGCAATAAGTCCATATGTGATATTTCCTTGCTACTAAATATTCCGCGGTCAACTGTTAGTGGTATTATAACAAAGTGGAAGCAACTGGGAACAACAGCCAGGAAGTGGTAGGCCACGTAAAATGACAAAGCGGGGTCAGTGCATGCTGAAGTGCACAGAAGTCGGCAACCCTCTGCAGAGCCAATAGCTAAAGACTTCCAAACTTTGTGTGCCCTTCAGATTACAACAACAATGCATAGAGCACTTCATGGAATGGGTTTCCATGTCTGAGCAGCTGCATCTAAGCTTTACATCACCAAGTGCAATGCAAAGCATCGGATGCAGTGGTGTAAAGCACGCCGCGACTGGACTCGAGTTGTGGAGACGTGTTCTCTGGGTTGTCCAATCACGATTCTCTATCTGGCAATCCGATGCTGGATGAGTCTGGGTTTGACGGTTGCCAGGAGAATGGTACTTGCCTGACTGCATTGTGCCAAGTGTAAAGTTTGGTTGAGGGGGGATTATGGTGTGGGGTTGTTTTTCAGGGGTTGGGCCCCTTTAGACCCAGTGAAGGGAACTCCTAATGCATCACCATATCAAGACATTTTGGACAATTTCATGCTCCCAACTTTCTGGGAATAGTTTGGAAATGGCCCCTCCTTCTTCCAACATGACTGCGCACCAGTGCACAAAGCAAGGTCCAGAAAGACATGGATGAATGAGTTTGGGGTGGAGGAACTTGACTGGCCTGCACAGAGTCCTGACCTCAACCCAATAGAACACCTTTGGGATGAATTAGAGTGGAGACTGCGAGCCAGACCTTCTCGTCCGACATCAGTGCCTGACCTCACGACATCAGTGCGCTTCAGGAAGAATGGTCAAACATTCCCATAGACACACTCCTAAACCTTGTGGACAGCCTTCCCAGAAGAGTTGAAGCTGTTATATCTGCAAAGGGCGGGCCAACCCAATATTGAACCCTACGGACTAAGATTGGGATGCCATTAAAGCTCATGTGTGTGTAAAGGCAGGCGTACTGATACTTTTTGGTGATATAGTGTATTTACATGTGTAGCAGCCAGTGATGTCACCGGAGGGTCCGCACTACGCTCTCAATGGACAGCATGCCATTCTTTGAGAGAGCTGTGCCGCAGCCGTCGCTCCCATGCACATGTGTTGTAGTGATGTCATCACAGCTCAGCCATTTAAACGGCCTAGCCCGCGAACCCTAAAGGAAGACCAGGTGAAGATGGAATCCCTGTCAGCAGTGACAGCGTGCCGCTGGAGGAATCCATTTTTTAGTTAAGTGCTAGTATGTGGAACCTGCTGGGGACCAGTTTATGTATTTTTTTATTGCAGTTTACTACTGCTTCAAACAGCCTGAACACCTCGCAAGCTTACATTCGCTGCGGTGTCCCTGCATTTCACTTTGCTACGTAGATGTCAACAGGGTTAGTTCACCATTTAACAAAAAATAATAAATGCACGTTTATTGCAGGTAATAAAATGTGCATTTACTATTTTTTGTTTTAGGAGCCTGGTAAATATTGTACCAGCGATCAGCAGATCGCAGGTGTCCTGCATATTGTCAGTGCAATCTGTCTGCCCGTACATCGTACTGGCAGGCAGTTTTACATTGACCGAAAGAATCCATGAACTACCACAGCTCTCAACAGATCATTGAAAACTACAAGCCGACAGCTGCAAAAACTCAGTACTTGTAGTTTCCCATTCACAGAACTCTGTGACGCGGCCGGAACCTGTAACGGCCCTGTTTTTTTTTTAAATTGTGATAGCTAATGGAGGTAAGAAGATCCCCCGCTAACTGTCACAGCAGGGGGAGGGAGGAACAAGGGGTTCAGGGTCTGGTCCTACAGTTACATGTTATACCTTGAATATGGGTGTAACAGGTTACAAAAGGTGAACCTATCCTTTACTTTTCCTTACTGTATGTACGTCCTAACAACAATCTTTTCTTATTTGCTTTCTTTTTGTTATGGTAAATATATAATTGAATGTGTTTTCTTATCTGTTTAAAGTGAAAAAAAAAATCTTTTGATCCTTGTGAGCTGATAACTTTTTTTGTTCTTTGCCTGTGTCTATCCATTACATTGTTCCCAACTGTCTCTAAGAACTACAGAACCCCTCCCACCTCCCATTTGTGCTCTTGTGTTTGGATACAATTCACATCCAACCATCAGTAAAACATGAAATCTCTAATCCTGGACTACATAGCATTCCAGTAACCAGAGGTTCCTTATAGCCCCCTGCTTGGATAAACACAGTTTTAAAAATAAGCAATTTCCATTCTGTGAGGTTTGTTCCGCTCGAGCTGCATGCCAGCGAATGGTATTCCCAATTTCACATAAGCGGTGGCAGTGAAGAGCTGTTGTTTGCAGTGGCAACACGCCTTTGTGTTCTGTGTAATCCTAGCTGTCAGCTATGGCCTGTTTGTATAAGCCGTTGTGCCTACAGGGCATGGAGGGTGATGCCAGATACTAATGTTACCTTTACTATCTTTGCATAATACACAATTGCAATGTAGCGACTGACCATAGAGGTTACTCTTTGGCTAAACATTTTTTATTAAAATACATAATATCTTTATATGAATCTGGTAACTGTTTAAAGTGAACATGTGAACAAAAAACATGTCTGCAATTATTACCAAAAAAACCCCAAAAAACAATTGGATTGAGTTTTCTCCAACAGGATAAAATTCCTTCTTGATCCTTAGGCAATCGGATAACATCCTGAATCAAAACTCTACAATGTTATGTCTTGCGAATATTAGTATTTTGCACAATTACAAATGCATCCAATTTTTTTTTTTAAACCCAATTGCGGGGAATACAGGAACGTAAACGCAGTTAAATTACTCTAAATACAATCAGGTGTATCAAAACTAAAGGTGTTTAATATCTTACCTGCCATTCATACTTATGCAGGCCATAGACGGGTCGAAATTTTTTTTTTTAGTGGGTTAATTGGTCGGCCGTTTTTGGGGGTTTTGGCACATTTTTTTTATTGGTAAAGTTGGAAAAAAATCGAAGAAGAAAAAGAATTCCAGTCCGTTATTATATTTTATATGAAAAGAATTGCGGTTGCAACATTGTATCTATTTGTATCTGAATAAAAACATCTGTATCCAAAATGGATACATTGTTGCAACTGCAAGACTTTCATGTCAAATATAATAGCGGAGCTCTCTGCAGGGACAGAAGTAATTAAATGCCGGCCGTAGACGGGACGAAAATCGGCCGATTTGTTTTGGTGGTAACGTTGGCCTATTGAACGACCGATTTTCGTTTTTTTTTTTTTAAACGGCCGGTTTTCAACCCATCTATGGCCTGCATTAGGCCTAGTTTACACTTGCCATGGACTTAACCGCTTGTTGTCACTGTCCCCCTCCAAGTTGCACAGACAGCCGTACTGTGGTATACACATGCCATGGCTGTGAAGCTTTGAATCAGAAAACTGGTCCCATCCCCTCATTTAAGTAGGTATTCTTACACAAAAAGTACCTTCTACTGCTACCAGCGCTTTTATTCTCAAAATTCCTTTTATTATTTTGCTGTTGTGATATGACTTCCTGTTAGCGGGTGGCTGCGTCCATTCTCCATGGTCCCACTATATGTAGGAACATAACCACCCTCTCTTGCTTGATTCAAGGATGAACCAGGGACTATAGGATGTGTAGTGTGCATAGCGCATTGGACGTGGCCACAACTAGCATCCACTGTTCATTCCAAACAAACAAAAGTGAGGGGGAAAATGAGAGGTTTTGGGGGCTCACAGAGTATGTTAGAAGGAGGCAGAAAAACAAAGTAAGCCCTGGTTCACACTGATGCGATTTCTGATGCGAAGAACATTCGTTTCTATGGAGGCTGTTCACATATGTGCAGTGCAAATCCAATGCACTTTGAAGAAGGGTCCTGTGCGAGTTTAGTGCGGTTCAGTTTGTAGTTCCACAGAATTGAATGGAATCTGTATGCTGTGGACTCTAGGAGATTCCAGTAACTAATGCACACTGGAGCTGCTCCTGAAATAGCACTGCAAAATAGATTCAACTTGCACTGCATCAGTGTGAACCTAGGCTAAGAAATGAATCCATTAAAAATAGATCACAGGGCCACAGTAATGGATCTGTATATTATATTTTTGGAGTATATCAATAGTGTTTAAAGTGTTACTAAACCCAGGACCCTGCATTCACTATATCTGCTCTCCCACAGTACACAGGACATAGAAATGCAATTATTTTAGTAAATATAATCTGCTAAATACCTTTTCTCTTCAGCAATATATAGCAGTCTTGTGACTTGATATTATCAATGTCCAGCAAAGCACTGGTTAATCTTGTAGGAGGAGTTTTCATTCTCCTCTAACTGTCCTATGAGGCTGCATGACCCCCAACCCTCTGTCTGGAGAGCCCTGATTGGCCCTGTGCTAATCACATGCACCCTCAAAAAACAAAAACTCTCTAGCAATACACACCAAACAGAAAATGTTCAGACTTGTGGCTGCTCCAACTATGGCAGATGGATTGGGGACGGTAAAAAAAAAAGGAGAGGATCAGAGAAGACAGGATCAAACAGCCTTTTTACACAAAGCAGAGGATTAACCCCTTAGGTTCCACAGTGAGTATAACAAGCGAGCTTTACTGCATATACAGACTGACGTTACTGTTGTGGGTTTAGTAGCACTTTAATGTAACTTCAGCAGCCTTTACCAACAAAATGTTGCAACATAGGTAATACAGTAAATGTCACTGCGCTGTTTCATTGGTTGCCAGACAGAGCTGGCTTGCATTTCCATCGCTCACCAGGCAGTCCCTGGCGCTTGGGTCTTAAAACATAACTGAAAAGATTTTTTTTGAACAATGTCATTGTTCTCTTTATTTTTTGATTTTTTTTTTTTCTATATAAACCAAGATTCTATTAATCTGTATTAATCTGATATCAAGTCTCCCAGATAGAAATTTCATTTGCGTTTTTGCTTTGATGGGATTGAATTTTTTTCATTTCTGTCTTTCTCAGGGTCTGCTGCTGTGTGATTGCATTTTAAACCATCAGTGTGCTGAGTTGTCCTGGAGTAAATTGTGCATTGGATGCAATTTCCTGGAGCATCACCAACTCAAACTGTAATCTCTTTAGCACTTTCTCTGCCCCTTTTCCTACACAAACACCTCTTAATGCCTGTCTCGCATGCTGAAAACAACTTTCTGGGCAAACTGCAGTATTCAGACCTTGTGGGTACATGTTCATCACACGTGACCTAGGCTCTGGGCATGTGTTATAGCTCCTGTGTTTGGCCAAGATTGTTCTTAGCTGACATGTTTTGTCTTGCTGAAATCCAGCATTGAAGGCTTACTCCACTCAAAAGTGGTATTTTCTTTCTTGCTAGATCTTTTTATTGACAGTTCTTTCCACTTTGGAAAGCTTTTCCTCACTTCAGTCCAATCAGTGTGTTTTCATGATCACAAGATTACTATGTGTGTCTGCTATGGCAAAGTGATAATATGAGGCTGTTAGGCCAAACAAACTGTATCACTCCAGCTGTCAGGGTATTTGTTCTTTGCACACAGTATCATTTTAAGGCTCCATGCACACTAGCGTTTTTTTAAGCTCCTAGAAGCTATTATCAGCATATTTGTTCTGCTCCTAGAAGCTACAGTTGCAAGAAAAAGTATGTGAACCCCTTGGGATTACGTGGAGTTTCGCATGAATTGGGCATAAAATGTGCTCTGAACGTCATCTAAGTCACAACAATAGAAGAACACAGTCTGCCGAACATAATACTACACAAACATTAGATGTTGCCATAGTTTAATTGCATATAACATGTAAACATTCACAGTGCAGGGAGGAAAAATTATGTGAACCTTTGGACTTAATAACTGGTTGACCCTCCTTTGGCAGCAATAACCTCAACCAAACGTTTCCTGTAGTTGCAGACCAGACCTGCACAACAATCTGGAGTAATTTTGGATCACTCCTCTTCACAAAACTGTTTCAGTGCAATATTCTTGGGATGTCTGGTGTGAATCGCTTGCTTAAGGTCATGCCACAGTATTTCAATCGAGTTGAGGTCAGGACTCTGACTGGGCCACTCCAGAAGGCGTATTCTGTGCTGTTGCAGCCATTGTTTTGTTGAATTACTTGTATGCTTTGGGTCATTGTCCTGTTGCATCACCCATCCTCTGCGGAGCTTCAGTTGGCGGACAGATGGTCGTTTTCCTGCAAAATGTCTTAATAAACTCTGGAATTCATTTTCCCATCAATGACAACAATCCGTCCAGGCCCTGAGGCAGCAAAACAGCCCCAAACCATGATGCTCCCTCCGCCATGTTTTACAGTAGGGATGAGGTTTTGATGTTGGTGTGCTGTGCCTTTTTTTCTCCACACATAGTGTTGTGTGTTCTTCCCAAACAACTCAATCTTGGTTTCATCTGTCCACAGTATATTTTGCCAGTAGTGCTGTGGAACATCCAGGTGCTCCTTTGCAAACTTCAAACGTGCTGCAATATTCTTTTTGGACAGCAATGGCTTCCTCCGTGGTGTCCTCCCATGTACTCCATTCTTGTTTAATGTTTTCCTTATTGTAGATGTGTCAACAAAAATGTTAGCATGTGCCAGAGATTTCTGTAGGTCTTTAGCTGACACTCTGGGATTCTTCTTTACCTCATGCAGCATTCTGCGCTGTGCTCTTGCAGTAATTTTTACAGGACGACCGCGCCTAGGGAGAGTAGCAACAGTGCTAAACTTTCTCCATTTGTAGACAGTCTGTCTTACGGTGGACACATGAACATCAAGGCTTTTGGAGATACTTTTGTAACCCTTTCCAGCTTCATGCAAGTCAACAATTGTTGATCGTAGGTCTTCTGAGAGCTCTTTTCTGAAAGGCATGGTTCACATCAGACAGTGCTTCTTGAAACCAGTAAATCCAAAACAGGTGTGTGTTTTTTAAGGGCAGGACAGCTGTCAGCAACACATCCATTATCACCACACTGATTGGAGTCAAGGTTGGCTCACTCCTGGCTCCAATTAGCTCTGGGAGAAGTCATTAAGCTAGGGCCTCACATACTTTTTCCTCCCTGCACTGTGAATGTTTACATGTTATGTGCAATTAAACCATGGCAACATCAAATGTTTGTGTAGTATTATGTTCAGCAGACTGTGTTCTTCTATTTTTGTGACTTAGATGACGTTCAGAGCACATTTTATGCCCAATTCATGCAAAACTCCACGTAATCCCAAGGGGTTCACATACTTTTTCTTGCAACTGTAAATAGTGTTATCCTATGTGTTCATGCACACTATTTTAGGTTATTAGCATTTTTTGAGCTTCAGCTTCAAATTGTTTTTGTAGAGTTTTTTGCAATGTTTTTCCAACAGAATTACATTACCAATCTTGACTCCAAATATTACCCAAACCGTCCTCTCCGCTCCTCTTACGACCTCCTGCTCTCTAGCTCCCTTGTCTCCTCCTCCCATGCTCGTCTCCAGGACTTCTCCAGAGCCTCCCCATTCTCTTGAACTCTCTACCCCAATCTATCAGACTATCGTCTACCCACTTTTAGGCAATCTCTGAAAACCTATCTCTTCAGGGAAGCCTATCCTGCCTTCAGCTAATAACGGAATCTTCTATTCCTCATACGAGTCCATCCCTCACAGTTATTACCTTTTGTACCACCAGCCCCTCCCTCTTAGACTGTAAGCTCCAAGGAGCAGGGCCCTCTTAACCCTCTTGTATTGTTGCTGTATTGTCTCCCGTTATATTGTAAAGCGCAGAGCAAACTGTTGGCGCTATATAAATCTTGTATAATAATAATAGCAGAAAAAAATGCTAAATGCTTGAAAACACTGCTAAATTCTACTAAAACGCAAAAACTAAAACAGCTTTTATCTAGCTTTTTGTTTCTTTCTTCTACATGTACTGAAAAAATGCTAACGCTCCTAAACGCTCCTAAAAAATGCTATTACCAGCGTTTTCTATCCAGGGTTTTTCCCAGTGTTTTTCCTAGTGTGCATGGAGCCTAAAGAAGATAATACAGTGTTTAAAAAGATAATTTTGTTATAAATTTTATGTATTGGCTGCCTATAATAATTATCTAAACAAGGTATTATGAAACACAAAAAATCATTATGTCCT
This sequence comes from Staurois parvus, assembly GCF_062004578.1. Lineage (NCBI taxonomy): Eukaryota > Metazoa > Chordata > Amphibia > Anura > Ranidae > Staurois > Staurois parvus. The sequence goes on from NW_028317910.1 coordinate 5,967,249, forward strand.
TATGTAAGGTCCTATATTGACATGCTTATGTTCCTGTTAGAAGCACTTCTTTCCCCATACAAGTCACTGGGAAAACAAAAGCAGCTTGAAACAGGTTCATGCAGTTTGGGAGATCAAATGCATCTGTCAGTGAGATGTGAATGTACTTACCTGCTCTGTGCAATGGTTTTGCACAGGGCAGCCTCAGTCCTCCTCTTGTCGGGTCTCCTGCTGGTGCTCCTGGGCCCTTCTTCCTGCCAGGTGTTTTTATAGCAAGCAGCTTGCTATGAGGGCACCCTTTGCTCCTAAGCCGCTGATCTTTATCTCCATTCAGACACAGATGTGGCTTGGGCCCATCCCCGCTCTCTCCTCATTGGCTCACTGGCTGTTATGGACAGTAGCAGGAACCAATGGCTTTTGTTGCTGTCTCAGCCGGTGAGGAGGGAGAGACCTAGGAGAGCCGAGGCTCTTGTGCACATCGCTGGATTGCCACGGGGCTCAGGTAAGTTTTTGGAAGGACAGTTATAAATGTGTCGTGGCGCTCCCTAAATTCACACTACTACACACTACTTAAAGAGACATATGCCAGGTGTCTTACCAAAGGGGAGAAGGAATCCCAGGAAGAAAGCATGTAACATATTCATACCCCCTGAGGGAAAATGCTCATTTAGACCTAATAACGAATGTTTTAGGTCCACTATTTGAGGTGAGTGCATTGGAGAATAGTTGGTGGCACCCACTTGCATGTTGGTGTGGACTGTTTGATTACTGAGCACAGATGGGAGGAAGGTATTGTCTGGATACAGAAAAATCTTTTTTTGGGACTATATGCATTGTTTCTAGACTTTTTGATGTTATATTCACGGATTAAGAGATTGACCTATCACTTTTATATTATTTATGTATGTATCTATTGATTTTTGTACACTGAGTTTTACACAGTAGTGTGAACTTAGGGAGTGTCCCATGACACATTTATAACTGTTTTATATGATAATGCGGGAATGCATTTAGATGTGAGCAACACCCTTTTACTTTCATGTAGCTCATTAGAGCTTGTCAGGAAATCACATCACCATTTATATTTAGTTAAGCTGTTTGGTTTTTATTCAATAAGGGCTCATGTACACTGCAGCTGATAAACTCGCGTTTAGGAGCTGTTCAGCATTTTTTTTCAGCAGCCCCTGAACTCACCCTAATGTTTTCCTATGTGTCCATGTACACATCTTCGTTTACAGGCATTTGAGTTTACAGCCATTTTTTTGAACGCAGAATACTTGCATTCACCAGTTGATTTTATCAGTGTTTCAAACGCAAAACACTTGTAAACGCGGCAATTCGCATTTATAAGCATTTGCGTCTGAAATTTTTTTTTAACTCTTCCAGTTCCTTATGCTGTCCAGAGCCTTTTTTATCATGAAAAATGCATGCAAAGCGTTTCCAGTGTACTCAGATGGACAAAACACTTAACAGGGGATGTTCCTACCAAGCTTGTCACACATTGTAATGACCAATTCACACCTCAGACCTCTCCCACCCTTGGAAACAAAAGATATGTTAATGACCATTCACACTCAAATTCCTCATGGAGACCCCCTGCTAGGTGACCTTATGGACTCCCTCCACCAGACACCTTTCCCGCCCTTGGAAACAAAAGAAATGTTAATGAGCAACTCACACCTAATTATCTCAACACATACTTCTGTCTCTGCTTCTACTCTGTGTATTTCTCTGAAATAGTTAATAATTTACCACTTTTCATTGCATTCTGGGCATTTGGGAGGTTCTCCTGTACTTATTTAAAAAAAATGCTTCTAAACGGAAACGTTCATAAACGCGTTATGCAAACGTGGCTAAACAGACCTTTTATTAACCTGCATCTTCCATCAGTCAGTTTCTATCCTTCATAAGTGTCCCGTGTACATGGGGCCTAAGAGTTAAGTAGTAAGGTAGTGTGGAAGTTTTCACAAGTATTGGGAGAAGCTGGGGAACTGCTGCACACACGTTTTTTACCTTCATGTATAGAATGCAGGAAGGTAAAAAAAAGCTTTGAGCCTTTACAACCAATTTAAATGGAGACAGAATGCACCTAAAAGCATGCTGCATTGGGCCATTGACACAAGTCTTTATATCAACCTGGTGATCCTGCCAGGAACTCTCTTCCGGTCCTAGAGTGACCGTGCTTATTCCCTACTGTATCCATGGAGCAGCAGCATTATCGTACTAGGGCAGGAAGTGTGGCAGAACTACAAAACACGTCTACATTATGTTATGCAGATTTGGAGATAGGGGCGGTGTTCTGTAGTCTTAACACACTTCCTGTCTTAGGTTGACTATATAGTGAGTGAATGATGTCGCCCAAATACAGGAAGTGTGCTACTAGTGGGATCTAAGGCCCAGCAAGCTGCAATATAGTATGTTTTTGTTTTTTGGATTTAGGTGCACCTTAATTGAACTATACAGTGTTTTTTGCCTAGAGTACAACTTTATTGTCTGCGGTTTGCTCTCTCTGCTTTTCCCTTCTGCCCACATAGTTCTTGGTGACCCCCTAATGTGTTTGTAGACACACAATGGCCACACCACCATCTGACATGTCATAAGTGCATGTTTCGCTCTTAAAATGCAAACTCACACACTTCACGACTCCTCACAGGGAGCCGGTGTCAGCGGTATGGCCACAGCTGGCTCCTGCTGAGAGCATGCAAGGTATATTTTAGAGAAACTCTGCATTTCAAAGTAATGTCATGAAGACTGACATCAGGCCTCTGGATCTGAATCCCCGTGACATGCTGAATTTTAAAAATAGATTTTAACACGTCGGGGCCCGAGTTAGATAACAAGACAGCTTTGTGTCAGGTCATGAATGAGATGCTGTGAGGTGGCTGATGTGCTGGAGTGAATGTTTTGCGATGATTCTGCAGGAGTTCATGTGCTAAATATTACAGTTAGACCTCATTTTATAAGCTGCTCATAGGACTGAAAAAATAGGCAATATGAAGTGTAAAGCTCATTCATGTGTAAGACAATAGGTTTGAGTGGAAGTCCTTGCTTGGACAATTGTCCCAAGAACAATAAACGTGTTGGTCTTCTGTTGGATGAAGAATCTTCTCTGTGCCTGTTTTTTCATCTTAAAGTGTATATTTTAAGCCAATTACTTTATTATTACTTAAAGAGTAACTCCAATTTGTTTGAGAAAATAATAATCTCCTCTGGGTTATCAATGTATCTTGCAAGGTTTTAATAAACTTTGTTGCAGATTCCTATCAGTTTTTGTTTTTGAGAAAAAAAGCTGTTTTTTTTTTTCATCATTTTGACTTTTGGATATTGATTCCAAATGGGAGTGACTAATTTAAAGAAGTACAGCTAAAAATCTTTTGGCTGTACCTCTCCTGTGGATCACAGGAGTGCAGTTCATTATGCACTCCTGTGACCCATTTTCAGCTGACATTGGGCTGAAGCACGCTGTCAACTGACATCACTCAGCTGGTCCAGACTGGAGAAAGAACCCAACATTAAAGTAGGGATCCACTGCAGATTCTGTAGTGGCACCTGGCTCAGCAATCTGCTGAGAGCCTGAGCCAGCCGCTCCCTCCACAGCCCAGCACTCTTAACGAGGAGCGCATGCGTGGGGTGGGGGGGAACAGCTCATAGCAGCGGTGAGAACTCAGCAATCAGCGGTCATGTGATCGCTGAGTTCTCACACTTAGAGCCGGCGGGGGACAGGTGGAGCATTGGACCAATGCTGCATCCACCTAGGCAAGTATGATTTTTGAAAAAATAAGCCACCCTATACTTCTCTTTTAAACAGAAGTATAGCCAAAGCTTTTTTGGCAATACATATCTTGTGGGTTACAGGACTGTACTTACTTGTGTTCTCCTGTGACCCAGAAGCAGGCTAAAGCCACAGAGTCACTCCAGGCTCTGGAAAGATCCTGACAGTAATGTTGGGATCCACCAAGATGACCGATCGACCGTTATCTCAGCCTCTCAGCATGCCTGTGAGAGCCTGAGCCAGATGCTCCCACCCCCTCCACACCCTGGCACTCCAGTTGGAGGGGCTGATCAGAGAGTGGTGAATGACAGTCTGGGACGATTGAGAACTGAACGATCAGCAGTCACAAGACCACTCATTTCTCTGTTTTAGAGCCAGAGGGTGAAAGCTGCAACATCAGACCAGTACTGCAGCATGGAGGTGAGAATGTGTGTTTGTTTTTATGGATACTCCAAGCTTTCCCTTTAATTTTATTTGGCTGGTACACTCTCTGTGTTCTTATGAGAAAAGTTGCAGTATCTATATCCATTTAAAAGTTATTAACCATTAGGAAGTATCTCACCAAAAATGACATTTGTTATAGAGGATGTCTAAAACCTGACTTGTATCTTAGTATAGAGTTTTCCAGCCAAGCAGGAAATGACATTTCTGGGGACATTCTGTGGTCCAACTAAGTACAGAACTCTTCCAAGTTACCACATTGCATTGAATTTTACAGAAAATTACAGTGCTGCAGTTAGAAAAGGAAAAATAATTTTCAAATATTAAATTACAATATGGCTTGTCTAGCAATTGTTTATGTTTTATTTTTTCCAAAAAAAGTGGAGGTTACCCTTTAAGATAACACACATTGTGTTTTTTGGGAAATATTAGGCTTTCTTTTGGCAATATTGTTTAGAAAGATCAATTTACTTTGAATCTATAGGCAAAAAAATGTATACAAAAAAAAATGAAAAGAAGCTATCTTACCCACTTCCAGTCCAGATACTTTTACCCCCTTCCTGTCCAGGCCAATTTTCAGCTTTCAGTGCTATCACACTTTGAATGACAATTGCGCGGTCATGCAACACTGTACCCATATGAATTTTTTAGCATTTTTTTGAGACAGATAAAGCTTTATTTTGGTGGTATTTATTCACCACCATTTTTATTTTTTTACTATGTAAATTAAAAAGTCCAAAAATTTTGAAAAATTTTTAAGTAAGTTTTAAGTTTTTCTTATACAATTTTGCAAATAAATAGTATTTCATCATACTTGGTCAAAATTTATTCCGTTATATTTTTAGTACAAAAAAAATATAACCCAAATTAGTTTTCAACCAAAATTATGATTTTTAAACTTTTTTTTTACATTTTTTAAATATTTTTATTTATTTTTTTTACATACTGTTACCATGGTGATACTGTACTGCTTGTGGAGGGTGATGAAGATTTTTTTTTTTTTTTTTACACACTGATTGCTTTTACACCCATAAAGGCTGTAAAATTAATCATATCTCCTTCTCTCTAGCTGCAATCTTGCAGCCATTGAGAACTACTGAGTGAGCTGTGATTGGTCACAGCTTGTCACATGGTACAAGGCTGTTGTGAATAGCCTTGTACCATGTGACCTCTGTGATCATTCACAGATTTCACACGTAGTAAGCAATGATGTCACAAGTGACATGTTGCTTACTACTCTGCATGTGATCACTGATTGGCCAATCAGTGATCACATGATCGGGACCTCGTACAGAGGTCCCGTCCGACGATCGGTGTTCCACTGTGTCTGGAGGACACAGCGGGCACCGGATCGCGGTGCTGCGCGCTCCCAGGGAGCAGGCACAAGCAGGGTGCGGGGAGGCCATTTATAAACAGCCACCCGACCCTGCACTGCCACCGTCCGGCCGTTTATATACAACGGCCGGACGGGAGGTGGTTAATACAGCACAGGACACAGACAAAATATTCCTACACAATGGGTTACAGGCGTGTAACTTACCATGATTGGACACTGGCAAAGCTTTAGAGGACATGCCCCCTGGTTGTCTCAGTTTTTTGCCAGTGTCTGAAGGTGATGGTCCTCTTCTCCTTTGTGGAGAAAATTACCTTCGCTCAAAGTAGAACTAAAAATAAAACTTTTGTTTTCATTTTGGATAGAGTAAGGAAGGGTTATAATCCCTGTCAGTTTTTTTGCTATTTGTATCCCACTAGTGAGATTTCCCATCATTTCCTGCCCCATAGCCAAAACAAGAAGTGAGAAAAAAATCCTCCAAAGTAAGTGAAATCCTGGTTGTCACCAGGATCACCAGAACTAGTGTCCCTATTGGAAATTTTCCCTTATATTTCTTTTTCTGATGAAAACTCAAAATTTGGGATTTTCTTTCAGTGATAACGGTAAACAGGAGAAATAGAGATGGTGATTCTCCCCAGGGGTGTGGAAATTTTTTAAAAACTACTTGTCCAAGGACTAAATCAGTGTCCCAATCTACTTGTCCCTCATGATAATCTACTTGTCCTGATAATTTTTTTTTTTCTTTTAACCAAAACCATATTTAAATCTGCTTTAAGTAATGTCTGGGGCTTTTAAAAATAAAAGGGGCTCTATGACAACTTAAACGTTTATTGTTTTTAACATTGTGTTGTTTATCTCCCCTCCTCTGCCTGCCTGTCTATCCTTTATCCCTTTCGCTGCCAGAGCTGTTTTTGCATATTTTGCACACGTTTAAAAAATCATTTAAGGCCTGAAGATTACACAAATCTCCAAAACATTATATATTTTCTGAAATCAGAGACCCTAGAGAATAAAATAGCGGTAGTTTAAATTTTTTTATGTCACGCAATATTATCACAAAGGTATAGGAAAATGCAAAATTTCAGTAAAAAATACACTTGAGTTAATTTTAGGGCACAAAAAGCAATAAATTATCCAATTTAAAAAAAAATATATAAAAGATAAGGTTGTATCGAGTAAATGGATATCCAACATGTCAAACCTTAAATTTGCGTGCGCTCGTGAAATGGCAACAAAGTTTAGTACCCTATATTTTCTATAGGTGACGGTTTTAAAGCCCCTTATAGGTCATCAGTTTAGCGTTACAGAGGAAGTCTGGTGCTAGAATTATTGCTCTTATTCTGGAGTGTGCGGCGATATGCAATGTGTACCGCAATTGTCATATTCATGCGTAGGCGCCTCAGCACGTGCTTTTATGTTTGTACATATGTGGGGGTGGGGGGCCTTGAAAAATTTTTGGGGGGTTATATGCTTGGATGTAACTTTAATTTTTTAAAAAATGAAAAAAAAATTTTTTTTGCTTAACTTATTTTTTTTTGATCGCATAGGGTACAAAAAATCCCCTACGTGATGATTTTGTGGTGACAGGTTCTCTGTTCTGAGACATCCAGGATCTAAAAGACCCTGGATGTCTCCCTGTACTCCACGGAATGTAATGCCTTGATTGCCAGGAATCTTTCAACAGGGACCCAGAAGTGCCGTCACATCAATTCCAGGTCAGCACAAGGAGGGGAGTGGATGTGTGCGCTCTCCTCCCTCCCCTATACCCGCCGGCACCCACTGTAAAGGTCCGGGCCCGCAGATGGGTAAGCAGAGCCTAGGACATATAGCAGGCAGGGGGGCGGAGGCTGGCACTGGGCTGTGTGAAAGCAATCGGGCGGCAGCGCTGCCACCAGAATGCTTCCACCTGACAGGTGAGCTCTGCTTCTTGCTCGCAGCAGGGCTAAAGGTAAAAAAACTACCTGGGGGGCGCCTGGAACTACATGTCCCGGGCGTCGGGTGATATGAATTGAAGATCCCTGCTCCCTAATTAGGACACAAACTCCTCTTCACTCTATCCAAAACTAAAAAAATAGTTTTGCCATCAGTTATACTTTAACTAGTTTATTGCTTTTCCTTAAAGCGATTCTAAAGGTTCATTTTTTGGGGGGCAAGATAACAAACATGCTATACTTACCTATTGTGTGCAGTGGTTTTGCACAGAGCAGCCTGGATCCTCCTCTTCTTGTGTCCTCCACAGGCTCTTCTGGCCCCTCCCTCCTGTCAAATGCTCCCAAAGCATGCAGTTTGCTATGGGGGCACCCACTGCTTCGTGTGTCCACTCACATACGGAGTCGCGGCTTGGCACCACCCTTTCTCCTGTTTGGCTGACTGGCAGTGATTGACAGCAGCGGGAGTCAATGGCTCCCACTTGCTATCTCAGCCACTGAGGAGGCAGAGACCCGGGACAGCCAAGGCTGTTGTTCACATCGCTGGATCGCGATGAGGCTCAGGTAAGTATTGAGGGGACTGGGGGAGCTGCTGGACACACAAGGTTTTTTACCTTCTTGCATAGAATGCATGAAGGAGTCCATAACAAGCAAAACACAGGAAAGAATTTCAAAATTCTTGGCCACTGGTATAGATGCTCGGCTAGCCTCCGTATCTTCTATACCTCTGTCCTAGGTGGCTGTTGAAGGTGTCATTCCCCCATCAGTAACATGACCCACATTTGATGGGAATATACCCCCATCAAAGCAATCTTTGGCTTGTATATGAAAAGTTTATTCTAGAGCACAGGTCTCCAAACTTTTTAAACAAAGGGCCAGTTTGCTGTCCTTCAGATTTTTGGGGGGCCGGACCATGACCAGTGGGAGTAGAAGATGCCCTTGCATCAGAGAGAGTAAACAGTGAACTATCTTTAGTATTGGATGGAGGAGTATTTGGTGTCAGTGGGAGGAATAGTGTGCCATCTTTGCTGTCCGTGGGAGGAATAGTGTCCCATCATTGCTGTCAATGGGAGGAATAGTGCCCCATCCTTGGTGCTAGTGGCAGGAATTATGCACAATTGTAGTTGTTAGAGGGAAGAATAGTGCCCCAAAAGGCCAGAAAAAGGCAAGCAAAGGACTGCATCCGGCCCCAGGGCCACAGTTTGGAGACCACTGTTCTATAGTGACAAGTCCTAAGATACCAAATAACCCGATAACCATCCTCCTCTCCATTATTGCTGCCTAAATGTATTAAAGCCGACATACTGTGTTACTTCCTCACTGCATCATAAGCTATTATTGCTAGATATCGGCAATCACCACAGGTACAGGGTTGTAAAAATTCCATCATGCACCTCGAACACCTGATTGTGGCAGAATATAATAAAATGGACAAAAATACCTTTATTTGGGGCTTGGATCATCATTCTCAATAATCTTGAGAGTTATTATCCAACTAATGTCACTCTTTTCTTCAATTCAGCTGAATCAAGGGTGGGGAGAGGATACTACTCTGTCCCTCATCCTTGTTCCCCTACTGCCCATTTTTTTTCGTTTTTCCTGTATTCTCTTGTTCACCTCTTTTACCATTTACTGGTGCCAACCTTCCCACATTCTTTACTAACGATTATATAACCAGTATCAAAATAATCTATCGTTTTCCTTTATCTAATCTCAACTACGGTATGTACTTAACAGCAATATTGCATTTGTATTTCTTTAGTCCTCATGCACACTGGATGTTTTTACAGCTGCAGTTTTTGGCTTTTGACATTTTGCTCTACAGCCAGTAAACCCCCCAGCATGTTATCCTATGTGTCCATGCACACATAGACTGTAATCAATGTTTTTTGGCAGAAAAAAAACCCAGGACTAGTGGGTTTCTATAGCAGTTTTTTAGCTGTAAAAACGCTCTAACACTGAGCAATGCTGAAAAACACGGCAAAACGCAGTAAAACGCCGCAAAGTGAAGCGGCATTTTAGGACTTTTTTTTTTACCAAACTAAAATTAGCTTTTTGGTAAAACGCAAACGTGGGAAAACGGTAATGCAAAACCGCAAAAAAATGGCTGAAAAACTCATGTTTTTAACGTGACTTTACACAGCTAACGTTACCAGCGTTATCAAAACGCCCCGTGTGCATGGAGCCTTAGAGTCTGATCATTCTCTGCATTCATTTTGGCATCTGGCAATAGTGACAGGAGGGGGGGGGGGGGGTAGCAGGGGGAGAGTAGCTGGGTGTTTTTAGGACTTATCTCATAGAGTGGTTAATGTGTTACTAAAGCCAGGACCCTGCATTCACGATAGCCAGTATCCCACAGTACACAGAACATGGAAGTGCAATTATTTTAGTAAATATAAACTGCTAAATACCTTTTGTCCTCAGCAGTTAGAGCGGTCTTGTGACTTCTTTCAGTGTCCACAGAGCACATTTTAAAGCTTGTTGGAGGAGTTTTTATTCTGCTCTAGGAGTGTGCAGGGCCCCTGACCTCTGTCTGGACAGTGCTGCTTGGCCCTTTGCTGATCACATGCACCCTCCCAAGAAAAAAAACCTCTCTAGCAATACACACCAAACTAAGCATGTGCAGAGTGACTCCACGCAATATGTCTTCTCATGAGATAAGAGGGGGGCACTGGACGTAGGGGAGGATCAGAGAAGTCAGGATAAAACTGCATTTTTACACAGTGCAGAGGATTAACCCCTTGGGTTCTACAGTGAGTATAAAAAGCATGCTTTACTGCATATACAGACTGATTATACTGTTGTGGGTTTAGTAACACTTTAAAGCCTGTTTTGGGAAAACTTGGTTGTTCCATACCTGATGGAAATTGAGTGAACGATGAGGCTTCCCTTGCACCTTCAGTCTAAACACTCCTGGACCTGGTCACAAGTAGTGTAAGGGCTGTGGCTTGGCATGAGTGGTGGATGAAGACTCAGGAATTGCTGGATTTATGTTAATGCACTGGAATCTGGAGTCTTTTTACTTCCCTATCGCTCCTTTACAGCTTTATCACACACTTCAGTTGTGTTGGATGCCTGGACTACCAACATGGGCTATGATTCCTCCTCCTGATGCCTACATCAAAAAAGGACACAGTAGTGATGTAGGTATCAGCAGAGTAACCACAACATTCAGTGGGGACATAGGAAGTGTTGTATGTATAGACTTCTCTATTCAAGGGCAATGGTCACCAGAATAAACACTGGAGGAAAGGATGGCAACAGATTTGTTTTAAAGTATACGAAAAGGTAAAAACTTTTTTTTTTTTCAGATTTAAAAAATAATGGCAAATTAAATAGAGGGTAAATCCAACATATTGAGTTGCCACCAAACAGGAATAAAGTAAAGCTTTTACGATGGAGACACTTCTCGTAGCAACTGTTTAAGAAAGGATTTCTCTCACATTGGCAAGATATGCTATCACTTTTTGTTGGTCCCAGAGGGCAGTAGGTTAATGGAAATCTCCCCAGTGGGACACAGATGGCATATAATATGGTTAGATGCAAAATTGCATGAAAAACGGATTTTATGCGCATGTTTTTCAGGCTTTCCTATTGAAGTCAAGTGGGACTTGAAGAAGCTTCAGTGCTTATTTGAGCGTTGAGTGACAACACATTGCTGAGATGCGAAGAGGCACAGTAGAATAACATGGAGTGTTGGCCATTTGAAACTCTTTTGCAAAAGCGCTTTAAATTGCTCTTTTGTGAATAGGGTCTAAGTGCAGAGACATGTGCCATGAAATGTGTATAGGTTTACGTCCTCTCAAAATTCAGGCACAGGTTTCCAGTCAGCAGAGTTAAGTCTCACTGAAGCAGTGAATGGATCAGGGGAGAGTGATAGAAGCAGGGACTTGCACACAAAATATGGTGACCATTGTTAGTATTGCGTTTTTGACCACTGCTTTGTAAACTTTCTGCTTGTGGTGAATGGCCTTCTCCTGTGTAATAATAGTGTTGTTACAGTCTGGCTTACGAATTGGCCAGACAAAAAGGGTGACTGATACACTAGGCTGTGTTATTCATATCCTACACAGCAGAATTACATTGAACCAAGTCTGGACTGCACAGTTCACTCTGCCAGCCACTGTTAAGCCAAGAAGGTGGTAGAGGTACAATCCCTATAAGTGAATCACATCCCCTGTATAATGGGCAGCCGAGGTTCAGGGTGCCGTGACAGGAGTGACGTCATTTCTCCGACTTGTGTGTCTGAGTATTTCCTGGTGTCAGTGACTCCCGACTTGTCTTTCAGCTGGAGAATCATTGTTTATTTTTAACCATCCTTGAGAAATAGATCTTTAAGCCGGCTGCTCTGTGAGGGCTTATTATCCTATCTGGAATGCAAACGGTCACTGAATATATTCACACCTTTGCTGTGCATTAACACAAAGTGCAGTTGATAAGCGTTACTTTGCACAATAATGTGTGTTGTGTTAGGGCAGCCCATTTATTTCAGTGCACTAAAATGCAACAAAACAAGGTGTTTGTACAGCGTGTTGTGGTTTGCTAAAAGGGTGCATGTGTCATGTGTTGGGAAGGGGCAGTATGGTTGTTTTTTTGTTTTTTTTTCAAATCCGTGCGAAAAAACGAAAAACCCGTAAGTGTACAAAAAACGTGCTAGTGCAAAACCAACACAAAAAAGTGCACTTAGGGGTGTGCTTTGTCCACCCCCGAAGGGGTAGGATCTCTACCCTGATCCCCCGGGGCACGAAGCTCCTGACAGGGACAAAGTTCCCATGTGGTCCACCTAGCCAAAAGGCCTGGCGGACCCCATTCCTTGTGGCCAGCCTAAGCCAGCCACCAAGTACTTGGTAAGGGGGCTCTCCCAAAGAGAAAACCCCCTAGGGACAGGGGAGGAAGGAACCAAAAGAGGCCACACATCCTCCCCCTAGACTTCAGGGTAGGCCCGAGGACCCATACCCTACAATCCGTGAGAAAAAAAAACACACACATAAGTGAAAAGTGACAAACGTGGGAGGAAAAATAAATTAAATAATTAAATAGATAAAAATAAAAAAGTGACCGTGCAATTGTGCACTGGCTAGGCCCTGAGGCCCGTAGCAAAAAAATTGCCCTGGACTTAGCCAAAAGGCCTAGCCCTAAAAGGCGCAGTGCAGAAAAAGTGTTTGAAACAGTGACCATGTGCACGTTTCACACGTTGGGGTCTCACACCCAAGTGTTACTAAGAGCACCCCTGAGGCGAACACTCTCAGGGGGCACTGGTTCGTGGACTTTCTGCCTCCCCGGCCCCTGGCCAGACAAGGTAGATCCATTCAAACCAGGAGGAACTGGGCCCCTCCGGTTTTTCAGAGGGAATTACTCCCGGGCCCCAGCAGCCTGTGGGCGCCTCGGTTTCTGTTCCAGCCTGTACTAACCATCAGGACCCCCATCCTACCAGCAAGGGTAGTATACAACCAATCATCCCCGCATAGCAGGAATGATGGTGAAGCACCCCTACTGGACATTGATAAGAACAGATACTACACTTGATCTTACCCAAAAGGCCGAGAAGCGACAGTATGGTTGTTACTAAGAATGAATTGCACCTCTGCACTACAACTGACAACACGGAGCACATAAGTGTCTATTGAGCTTCTAGGCCATATTCGTGAAAACTGGGGCAAACGTGGAGCTCTTACCTGCAGCGATGACACACCTCTTTCGGGCTTACCAGGAAATATGAGATATGACTGCTGTGGATAAAGTGCCACGCTTGCTCAGATTTTCCTAAATCAGTGTCTCGAGAGGGTTTGTGAAGATTTTATCAAAGGAAATGAGCCAGTGATGTACAGTCAGGTCCATAAATATTGGGACATGGACACAATTCTAACATTTTTGGCTCTATACACCACCACAATGGATTTGAAATGAAACAAACAAGATGTGCTTCAACTGCAGACTGTCAGCTTTAATTTGAGGGTATTTACATCCAAATCAGGTGAACGATGTAGGAATTACAACAGTTTGCATATGTGCCTCCCACTTGTTAAGGGACCAAAAGTAATGGGACAGAATAATAATCATAAATCAAACTTTCACTTTTTAATTCTTGGTTGCAAATCCTTTGCAGTCAATGACAGCCTGAAGTCTGGAACGCATAGACATCACCAGACGCTGGGTTTCATCCCTGGTGATGCTCTGCCAGGCCTCTACTGCAACTGTCTTCAGTTCCTGCTTGTTCTTGGGGCATTTTCCCTTCAGTTTTGTCTTCAGCAAGTGAAATGCTCAATCGGATTCAGGTCAGGTGATTGACTTGGCCATTGCAGAACATTCCACTTCTTTGGTTGCTTTTGCAGTCTGCTTTGGGTCATTGTCCATCTGCACTGTGAAGCGTCCAATGAGTTGTGAAGCATTTGGCTGAATATGAGCAGATAATATTCCCGAAACACTTCACAATTCATCCGGCTGCTTCTGTCAGCAGTCACATCATCAATAAATACAAGAGAAGCAATTCCATTGGCAGCCATACATGCCCACGCCATGACACTACCACCACCATGCTTCACTGATGAGGTGGTATGCGACGGATCATAAGCAGTTCCTTCTCCATACTCTTCTCTTCCCATCACTCTGGTACAAGTTGATCTTGGTCTCATCTGTCCATAGGATGTTGTTCCAGAACTGTGAAGGCTTTTTTACATGTCGTTTGGCAAACTCTAATCTGGCCTTCCTGTTTTTGAGGCTCACCAATGGTTTCCATCTTGTTGTGAACCCTCTGTATTCACTCTGGTGAAGTCTTCTCTTGATTGGTGACTTTGACACACATACACCTACCTCCTGGAGAGTGTTCTTGATCTGGCCAACTGTTGTGAAGGGTGTTTTCTTCACCAGGGAAAGAATTCTTTGGTCATCCACCACAGTTGTTTTCCGTGGTCTTCCGGGTCTTTTGGTGTTGCTGAGCTCACCGGTGCGTTCCTTCTTTTTAAGAATGTTCCAAACAGTTGTTTTGGCCACGCCTAATGTTTTTGCTATCTCTCTGATGGGTTTGTTTTGTTTTTTTCAGCCTAATGATGGCTTGCTTCACTGATAGTGACAGCTCTTTGGATCTCATCTTGAGAGTTGACAGCAACAGATTCCAAATGCAAATAGCACACTTGAAATGAACTCTGGACCTTATATCTGCTCACTGTAATTGGGATAATGAGGGAATAACACACAACTGGCCATGGAACAGCTGAGAAGCCAATTGTCCCATTACTTTTGGTCCCTTAACAAGTGGGAGGCACATATGCAAACTGTTTTAAATCCTACACTGGTCACCTGATTTGGATGTAAATACCCTCAAATTAAAGCTGACAGTCTGCAGTTAAAGCACATCTTGTTTGTTTCATTTCAAATCCATTGTGGTGGTGTATACAGCCAAAAATGTTAGAATTGTGTCCATGTCCCAATATTTATGGACCTGACTGTATGTTGATTTGTATGCAAAGTGTTTTGAATCAGTGTTCTCCCTGTTTGATTTATTGCATATTTATTAAGCTTTTAAATTTTTAACCAAAATATCCTTTTAAGTTGAACTCACTCCAAATTTGGAAGCTACAACACTGTACAACAATACTAAAAAGGAAAACAAAGGCCAAGGTTGGCCATGCATTAAGTCAATTTTTGTTTCCTTCAACCATGGGTTGAAGGAAAGAAAATTGCTATATTTCCCCATCAACACTTTCAGTGTTAATGGAGGAATCCCACCCACTGCAGTATTGTATTCTGCCATCAGAATACAATAATTACTGCTGCCAGCTATAGCCAGGAGCAGTAAATGTAAAAAAAAAAACCCTGACAGGCTGGTTTTTCTAAAAGATCGGCTTCAGTACAACCAGCATGCCCATAGATGGATCAGAATCGCTGATGTCACATGAGAAGGCCTGGCTCACAGTCTCTGCCCTAACTCATCCCAAAGGTGTTCTATCAGTATGAGGTCAGTCAAGTTCCTCCACCCCGAACTCGCTCATTCATGTCTTTATGGACCTTGCTTTGTCCACTGGTGCGCAGTCATGTTGGAACAGAAAGGGGCCATCCCCAAACTGTTCCCACAAATCTGGGAGCATGAAATTGTCCAAAATGTCTTGGTATGCCAACGCCTTAAGAGTTCCCTTCACTGGAACTAAGGGGCCCAGCCGAAACCCTGAAAAAACAACTCCATACCATAATCCCCCTCCACCAAACTTTACACTTGGCACAATGCAGTCAAGCAAGTATTGTTCTCCTGGCAACCGCCAAACCCAGACATGTCCATTAGATTGCCAGACAGAGAAGCATGATTCGTCACTCCAGAGAACACATCTCCACAGCTCTAGAGTCCAGTGGCAGCGTGCTTTACACCACTGCATCCGCCGCTTTGCATTGCACTTGGTGATGTAAGGCTTAGTTGCAACTGCTCGGCCATGGAAACCCATTCCATGAAGCTCTCTACGCTTTCATGTTGTGCTAATCTGAAGGCCACACGAAGTTTGGATGTCTTTAGCTATTGGCTCTGCAGAGGGTTGCTGACTTCTGCGCCCTGTGTGCTTCAGCATGCGCTGACCCCACTGTGCCATTTTATGTGGCCACTTTGTTGCTGAGTTGCTGTTGTTCCCAGTTGCTTCCACTTTGTTATAATACCACTAACAGTTGACTGTGTAATATTTAGTAGCAAGAACATTTCACAGATGGACTTTTTGCACAGGTGGCAACCTAATACGGTACCACTCTTGAATTCACTGAGCTCCTGAGAGCGACCCATTCTTTCAACAATGTTTGTAGAAGCAGTCTGCATGCCTAGGTACTTGATTTTATATACCTGTGGCCTTGGAGGTGATCGAAACACCTGAATCCAATGATTTGGATGGGTGTCCCAATACTTTTGGCAATATAGTGTATGTATACACACTCACCGGCTACTTTATTAGGAACACCTGTTCAATTGCTTGGTAACACAAATTGCTAATTGCAAATTGTAATCAGCCAATCACATGGCAGCAACTCAGTGCATTTAGGCATCTAGACGTGATAAAGACGACTTACTGAAGTTCAAAGCCAGCATCACAATGGGGAAGAAATGGGATTTAAGTGACTTTGAATGTGGCATGGTTGTTGGGGCCAGACGTGCTGGTCTGAGTATTTCAAAAACTGCTGGTCTACTGGGATTTTCACGCACAACTGGACAGAGAATGGTCCAAAAAAAGAGAAAATATCCAGTGAGTGGTAGTTGTGTGGACTAAAATGCCTTATTGAGGTCAGATGAGAATGGGCAGACTGGTTCAGCTGCTACATTCAGATGGTAGGGTCAGAATGTGGCGTAAACAACATGAAAGCAGGGATCCATCCTGCCTTGTGTCAATAGTTCAGGCTGGTGTTGTAATGGTGTGGGGGATATTTTCTTGGCACTAGCAATGTGTACCTAATAAAGTGGACGGTGTGTGTGTGTGTATGTATGTATATATATATATATGTGTGTGTGTGTGTATATATATATATATATATATATATCTGAGTCGAAGTCGAGCTCTGTACCTGTTACTGATCCAGCCATAGGCCCATCCGTCTGGTCCGTCAAGAGTCCCCCTCATCTCATCAGTCTACAAAACCTTTGATAAATCTGTCTTCAGATATTTCTTGGTCGTGATGTTTTAACTTATGTGTCTTGTTCAGTGGTGGTCCGGTAGGTTGCAGTAATGTAATATGACAGCACTGGAGAATAATGGGTTCCTGGTAGCTTCAAGCTTGATTATTCTCAAATCTTTGGCAGTTAATTTGTGTCTTTTTTTTCTCAACACGTTTCTTGCGACCCTTTTGACTATTTGCAACAAAACATTTGATGGTTCTGTGAGCACGCCCCAATATCTTAGCAATTTCAAGAGTGCTGCATCCCTCTGAAACACTTTTTACAATTTTTAACTTTTCAGAGTCAGGTAAATCTCTTTTTGGCCCATTTTCCCGGAGGAAAAGAAGCTGCCTAATAATTATGCACACCTAGATATAGGGTGTTGTTCTCCTTGGGCTACACCCTCCCTCATTACACAAATACACATCACCTGATCTGCTTAAATGCAATAAGCATTCAAGTTTATACAGATTGGAGTTGGACAATATATAAAAATGATGATTTGGTCAAAAAACTCACTTTCCTAACAATTGCGCACAGCATACGTTACATCACTTCCAATGTTGTATTCTGTTGTACGAGAATTTTTGCAACTTTAGTAACCTCTTCATTTTTAATATGAGACTAGCATGCCAAAAAAACCCCAAAAAATGGATGATCATTTGGCCAGTATTCTCATCATGTGTACAAGGCTTAAGCCACTGCTGTCTATGACTGCTAGCTTTAGGATTTTTGGAGTTCAATATGGTGACGTCACTATTGTGCTGCTGACTGTTCTATTGGCTGATGGCTCTGATATGAGGAAGCAAAACCCTGCCTTTAACCACATGGTTGCCTCTTAACAAGGTATGGTAAGTCAGTACTGGGGAAAAGATCATCTGCAGGGAAACCACAGGCAATTCTGGTGACTAGTCTTTTGCCCTTTGCCTGACTCTTTTTGGGTGCAGCTTCCAGAATGTATTTCCTGTTCAAGGGGGCGAGGGTATTATTTTTCTTTTAAACATGCCTTAAGAGAGATATGAAGCGTTAAACTGAAACCATTTGCTTCCAAAGCACTTTGATAAGTCAACAGGATTACACTGCTTTTATCATGCTATCAGAAGTAGGCCATTTTATGAAAGAATGAGACTTCAGCTGGGCAAAGAACAGAAATAGCTATATGAAAAAAGTGATCAAATCATTTCATCGAGGGAGAGTTCTTCATAAAATCTGGCATATCATCGAGTCTGTGTTACTTAAAGTAGACCTGTCATGCTTCACTTGAATTGGTATAGTACCAAATCAGTCTTGCCAATACACACATACCACAAATAAATAAATACTGCGTTTTACTAAACTCTGGATTTGTGTAACTTTAGTACAGTTTTTCTAAATTTTTTTAGCATAGGGAAAACCCTTAAAATTATTTTCAGCTCTCAAGGAACCCAAGTAAAACCCTATTATATTTGCAGTTCATGGTACATTAGGGTGATCAGTACGGATGCAGGAATAAATAAAACATTAAGAAAATGGCACTTCAAAAGTATCTGACACCCAGAGCACATTTTACAACACCTCCTTGCTCTATACCAGGGGTCTTCAAACTGCGGCCCACGGGCCGGATATGGCCCTTTGTTTGCTTTTATCCAGCTCTTGGGGCACTATTCCTTCCATTGACCCCACCGACAGGGTGCAATTCCTCCCACCGATGGGGCGCTGTTCCTCCCAGAGACCCCAGCAATGGGGCACTATTCCTCCCACCAACCCCAGCGATGGGGCACTATTCCTCCCACCAACCCCAGTGACGGGGCACTGTTCCTCCCACCGACCCCAGCGATGGAGCACTGTTCCTCCCACCGACAGGGCACTGTTCCTCCCACCGACAGGGCACTGTTCCTCCCAGCGATGGGGCACTGTTCCTCTCACCGACTCCAGTGACAATCTGGCCCCACTAAAGTTTGAAGGGCAGTAAACTGGCCCTTTGTTTAAAAAGTTTGGAGACCACTGCTCTATATGACAAACTTTTATCTTAATCCAGTACAGGACGCAGGCTTGGAATTCATAGACCCTGGGTTACAGACTGGTACCTTCAGTTGATTGGATACTGGCAAAGCTTTGGAGGACACACCTCCTGGGCATCCCCCCATTAATCCTTCCCCACTCTGTGAGTGCTCAGTCTTTTTGCTAGTCTTGTAAGGTGATGGACATCTTCTATGGTATCACCTTATGGTGAAATCACTCTTAGCTTAAAGTAGAACTATAGGCAAAACTTTTTTTCATTTTGGAAAAAGTAGATGTCAGATTTTTTTTCTCCATCTATATTCCATTGCTGAGATGAAAAACAGAAAGTGAGAGGAAATCCCTAAAATTAGGGGAATTCCTTGGGCACCCCCAGGTCAACAGAAATATTGTCCCCATTGGAATATTTCTCCTCTATTATTTTTCTGGGGATAACCCGAAATGTGGGATTTTCTTTTACTTTCCCTTTCAATGATAACGGTAAACAGGAGAAATAGGGGGGGGGGGGGGGGAATCCCTGTAACGGTGGCACAAACAGAAATGGTAACTGACAGGTGTTCTAATCCCTCTCTACTCTATCCAAACATTTTTTCTGTAGTTATACTTTAACTAGTTTTACCTTAACTAGTTTATTATTTAACCCAAAATACTCACAGGCTACAATCCAAAAAGTAATAATACCACCAATGTACATAAAAAATTGATAGACAGCCAGCACTGACATGTGTTCCCACATCTTAATTAAAGTGGATCTTCACCCTAGAAAGAAAAAAATTAAAAGTCAGCAGCTACAAATACTGCAGATGCTGATTTTTAATAAAAGGACACTACCTGTTCAGGGGTCCAGCGCTGTCCTCACCCAGGCCAGGTCCTCACCAAACTGCCACACTGCGCCTTGTGAATGATCCCAAAGCCTTCTCGGACGTAACATTTCCTAGAAGGCTGTGGGCAAAAAGAGTGAGGGACTGAACTATCAAAACTAGGTACCTGCTCTACTCCCCCCCCCCCCCCACCAAAAAAAAAAAATTTAAACGTGATGGAAGGACATATAGAGCGAAACTTCCCCCTTAGGGTGAAGTCCTGCTTCAAAGTGATCCTGCGGTTAAATTTTTTATTTTTTTTTTAAATGACAAACACATTATAGTAACCTGCTCTGTTCTCTCTCTTCTTATTGGCTCACTGGCTGTGATTGGCAGCAGCGGGAGCTAATGCATGAAAGGTAAAACGTTTGTGCCTTTACAACCAGTTTAACCGCTTCACGCTGGCCGAACGCAAATGTGCGGCCTCCCGGCGTCTGGGCCTAGACACCGAGCCGCCGCACATTTGCGTTCTATTAAAAAAGAACATATGTGCTGAGAGCGCTCGCCCTGCGCACTCCCAGCACACATGTCCGGTACTTACAGAAAGGTCCCTATCTCCTCTTTCGATCGGGACCTTTCCCGATCATGTTACGGCATGGCACGGTGATCACATGACCCCAAACCCCGGCTTCTGAAACCCTTAAAGGGCCGGGAGGCGCCGGCGTGAAGGGGTTAAGTATCACTTCCTAAAGTGCAGCACTGCTGTAAGCATATACCAATATAAATAAATGAGAAACTCTATAAAACAAAAAAACTAGCCAGTGTGCTAGCAAATACATTTGACTGTAAAATCTCCAAGTGAATAAATACTGTGACTGAACCTTTTACAAATGTGTCAAAATAGATTAATTAAAAATAAAACCATCAAAATGTTTTAAAATATCTCAGTTAACCTCTTGCCGACCGCGCATAGCCGAAAGACGGCTTCACCGCGGCCGGCCAGTTCTGAGTGGACGTCATATGACGTCCTCCCAGAACGCGCTCTCCTGCGCCCCAGGGGGCGCGCACCCGGCGATCTCCGTGATCGCTGTGTCCTACGGACACAGCTGATCACATGATGTGGTGAAAGGCCGATCCCACCGGCCTTTTACCACGTGATCAGCGGTGTCCAATGACACGCTGATCGCAGGGAAATGCAAGTGCCGGTTCTCGGCTGCACTTTCCTCACGCTGTCAGATCGTGAGGAAAGTACTGCCGAGAACCGGCAGTTGTCAGAGCGGGGATCGGCACCGATCATCAGGGCACTGATGATCAGTGCCCTGATGATCGGTGCCCAGCAGTGACCCCCGCAAGTTCCGATCAGCAGTGCGCCCACTAGCCCCGCCCACCCATTCCCAGCAGTGCCCCCACCTGTGCCCAGCAGTGCCCCCACCTGTGCCCAGCAGTGCCCCCACCTGTGCCACTCTGCAGTGCCACCTACATGTGCCCAGCAGTGCCACCCACCTGTGCCCACCCACCTGTGCCCACCAGTGCCACCCACCTGTGCCCACCAGTGCCACCCACCTGTGCCCACCCACCAGTGCTGTCCACCAGTGCCACCCACCAGTGCAGCCCAGCAGTGCTGCCAGTCAGTGCCACCAGTCAGTGCCCAGGGGTTGTGCCAGTCAGTGCCGCCAGTCAGTGCCCAGAAGTGATGCCAGTCAGTGCCGTCTATCAGTACCCATCATCAGTGTCACCTATCAGTGCCGCCTATCAGTGCTGCATATCAGTGCCGCCTATCCGTGACCCCTAATTAGTGCTGTCTATCAGTGCCGCCTATCCGTGCCACCTCATTAGTACTGCCTATCAGTGCCCTTTAGTGCTGCCTATCAGTGCCCATCAGTGCCGCCTATCAGTGCCCATCAGTGCCGCCTCATCAACGCAAATCAGTGAAGGAGAAAAAATACCTGTTTGAAAAATTTTATAAAAGAAACAAATAAACTTTTTTTTTTTTTCAAATTTTTTGCACTTTTTTTAATTTATAGCGCAAAAAGTAAAGCGCTCAGTGGCGATTAAATACCACCAAAAGAAAGCTCTATTTGTGAGAAAAAAATGATCAAAATTTCATATGGGTACAATGTTGCATGACCGCGCAATTGTCAATCAAAGTGCGGCAGCGCTGAAAGCTGAAAATTGGCCTGGTAAGGAAGGGGGTATAAGTGCCCGGTAGGCAAGTGGTTAATAAAACAGTCCAACTCCAGTGCTAAGAAAGTGATGAAACCATGAATTCCATCCAATTGCTTCACCCTTTGTGCTCATAATGCGCTCATCTAAAGAAAAGTTATTTTACAGGTGAACCCTTTAAGAGGTCACATCCACGGTGTTTCCTTCTTCCCAGAATTCTTTTTTTTCCTCCAATTTTACTTTTTACCTTATATGGCAATTGAGCGCCTCTTTCCTTTTAAGTCCTCATGCACACTGAACGTTTTTACAGCTGCTGTTTTTGGCTTTTGACATTTTTTTTCTACAGTAAACCCCCCAGCATTTTATCCTACGTGTCCATGCACACATAGACTGTAATCAATGTTTTTTGGCAGGGGCGTTTTTTGGCTGGAAAAAAAAAAACAGGACTAGTGGGTTTCTAGAGGAGTTTTGCTGAAAAACACAGTAAATCGTGGGAAACCAGTGTTTTTAGATGTATTTTGACCAAAAAAATGCTTAAAAACACTGCTAAATGCTAATGCATAAACGCTAAAAAACTCACGTTTTTAACGTGACTTTACACAGCTAACGTTACCAGCTTTATTAAAATGCCCCGTGTGCATGGAGCCTGATTGGATAGCAGCTCCAATCTCCACCATATAATAGTTCAGCAGGGAAGCTAATTGCTGGATTGGGAGAGTTACTGCACAGCAGTATCAGCGTGAGCAATGAAGATCAATAAACTAAAGTTTATATTACTTCATTTTCCTCAATGAACCCTTCAATCATCTTTTCACTGTCTTCTAATAATTGTAGAAGCCGCTTAACCTCAGTAAAATGTAGGGAGCCGTACCTGAAGCCCATAAAATGGGTACAGTTTGTAATGGTGCTTTGGACACTGGATTCTTCTTGGGTGCTCACCACAGTACTTGGCGCAATGCACATAATTGTATCGCCCGCCACCTGGGACATGCAGTTCCGGGCGTCGGGCAGGTTGGTTTTTTTTCTATTTCACCCTGCTGTGGGCAAGCAGCAGGGCTTACTTGTTAGGTCTAAGCATTCGGGTGGCTATGGTGCATGTTGGGACTTGTAGTTTCGCAACACCTGGAGGGCCGCCAGCTTGACACCCCTGCGCTAGAGGATGCACGGGAAAGAAGAGGACCTAGAAACGATGTTAGAGAAAGCCAGGAAATGTTTCTCACCCCCAGGCTCTTTTACACCTGATGTTACAGCTTCATGCAGTATGCTTTCCTATGTTGTTATGCTAATTTTTGTTGTGTGCACAAGTTTCAGCATTGTTGCACTTTATTCTCTTTCACCTCGTCATGCCTCTTCGAGTACTAAACAGCGTATTTATTTGCCAGCACACCACGGATTTTTAGACAAAATCTGAACAGATTTTTATTGACGAAAGATCACATCACAGCAACGTTTTGGAGCCAGACCCTTTAGTCGGGCATGTGAGTACAAAGAAATAGGGTTGCACCGACACCTCCAGTACTATTACGTGCACACTCCACCTGATCGGTAGGAGTTTCTTGGGCATTCCAACATCAAGATGGTTGCCCAGCTTTGTATGTCCGCCTCTATTTCCAAGTTCTACCAGGTGGATGTCTAGTCCTTTGTGGATGCAGCTTTTGGCTACAAGGTTCTTGCAGCAGCACTCTGAGTTGGGTCTGTCGACCTTTGATATTGTTAGGCCTGTTAGCACAGTTCTATTTGACTTGCTTCTGCTTGATTGCTTGAGGACATCCCAGAGTCTAGAAATATCGAGCCTGTGTACTATGTTCAATGAGGATAAAAGGAATTTTGACTTACCCATGTATTCCATATCTTTGGATACCATAAAGGACACAAGCCACCCTCCCCTTCCTGCATTACTGTGCATTGCTTGCTAAAACAAACCTGAAGACTCGCAGAGGGGGTTAGGCTTATAGGTGGACACCCAGGGGGCATGTCCTCAAAAGCTTTGCCAGTGTCCAGGCATTTGAAGGTACCGGCCTATAACATAGGGTTGTATGACTACCAAGCTTGTCCTGTACTGTACTCTAAGATATGGAATTTACAAGCAAATTCCCTTTTTTCAGTAATAGTCATGAAATTATACAAAGCTTAATGGCCAGAAAAGAAACACAGGTTGTGAAAAGGGTAGTGTCCCCCCCCACCCATTAGTGGTCAGTGTAGTCCCTTACATTGGTGGTCAGTGCAGAAGGACCTTACATTGTTGATTATGTTGAAAGGTGCCCTCTTACCTTGGCAGTCAGTGGAAAATTGCCCATTGATACCCGGTTGAGAAAGGTTGCTCAGTATATAGACCCTTTCAGACTATACATTGTAATAATGTCCATTAAAGTGTGTTGTGTTAGGGCAACTTAAAGCGGTTCTAAAGGCACGGAACCACTTTAAGTTGCCGTAAGGAGGAGGTTCGGATGACTCTGTGCAATATCATTGCACAGAGCAGGTAAGTATAGCATGTTTGTTATTTTAGGGGGAAAATAACCTTTACAACCACTTTAAAGTATGAAGAAACAGACATTACCCTTTTATTTATGTATTTATTTTTAACCCAAAGCATACCACAGTGCACAGCATGTGCATTGTGTTTCTCTGCAGTTCAAGTGTGTTACCTGCTACTATAGTAGGTCAAGAGCAGCTCTCAGCCTTAATACAAACAGTGGGCTGGCTTCTGGGAAGAGTTATGCAAATATAGATTGTCCTGATGGGAGGATGTCAATCTGGAGGAATGGGTGTTTCTAGGCTGTATTTGCATGCAGACCAATGTATAAAAGGGTGGGCTAGGTACAGTCAGGCTAGGGAGGAAAGAGCTAGATGATGCTGGATTCTGCAGGCAGAAATTGGGGCTGGACAGGTTGCATCTGATTTGCTGCAGCTTCTGATACAAGCTGTGAGAATCTTTCAGTGAACAGTGAATTCAAAGTAAGTAAATATAGATGAGGAGCCTGTGCAACTGTGCAAGACTTTTCAAAAGGAAGCATTTTCAGTGCTTGAGAGGAGCCTGTGCAAGACTGAAAGGATGGCTGGAGTTAAGTCTCCTCAATGGGGGGACGACGACAAAAATCATAACTCTGCGGATGCCATCCAAAACTTAAAAATAAATGGATACATGTTAGGCTTTGAAGTTTTTTCACTTTTCAGTTTTGGGCACCAATTCACAAAGAACATTGGGGAACTGGAGAAAGTACAGAGAAGGGCAACCAAACTGATACGAGGCATGGAGGAGCTCAGCTATGAGGAAAGATTAGAGGAACTGAATTTATTCTCTCTTGGGAAGAGGAGATCAATGGGGGATATGATCACCATGTATAAATACATCAGTGGTTCATATAGTGAACTCGGTGTAGAGCTATTCACCCTGAGGTCATCACAGAGGACAAGGGGGCACTCTTTATGTCTGCAGGAAAAGAAATTTAATCTCCAAATACAGAAAGGTTTCTTCACAGTGAGAGCTGTGAAAATGTGGAATAGACTCCCTCAAGAGTTGGTTCTGGCCAGCTCAGTGGATTGCTTTAAAAAAAGGCCTGGATTGTTTCTTAGATACACAGAATATAACTGGATACTAACATTTATAGGTAAAGTTGATCCAGGGAAGATCCGATCGCCTCTCGGGGGATCAGGAAGGATTTTTTCCCCTGCACGAGCAAATTGGATCATGCTTTTCTGGATGTTTTTGCCTTCCTCTGGATCAATTTTGGGTATAGGATTATAACTTTTTTTTTCTTTGTGGTTGAACTAGATGGATGTTTGTCTTTTTTTCAGCCAGACTAACTATTTAACTATGTAACTTCCTGTTCTTGTTACACCCATACAAGAATGTGATGGAGGTGGTGATAGTCACTCATACAAGAAGGTACCAACAGTAAAGCTGGGTTCACATACTGCAGTCAGCGGACTGAAGGAAAAAAATTGACAGATCGCCGTGCTAACACAAGCTCTGTTGGTGCTGCGATTTCCACCACCGTGCTATTATAATCTGACCGACAGATTGTCAGATCCTGCTGTACCAGGCAATTTTGGATGATGTTTGACCCGTATATACAAGGCTTAATACAAACATGTCAGAAATTCTAATCACTCCCCACAATACTGAAAATGTTTGGGTTTTTTGTGTGTAATTGTTGGATGGATTTCCTGTCTTTTCCTGTCATGACAGGATGTGGAGGGACATCTCACCATAGGAACACAGAGGACAACTAAAGGACAACAAAACCCTGCAGAGGGTTTTCTCCGAAATTGGGCTTTGTTGACCAAGGCACCAACATTTTCTCTGACTTTGCAGATTAGGTAGTTTGCCTAAACACAGTAACTGAGGCAGGATATTGCTATTGAATTGGGCTAGGTTCACATCTGTGTAGCAGGAATTGCAGTGTAGCTCCCAGTGCAGGAGTGATTTCCAGTGCAATCTGTGACGGACGCGAGATCGCTGCCACCAATATGTGACGATCCCACGATCGCTGTCACCAGTATGTGACGACCGCGGCGTCAGACCCGAGCCCTTCTCACTAAACTCGTGACCGAAAGGACTAGCCAATCTAAAACCGTGATGTCACGTGCGTAACAATGCCTCACCCAGCTGCACCCTGTGCAACGATTTTCCAGCTAATTGGACCACAATCTATGTACCGGCAGCCTGAGCAATTGTTACTGAGTCAGGTTAATTATGCAATTAACCCTTCACACTGCCGCCACCTCCTTTTTGTACAGAGAAAGAGGAAACTTGGCTATACCAGCAATAACACTATAATGATTGAGATAATCATTTGCCTACCATGGTCACCGCAGGGCAGTTATACAGAGGGTTAAACAAACACAGTAGCGCTCTTTTAGAGGCAGGAATTCGTAAATTGCAATTAAGAGCTATAGAAACAGTTCAACACTTTCAAAAGGAAAGATTTATTACTGAAAGTCAAAAAGAGGTGCAATAAAAATATTTACAGAAAACAGATGCAACCAATATATATATATAAATATACAGAGAACAACAGCACAGCAAAGAGATAACAGAGAGAGGTTAAAGTACTTGCCAAAGTCCTGGGTTAGCAGATCAAGTTTCAGAGCGAAAGGGTATGGGTCTCCTCAGGTGGTATTGATGTTAAATGGGAGAATTCTTCAACTTCCCTCTCTTAGGCTTGACAGCCCATTTTGTAGCCCCCCAGCAATGCCTCATTTAGAGAGGGGTGGTCTGGGCGGATACCTCAACTAGAGACAAAATCTCTCATACTCATATTTTGGCTCATAACTTCCCATATGCATAAGTGACATTCCACCCGCGGGTAGATTATTATGCAGACACGTCTGAGGATTGATTAGAAATGAATTATGAAATTATACACTGAATGGTTCCCGAGATCTACTTTTCTGCTTTCCTATGTATTCGAGACATTTTGACCCATCAAATTGTTCGTCTCCTCTTAGCCAATCTGACGATATGTCTGGTTTTTATGTAAGTCTCTCATATTCCAAGATCTGAGACATAGGGGAAAAATGGATTTTGAAAAGTGTTTATCTGATTCGTGGTTTGGAATACCTTGAACTCCTGGGAAAGCTTGCTTTATTTTATACGAGGTGTTATATGGTACAGCTTGCCCAGACAGCCAGGCACCTAGCTCAAAAATGTTTTATAGCTCTGGGGTTCCCTGCTGTGCCCTAGCCTGCCTGTGACCCTTCCAACACACATATGTCCCTGTGGATTAACAAAGAGGAAATGGGGAAAAATGAGGAACAACATGGAGATTCTTAATAAAATGGAGGACTGCGTCAGTCTCTGGGTATATGCTTGTTACATACCCGGCGTGCCATTAGCACTAATTGCACCCACACACAGCACAGGTGTTTTTCTGTGCTGGTGGTTTCAGCTGCAGGAACAAATGCGTTCCCGCAGCGTAATCACACTCACAGATGTGAACCTAGCCTTAGGCTGGCCATACATTATGCAATTTTCTTTAGAAAATTGCTTTAGATTTACCAAAAACCAAATAATCTGAGGTCAAACCTAAACAACACTTTCAATTGTATCCAATTAGGCCGGCCCTTGCACTACATAGTTGAAAGTAAATCTAAAGGAAATTGGGCAGAAATTGGACAGAAAATTGTATAGTGTATGGCCAGCCTTAAGCTTGGTAATAAAGTTTGGAAACATTTTCACAGTACTTTAGCATTCGCTTACAAATGTACTTATTCTGTTATGGTTGTAACAATGTTTGAAGTATGACATCTTGACTTTACGGGAGGTGGGGTTTACCATGGAGTTACCCCTCAGCAAGCAACAATTTAACCTGTAGTAGAAAATGTCAGTTGGATTCTGATTGGCTGCTTTGGAGCATTCACTTTGGCTTGCACTATTTTTCTCCTCTCTTGTCCCCATTGTGTCGTCTCTTTAATTCAGCATCCTTTAAATGAGTTAATGCTCAGCGGTTGATGGTTGCCATGGGTTGCTATAGCAACTGCAGCATCCTGGAAATTTTCTGTTGGATTAACAAGGGCTGACAATATGCTTTCTCAGCTGAGAAGACTTTGAGCAACACAATCATTTTACTTCCTAAGCTAAAATCCCTGTATTAGAAGCAACTGACATTTCTGAAAACTGGAAGCTTATGAAATAGAAATTAAAAGCCATATGTTGGACTTATAACCTTACAGCTGACTGGAACGTAAGGCAAAAAAAACACCATCAGTAAATCTCTTTAACATATGCACATATTTCTATGTTTTGTCTTTTTAAAAAAAATGTTGCAAGTACATAGAAATACCTGTTAATCTGCCAGAAATCAAGTGAGCTCCCAACTTCCTCTAGTGAGTTGACAACACTGCATCTTCTATCCTGAAATCCCAAGCAGTGTTGTCAGCTCTGCCCAATTCTGGCGGGACTACAGTCCTCTCTCTTGTCATCTTCATAACATGGAGAGAGATGTTCTGTAGCCTAACTGTGCTTGTGATTTCGCTACTGCAGAGGCATTGTTATCAGCACACTGTTAGGAGCTCACTGAAATTCTAGCAGAATCACCAGGTACTTTTCTGTACTTACAGTATTTTTAAAGAGAAAACATTAAGAAATGCATACACATGGCATAGATGCACTCAGTAGTATTTTTATTTTTTAATTTTGCTCAGACATGAACTTCTTTTCACAACTGAAGTCTTGGTTGAGACTTTATAAACGATAGAGGGTCTGGGATTAAAAATCCAATTTCAGTCTTTGCAGATGACACCAAGCTGTGCAGTGGAATAACGTCCTTACAGGATGTCTTCAATTTACAAGCCGACCTCAATGCACTGTTTAATTGGGCAACTATGTGGCAAATGAGGTTTAATGTTGATAAATGTAAGGTTATGCACTTAGGGGCTAAGAATATGCATGCATCATACATACTAGGGGGGGTACAACTGGGGGAATCAATGGTGGAGAAGGATCTGGGAGTTCTGGTAGATCACAAGCTTAATAATGACATGCAATGCCAAGCTGCGGTTTCTAAAGCGAGCAAAATCCTCTCTTGAATTAAAAGAGGTATAGACTCCAGAGAGAGAGATATCATTACCCCTGTATAAATCATTAGTAAGACCTCATCTGGAATATGCAGTTCAGTTTTGGGCACCAATTCACAGAAATAACATCAGGGAATTTAAGAAAGTACAGAGAAGGGCAATCAAACTGATAAAAGGCATGGAGGAGCTCAGCTTTGAGGAAAGATTAGAGGAACTGAATTTATTCTTTCTTGAGAAGAGGAGATTAAGGGGGGATATGATCAACATGTATAAATACATCAGTGGTTCATACAGTGAACTCGGTGTAGAGCTATTCACCCTGAGGTCATCACAGAGGACAAGGGGGCACTCTTACGTCTGGGGGAAAAGAAATGTAATCTCCAAACACAGAAAGGTTTCTTCACAGTGAGAGCTGTGAAAATGTGGAATAGACTCCCTCAGGAGTTGGTTATGGCCAGTTCAGTGGATTGATTCAAAAAAGGCCTGGATTGTTTCTTAGATACACAGCATATAACTGGATACTAACATTTATAGGTAAAGTTGATCCAGGGAATATCAGGGGGATCAGGAAGGAATTTTTTCCCCTGCAGGAGCAAATTGGATCATGCTTTGCTGTTTTTTTTGCCTTCCTCTGGATCAACTGTAGGTATAGGATTATAACGTTTTTTTTTTTTCTTTGTGGTTGAACTAGATGGATGTTTGTCTTTTTTTCAGCCAGACTAACTATTTAACTATATAACTTCCTGTTCTTGTTACACCCATACAAGAATGTGATGATAGTCACTCATGCAAGAAGGTACCAACAGTAACTTCTTGCATATAACTTATAACTTTTTTTTTTCTATGGTTGAACTGGATGGACTTCTGTCTTTTTTCAGCCAGATTAACTATATAACTATGATTGCTTTAAAGTTCTCGTTGAAATGTTCACATTCTTTTAGGTTTAACTGTTCTCCTTGTTTTCTCCACAGGTCACAAAGTTTGTGCGTCTTTCAAAAATGGGAGATCCATCTAGGTCCATAACCTTCTGATCATCTTACACTAACTGCCAAAAAACCCTCTACATTTGAAACGGTGACCATTGCTCCTCCCAGATCTCAGAAGTTTACTGTTCCCATCATATCTCAGAACCATGTATGGAAGTTCTCGCTCCGTTGGAAAGCTGGAGTCAAGCAGCCAAAGCCCTGGACGCTCCCCACGGCTCCCCCGTTCACCACGTCTGGGCCATCGCCGTACTAATAGTACCGGTGGCAGCTCTGGTGGAGTCCCCGGTGGAGGCAGCGGTAAAACCTTGTCCATGGAAAACATCCAGTCTCTAAATGCGGCATATGCCACTGCCACTCCCATGTATCTCAGTGATCATGAAAATGTGGGCGGAGAAACCCCAAAAAGCACCATGACCCTGGGACGATCTGGGGGGAGGCTGCCCTATGGGGTGAGGATGACAGCCATGGGAAGCAGCCCAAACATTGCCACTAGCGGAGTATCCAGTGACGCCATTGCTTTTGGGGATCACCAGATTCCACCAGTCAGCATGGCGTCAACTGTTCCCCATTCTTTGCGTCAGGCCAGGGACAACACCATTATGGACCTTCAGGCCCAACTAAAAGAGGTCCTAAGGGAAAACGACCTTCTCCGAAAGGATGTGGAGGTGAAAGAGAGCAAGCTGAGCTCATCCATGAACAGCATCAAAACTTTTTGGAGTCCAGAACTAAAAAAAGAGCGGGCATTGCGGAAGGATGAGGTGTCCAAGATCTCCGTGTGGAAAGAACAGTATCGGGTGGTCCAGGAAGAGAATCAGGTTAGTTCCTCAGTTTTCCATCTCCCTGTAGTGTAGGGATCACAATATATTATGAGGGTATATTGGTGGTGGGAGTTTAGTTACTGAGAGTCCTTGTTTACCTATTTTACTGAGGATGTTACAGTGATGGTAAGTGTTAAGGGGATTTACTGCAGTGTTAATGACATCCACACGGAATGTGATACAGCTTTTTTGAAAAGTGTTTAAAGTGTTTGCACATGCCCTCCTTTCACTGTAGGGCTTCTCCACACTCTTTGTTGAGCTTCTCTGTGTACCACCACACATGCTTTCTATGTGCCCTGTTCACACCATACAATTGTTTTCTTTGTACCCCTCTTCGCAAGTGCAGTCGTGTGCAGAAAAATTTAGCTCAATGGACAGATTGTGAGCAGAAGAGTGATTTTCTTCCATACACAGTGTCCTATCCATTTATTCTTTTTCTTTTTCTCTCCCTCTCTCTTTCTCTTGCCAGCCTTTTTTTCTATTTCTTCCACTCTTTTTTTTTTTTTTCTCTCTTCAATTTTTGTCTTTTACCTCTCAATTGCTTTCTTTTTATCTCCATACAATTACTCTGTCTCTCTTTCTCTGTCCACTTTTTTGATGTTATTTTGCTGTGTAGAACGCACCTTTTCAAAAGCATCAAAATTATTCCCCTTTAAATTCTCTGTAACTTTTAACATCGTTGCACTGCTCTTGTGCTGCGTTTTTGAAAAGTCCTGCATGCTGCATCTCTGGTCTTTTCAAAAGTGCATCAAAAATTCCTCTTCCATTTTAGGTCAACAGAAACGCACCAAGGGTGTGTTTTTGGGGTCACATGACACCCGGTGGCTTTGTATACAATCACCTCCAGCTCCTCTCTTCTCAGTCTCTTTTTGTGGAGGAGTCAGACCAGCCGCCCCTGTCTCCTATTTTCAAATTCCCACAGCTGTCTGAGCTGAGAGAGTTCTCAGCTGTCCCACCCAGTCTTGCCCTGCTTGGCCACTCCATGTGTGGCTGGCTGGACTGACACCTGCACATGAAGAGACTGAACAGAGTGGAGCTGGGGGTTACCATCATAGAGGTACAGGGGGCATTGTATGTGTAGCTATCCACTGGTTGTTTAGAACATCGTCAGGTGCTGGCTCCTAACAAATGACCAGCAGCAAAATTATTGTAAATATGCATATGCATTGTAATAAGTCTTAACACATAGCATTTAAAAATGCGATGTGCGTTTTTGAAAACTCATATTGCATTTGTAAAGTGCACCATTGTGAAAGTGGCCTTTGTTTTTTTTCTTTCCTCTCTTGTTCCTGTGCTCTCTTGCAGTTTCTTGTTTCATTGCGCTTTCTAGTTTTTTATTGCTCTTTCTCTCTCTATCTTGCTCTTTCTCCCTCTCCCTTGTCCTCTTTCTTGCTCTCTTGCTCTCTGGCTCCCTCTCCACATGTTGTCTTTCTGCTCTCTTTCTCTTTCCTTCTGATGTCTCCCATTTCAAACTAATTCCTAAGCATTGTATCTCAAATTTCTATGTCTATCCCTGTTCCTACTTGCTGACTTGTCTCTTCTTCTCTCCCCTATATTTATAATTCTGTAATGTCACCACTCCCACTTCAGAGGTTTGCAAATTCTATTCCCGTTTTCTTTTTTTTTTTCTTGGAAGCTTTTTTGGATTCTTTTGAACTGATCAATGTTTTGGCTGCTCTAGAAAATGGTCCCATGGCCGATGTGTAATCTCTCAGTAACCTGGCACATTCTGCAAGTTGTTGGGAGCAGTGTGACAAATGCTTTAAAGCCTAAATACACCTCTTTCTTCTTGTGTTTATCTGATTGTGAATAGATCTCTAGTTTTCACAATTCTGTCCCAACCAGACAAAAAACACGAAGAAATAGGCCCCCAACTGTTACAATCTTGGCAAACTAACGACACCAGAAATCTCAAGAGACATTGTCGTGCTCTTGAACAACTGTTTAAAACCAAATCCCTGCAGGACTTCACCCTATGTAAGTCTGTCCTCCTAAAATACAATTCCTATCTCCATGCTGCCAAACAAACCTACTTCATCTCTCTTATTAATACCTTTGTCAACCAGTCCTCATCGGCTCTTTGCTACCTTTAACTCTCTGCTTTGTCCTCCACCCCCTTTACTCATGAACTCACTCCCTGCCCAAGAGATTGCCAATCACTTCAAAGACAAGATTGATGCAATACGTGAAGACACATCCACTATACAGATATCTTCCCCATTTAATACAGTATACCTTGTCTAACAGCACAGTCAACACTTTCCTTTTTTGAACAGGCTACTACTGAAGAGGTTACCAAACCTCTTGCCCACCTAATCCTGTTCTCTCGCAACTACTACAGTCACCCTCTTCTTCTATCCTATGCTCTCTCACTCACATCTTCAATTTCTCCCTATCTACTGGCACCTTTCCCTCCCCCCTAAAGCATGCACAGATCACTCCCATACTTAAAAGCACTCACTGGACATCACCAACCTGAACAATGTAAGACCCAGCTCGCTGTTCCCATTCACCTCTAAACTTAGAACACTTAGTCAACAACTGTCTTAGCTCCTACCTCACTGAAAATAACCTTCCTGACCCCTTATAGTCTGTCTTTCTCTCGCAGCATTTCACAGAAACTGCCCTACTAAAACTCTCTAATGATTTACTAACTGCTAAAACCACTACTCCATACTCTTAATACTAGACCTCTCTGCAGCCTCTGATACTGTTGACCAACCACTCCTTCTCAATAAGCTCCATTGCCTTGGCCTCCAACATTCTACTCTATCCTGGTTCTTTTGAGTTAAGAAACCTTTGGGAATACCAGCTTATAGTTGTATATAATTTCCTCTGAGTTAGCATCCTCAATTTGCCCCAGGTCATGTTCCCATTTGATTTTGACACAGTAGGCCAGTTTGGTCGCAGAAGGGGTCAACAATGTGGTATAGAGGGCAGAGATCAATTTAACAGGGTTTGAGCCA
Organism: Staurois parvus; assembly: GCF_062004578.1. NCBI lineage: Eukaryota > Metazoa > Chordata > Amphibia > Anura > Ranidae > Staurois > Staurois parvus. The sequence continues at coordinate 6,001,570 of NW_028317910.1, forward strand.
ATTTTTATGTCCAACAAAGGTAATGAATCAATGGATGGGGGCGAGTCCAGAAACTAAGCCCTCATCGCATGTCGAAGCTGTAAATAGCGGGACAGCATGCAGTGTTAATGGGAATGAAGAATTCAGTCTGCATGTCTGCAAAGGTTTTTATTCCTGAGGCATTGAATAACTGGCGTAAATAAAGAACCCCACTGGATGCCCACAAAAAAGGGTCTTGTATTTGGAGAAATTCAGGTAGAGCATAATTAAACCTTAATGAGGTATGGGTATGAAATGGGGAGCTACCATGCCTGGTAGGGGCTAGTTTCCAGATACGTTGATGGTGAAATAAGATGCTAGAGTGAGTAAGCTGAGAACCAAAACCCTTTGCACCCCAGAAAGAAGATTGCATGGGTGCATGGGCTGGGTGCAGTGGTTGACCACAGACTAAATTTTGGTACCTCCCCGAATCTGTTTTGTCAAAATAATAGAGGGGAGATAACTGAGCTGCTATGTAATACAAATTAAAATCTGGCAAGGCAGCTCTGCCCAAGGAAACTGGGGTTTTCAACGTCAACCATTGTAATTTACAGTGTGGAAATTAATTATTTGATCCTGTGCAGATTTTGTAAGATTGCCCACTTAAAAAGAGATGAAGGGTCTATAATTTTTATCACAGGTGTACTTTAAATGATAGAGAAAGAATATCAACCAAAAATGCACAAAAAAGCACATGATACAAATGTTATAAATTGAGTTGCAGTTCAGTGAGTAAAATACAATTGTGTCCCCTGCTAACCAATAATAATTCTGGTTCCCACAGACTGGCTATGTGCTCATGTGGTACACAGATTAGTCCTGTCACTTTAACAAGCTGCACCTAACGACAACTTGTTATGTGTATAAAAGACACCTGTCCACAGAATCTCTTCCTTCCTTTCAAACCTCACCATCACCATGGGCAAGACCAAAGAACTGTCAAAGGACATCAGGGACAAGATTGTAGACCTGCACAAGACTGGAATGAGCTAAGAGACCATCAGCAAGAAGCTTGGTGAGAAAGAAACAACTGTTGGAGCGATTATTCGCAAATTGAAGAAATACAAAATAACCATCAATCGCCCTCAGTCTGGAGCTCCATGCAAGATTTCACCTCATGGGGTAAGGATGATCGTGAAAAAAGTGAGGGATCAGCCTAAAAGGAGCTTGTGAATGATCTCAAGGCAGTTGGGACCACAGTCACCAAACAAACCATTGGTAACGCAATACGCCGCCATGGATTGAAATCGTGCAGCGCCTGCAAGGTCCACCTCCTCAAGAAGGCACATGTATAGGCCCATCTGAAGTTTGTCAGTGAACATCTGAATGATTCACAGAAAGATTGATAGAAAGTGCTGTAGCCAGATGAGACCAAAATTGAGCTCTTTGGTGTGAACTCAACTCGCTGTGTTTGGAGGAAGAAATATGCTGACTATGACCTTAAGAACACCATCCCTACAGTCAAGCACAAAGGTCGAAACATAATGTTTCTCTGTTAAAGGTACAGGCTGACTTTGCTGCATTGAGGGGCCAATTTACAGGGCCATGTATTGTAAAATCTTGGATGAGAACTTTCTTCCCTCATCCAGAATACTAAAGACGAGTCCTGGATGAGTCTACTAGCATGACAATGAACCAAAACATACCACCAAGGCAACAAAGGAGTGGCTCAAGAAAAAGGACATTAAGGTCCTGGAGTAGCCTAGCCAGTCTCCAGACCTTGGTCCTATAGAAAATTTATGGAGGGAGCTGAAACTTCGAGCTGCCAAGCAACAGCCAAAAAACCTTAAAGATTTAAAGAAAATCTGTAAAGAAGAATGGACCAAAATCCCTCCTGAGATGTGTGCAAACCTGGTAACCAACTACAAGAAATGTCTTACCTCTGCTTGCCAACAGGGGTTTCTCCACCAAGTACTAAGTCATGTTTTGCTTGGGGATCAAATACTTATTTTACTCACTGAACTGCAACTCAATTTATAACATTTGTGTCATGTGCTTTTTCTGGATTTTTGGTTGATTTTCTGTCTCTATCATTTAAAATACACCTACCATTAAAATTATAGACCCTTCATTTCTTTGTGGGCAAACTTAAAAAATCTCCAGGGGATCAAATAATTATTTTCCCCACTGTATGTCTACCAGTACTCCATACAAAAGTGTTCAGTATAGAATCAATAGTCTTGAAGATTTTAAGAGGTAGATACATGGAAGAATGCCAGAAAATGTTTAATATTTTAGGTAATAGAACCATTTTAACCAAATAAATCCTCCCCATAACACCCAGTGGTAGTCTCGCCCATACTTGGGTTTTTGTTTGAGTAATCTGAACAGGGGCTCAATATTTAGAGGGATGTAATCCTGAATGTATCGGGAGACTTGCACCCCCAGATAACTGATTGAGGAAACTCTAGTAAGGGGTAAGCTGGCCTGTTCCATTGATGGTGGACAGTGATCGAGGGGAAGAATTTGAGATTTATCCCAGTTAATACGTAGGCCAGAGTGGGCTCGTAGTTGGTCGATTTGTGCTTAATGCGGATGCAATGAAATGCCTGGATCCTCCAAATATAATATTTTGTCATCAGCGTACATTCCCACCATTTCACCAGGTGACCAGAGCCAAGGGCTTGTTTCCTGTCATGAGACTTGAGGGAAATAGCCAGGGGTTCTGCCATTGTGGCATATAATAGCGGAGAAAGTGGGCAGCCTTGGCGGGTATCTTGACTCAGGGAGAAGGAATCGGACCCCCAACCATTGACAGAAACCTAGGCTACTGTGGACTGGTATACCAATGCCTGATGGTAATGGCCGTGTTTTTGCCAGGCATAAAGTCTGTCTGATCAGAGTGATCAGGGTAATCTACTCACAAACACATGACATACATTGGCATATAGGATGCAGACAAGACTGCCTCCGGGTCTACAGCACTCAACCAGTGGTATGGGATGTCTCCGTAGTGTCCTAAGGCTTACGCGTTTTGTGGGTCGGACCCCCATCTTCAGAGCCAAAGTATTTCAAATAAATTGTTATTTTGGTGATACGCTAGCTTGATGCGTCCTCTTCTTTTGTTGCTGATTTCAGAAACCAGGAACTAGCTAAGGAAATGTAATAAAAAAAAGTTTAAAACAAGTAACTATGTACTTTCATATCTATTTACTAATACTATCAAAATAGGGTTTAAATATAGTCAAAAATGTTGATTGAAAGAATGAAGTTCCACTTGAACCCAGGTTCACATTGATGCAGTGTGGAATTTGCACTGGTTTCTGCACCACATCATAATCGCACCCTGTTCATAAGAACCACTGAGGGTGTGTATTTTAAGTTAACAACAACAGAAAATCAGTTCGCAAAATGCGGGGTGATGTGCAGAATCCCATGTCATCCAATTCAGGTGCAGAGAAAAAAAGTATCCTTCACTTTTTTGGTGCAGATGCATTTCGATTTGAGCCATACAAAATGTATGGCTAAAATTGAACCACACAGAAATCGCATGTGATTTGCACAGGAATGCGGTGTGGTTCCTATGTGAATCACATGCAATGTGCCGCACCGCATCAGTGTGAACCCGAGCTTAAACCCGAGAACTATACACCAGGAGGAAGGGGATTAGGTCAGATGTTCCCCAACAGCCAGAAGTCCTGGGTATTTTCAAAGGCTTTTTCAGACCAGATTACCAGCTTTGGAGCACAACTTCGATATTTGCAGGAGAAAATAACCCACAGCTAGGGTTCCTTTTAATGCACGAGGACCTGTCTGGTTTGGTACATGTCTTCTTCAAGAATGAAGATAATGCCGCGTCTTCATATTGGCCCAGTATACTTTGCAAATTGATGTCATTGGTGTAGTTGGTAATTAATGTTTGTAAATGTTCTGATAGAAATAATGTAAAGAAGATATACCGTAATCCATCAGTTGATAAATTTAAAAGAAAAAAAATAATGTGAAATAAGGTTCACAAACGAAAAGAAAAACTTTTAACTTTAAAGGAGTACATTGGTAATGTTCGTGCTTGCTTAGTGCTGCATATCTGTATAGGTTTGGGCTATGTAAGTTCATTAGAACCTCAGTAACTGTTTTGTGTTTTAATCAACCAATACAGTGTGGTAACATTAAACTAATTTTACAGCGTATTGGGGCGCGGACTGCTGAGTGGTAGGCAGTAGATGGATCGTTGCGCATGTAGGCCAGGAGGTGACCTCAGTTTGAGTAGTAAGTACATAATTTACAGGATTCTGAGGAACATATTATTTATTAATGAGGAGGTCACTTCAGGATACTTGGGCTGTCACTAGATTGGAGAATCGTCTTGGTAAGTTTGTAGCTTGTAAAATGTGCCTTTGAATTTAATGCATTTGTAAACACAGGGGTGCGGCAATTTAAAAGACAAAAAAAAACAAAACTATTTGACTAAATCAAGGTCCCAATCTACTTGTCCATCATGACAATCTACTTGTCCTGATAAACAAAAAATTATTTTAACCAAAACGTTATTTAAATATGAGATGCTTTTAGGAATGTCTGGGGCTTTTAAAAACAAAAAAGGGCTTTATGGCAATTTAAACTTTTAACATTGCGCTGGGTGCTAGCAGGTAGGGAGAGACTTGCAGTGTAATGAACACCGACTGGGTGCTCATCCTTTAAGGTAAGTATTGGGTTATTTTAATACTCAGCAGAAGCACATCTGCTCAGCGAGTAAATAAGGCTCTGGTCTCAATGAGAAAAAAAACTTTATTCCTTCAGGTTACCCTCACACATAGAAGCACTTGAGTCCTCAGTACTAGCATCTGCTGTGAAGCCAGATCAAGCCCCGGTGTCTGCTCCGTTAGGCCCTCTTTGTTTTGGGATTGCATCAGAATTGCTACATTGAAGTCAATGGGAGGTGTTTTTTCATTGAAGTCTATGGAAGACATTTTTGCATTGAAGTCAGCGGGAGACGTTTTTGCAATGAAGTCAATGGGATGCAATTTTGCATTGAAGTCAATGGGAGCTGATTTTGGTTTGTAGTCAGTGGGAGGCATTTTTGCATTGAAGTCACCGTATCAGTTAGTAAAATGATAAAAAAAAACCCACCAAATTTGAACCATCATTTACCAATTCAGATTTGAAAATGAAATGGAGAAACTGGTTAGTAGAAGCTATTAAGGTCGTTTTTTTTTTTAGGAAAGTCATTAGTGACTTGTTAAACTCAAAGGGCATAATTTATAAGATACTATGAATTTAAAGCTGAACTCCAGGCAGATGTAGGAGGAACAAATTATCACAGCTCTGTATTCAATAAGTGTATTTTTTTAATTGCAAACAGTATAATTAACTGTACAGCAGACCTCAGGTTGGGAGAGGAAGAAACAGCAAAAGGTGTCAGTCAGTTATGCTGCAGTGCTCATGTGCTAACAAAGAGCATGCTGATAGAAGGTGAGAACTGAGTGACAGGTGAGCTCATTAATCTACTGCACAGGTGTCAAATTGGCAGCCCTCCAGCTGTTGCCAAACTACAAGTCCCATGAGGCATTGCAAGATTGACAGTTACAAGCATGACTCCCAAAGGCAGAGGCATGATGGAACTTGTAGTTTCGCAACAGCTGTAGGGCTGCCAGTTTGACACCCCTTGTGTACTGCTTTCCTTTTCACTGTCAGATCACAGGCTGAAAGAGGGACAAGGTCTCCTGCCAGACAGGTCTGTGTTGTATGGAAGAACTGTGAAAAAAACCTCAATGGACAGAATTAGGAATCCTTTGGATGTTAAAACAGCTCCTATACATGTATCTGTATTTTCAGCTGCTTACCTGATGTTCAGCTTTAAAGAAAATTGGTCATGAGGGAAATGGATGCCACGGCTGTCTTTCTTTGCAACATTCCAATTTCCTGGGTGTTTTTCTGACCCTCTTGATTCAACATTTTCTGGACTACTAAACTGGAGCAATTATGCAGATCAGGAAAGTCATAGAGAAGTCAGGAGTCCTTATCTGCTTACTTATTGCAGATCAGTGATTCAAAGTATTAAAGCCAGAAATCCGCATATCAGACAGGCAACTGGCATTTTTGAAAGATGCCAGCCTCCATGTTTCTCTGATGACAAGTTTTTATTGATGGTGGACTTTTACAGTTGATATGCTATTTGGGCATAGCTTTGTAATATAACAGCATCAGTAGGGAAAGTAGGAGGCCTCATGCACATTGGACGTTTTTACAGCTGCTCCTAAGGGCGGCTGGTGTATGTTTTCCTGCCTCTAAACTCCCCTGTATGTTAGCCTGTGTCCATGCACACATAGGCTTTTAGCAGCGTTTAGTGCCAGGGTCTTTTAGAGTCAGGAAAAAAAACCTACTGCCAGTGTGTTCAGGAGCAGCACAGTTTTGGCATAAAAAAATGCTTGACGCTGCTAAACGCACCTAAACGCTAGGTGCATTTAGCGCTTGAGCATTAATTCATATTTTATTTATATATTTTTTAAGGAACTTATATAACGCCATCAATTTACGCAGCACTTTACATATATATATTGTACATTCACATCAGTCCCTAACCCCCAAGGGGTGTACAATCTAAGGTCTCTAACACATTCATACATACATATACTAGGGCCAGTTTAGACAGGATCCAATGAACCTTCCAGCATGTCTTTGGAGTGTGGGAGCAAACCGGAGTACCCGAAGGAAACCCATGCAGGCACAGGGAGAACATGCAAACTCCAGGCAGGTGGTGCTGTGGTTGGGATTCAAACCAACAACCCTAGTACTGCCAGGTGGAAGTGCTAACCATTTAGCCACTGTGCTGCCCGACATATAAATGTCCAGAAAAAAAATATTTATTCTGATCAATGAAATGAATTAACAAGCTTGTAAAAGCTCCTAAAAGCTTGCCTGTGTTTGGTAATGCAGTAAAAATAGATTTTTAGTAAGCGCTATTTTAGTAAGCGCAACTTTTATTGCAGAACTACATTTGGGCTCCCAAAATCTTAGGCCTTCACCTACTCATACGCATAAGATTTCTCCTTGTCAGACATGGGACTGATTCCTTGTCCTGTAGAGGTCCATAAATCATTCTTTGGTATATAAAATGGTTCTTTCCCAAGAACACTGTGTGTTCACAAAGTGATTCTGTTACATGAAATATGGCGCAGTTTTGTGTGCAATTTTTTTTTTTTTTTTATCTAGTCAGTTTTTTAAAATAAATATTATCTAGTTGAATATTTAGTGTGACTGTTAACTATTTGGATGTTCGATACAACACCAATAGAAAATTTACCTGGCTTTGGCCTGATCGCTTTTAATTAGAAACATTGATTGAAATCTGTCAAACTGTTGCTGCAAAAACAATAATTTTATGCTTCAGTTGACTGGATTCTACAATCTAAATATACACGTTTTGCATCCTGCAAGTTAAAATATAAAAAGATAACACTAGGACAAACAATCATACACTAAGGATGGTTTCTACATCATCACATTCTCTGCATATTCAATTTGATACCATTAAATCTGTTTAAAAGGGATCAAAATACTAACAAAAGTTATAGATATTTGGTGGATATGTTTAAAATATTGAATAAGTTTGTTGATTGATTTAAAGATATGTGTACACCTAGCAGTAAATTGACCACTGCATTGTCAAGGGAAATTCAGGATAGTAAAAATGCTCCTGAGAATTCTATTTAATAAAATCTATGTTCTCCAAGTTTGCTTTTTGTTCTGGACCACTGGCCAGATCCTGGAACATGTGTGAAGATATTGTGCGTCCTACTGTACACAACACCAACGCATGGACTTTTTTTTCTTTCTCGTGTTCTGTGAGCCATCTGTCAACATTTACTTCTAGATTTTTCTTCTCTCTGTCTTTTTTTTTTTTTTACTTGTACATTTAAATCTGAACTCCAGACATATAAAATACAAAATACACAAATTAAAGCAGTATTAATACAGACTATCTCAACATTTTTAGAATGGAGGAACCCTGAAGCCAGGTCTCTCCCTTACTTCTGACTTGGGAGCAGCATGGTCTGAGGTGCCTCATTCTTTTTCCTGAGTAAAAAATAATTTTCCTCCCAAATGTCTTTGCTTTTTCATTTTTAAAAAAATAAAAGTCCGCTAGAAATCTTATGTCCTACAGTCCCTCAGTTTCCTCCCAACCCTCTGACTAGGAATCTTCTAAGTGGTTGGATTTAGAGGATGAAGCTGTACCCAGGACAGATGCCCTGGTAATTGATGGCTGTGTAAACCATCACAAATGGCTGTGGCTGCTCAAAACCATCATTGCACTGTACAGACTCGGCAGCTATATTCAGTACACAGCTGTCAATCTTAGCTGCAAAAATCCGTAGATTCTTGCTGCTGGTAAACGCAACATGGATAAACGCACGAGATGTAGCTTGCATCTCTCTTGGTGCCGGTTCAGAACTTATCCACTTTTAGGGATCCTTTCAAGCATTTTGAGACTTTGCTTTCGGCTTCATTCCCTTTATCTTGCCCCACCACTCAGCCTATTGTGGTTGCCGTGCTGGTTTGTAAGACTCCAAGGGTAGGGTCCATCCTGTATGAAAAGAGTGGAAAGAATGCCTTTTGTGGGATAACACCTTTTTGGGGAATCTTTGGATGCCTACATCAAAAAAGACTATGATGGGAATAGTACACTTCTTCCCAGTAAAAAGATGAGAACCATGTCAGGATAACCCCGAACTCAAAAATGTCTGCTTTCTGTTACCCACAGTCTTCTACATCCAAAGCTAAACCAGGAAATCCCTTTCATTGCAAATCTTGGTCCTTCAGACCCTCTAAGCCGGAATCAGTGTGTGTATGTGTGTGTGTGTTGGGGGGGGGGGGGGCGTATAAGAGGTTTTTCCTTGGGCTACAAAATGCAATTTCAAACTCAACCTCCTCCTTGTTTTTTGTTGTCAAATGTGCCTTTGTCTCCTCAATGTAGCAAGGATTTGTTGAAAGGTTTTCCCCAACTTCAAGCTTGGGAAGTTGTGATACTGGTTTCTGAGGAAGAGAGATATCAGGGGTTCTACTTGAACCCATTTACAGTTCCCAAACCAAATGAGGAGGTCAGACCCATTCTGGCCCACAAATATTTAAATCCCTTTCTGACAATCAGAGACGGGTCATAAAGGCCCTCCAGCCAAGGAGATTCTTGGCATTAGTCAATATTCAAGATCCGTATTTACGCATCCCTATCGTTTCTCCACACCAACATTTCCTTAAATTTGCAGTGGAGGATCGGTACTTCCAGTTTGTGACTGGAATCTTTACAAAGGTCTTGACTACGGTGCTGGCTCTGTTACTATCCGGAGGATTTCTTTTTAAGGTAGCCTGGACAACTTGCTCTTGTGGGAGAGGACAGGTCTTCCTAAGGGAGAACCTCCAATATTACAGAACTTTGGTTGGATCCTCAATCTTCAGAAATCACTTCTGGAATACCTGGGACTGGTACTGTATACTGTCTAGAACAAGGTGTTCTTCCCGCTTGGAAAACTGGTCTCCCTACAGGAGCAGGCTTTGGGCTCTTTCATCCACTGTGAGTCACTCGCTGAGAATGTCCTTGAGGGTGCTGGTAGTTATGGTGGCTTTGTTTGAGGCAGTCCCATATGCTCAGTGGCATTTCAGACCTCTTCAGTACAGACTCGACTTCCAAACAACATCTAAGAGCTGGGAGCAATTCGTCTCCCCCTTCTATGGCTAACAGACCTTCTTGAGGATACAGTCCAACAATACCATCACGGTAGCTTATATAAACCACCACCAAGAGGGCACAAGAAGTTTGCTCTACTCAGAAGGAAGCAGACCTCATTTTCCGTTGGATGGAGCTGCACGTTCCAGCAATGTCCACTATGAACATTCCGGCAGTGGAAAAGTGGAAATTGGATTTTTTAAGTTGATAGGAACTGGTGATGGGGAAATGGTCACTACATCCTGACGTGTTCAGGGAGATCTGTTGTCATTGGGGGACATGGATGTGATTTACTTGTTCCCTCTGCTTCAGTTGTTACCACATCTACTTTGCAGTGGGAGGGAGTGATGGCCCCAAATTGGGCAAGAATGGTTTGGTTCTTGGACATTCTTTGCATTTTGGTGGAACAAAACCATGGTATCTAAAAAAAAATAGGTGATGCTTTAAAAGCCTTTAGAGATATTCATCTTAAAGTTAAAGCTGAGAATTATTGCTCTTAATTTGCCAATCACGGTCATACATCGTGTATGGTGCAATCACCATTTACATATGCATGCGGGACCTACATTGTCATTTGCATTTGCCTGTGAGCACAGTGGGCACTTTCAATTTTTTTTTTAATTTTAATTTATTTCGTCAACACTTCTTTTTTTTTTTTTTTAGTTCAACTTTATTGCTATCACAGCAGATTAACAAAGTTTCTTGTGATAGCTGGGCAGTAACAGGTCCTCTTTATGGGGAGATCCAAGGTCAATGAAACCTCTGATCTGTCCTCTGCCCTCCAAGGCAGCCAATCAAATCGAGATCAGTTTGACCAGCTGCTTCACTTGCTGGTAACAGCCAGTAAACAGAAAAACAAAACCGGAAGTGATATAACACCTTTCCAGCCCAGTAATAAGGCAGCTGCAGAGCTACTCTGATCACTTTTACATGAAAGCCAGTCACTGGCAGAAACTTTTGATACAAGTATCAAAGCTGCAGCTATGATCCTGGTATAACCGTTTCCACCCGAGGCCATATATATATATATATATATATATATATATATATATATATATATATATATATATATACAGCCTATGGGGTGGAAGTGGTTATGGGATTGTGCACATTGCCTTTCCTTGTCAGACTCCAGTGATGTCGTGGAGCCTTCTCTTGGTACTTTAGCCCTTTGATCCGGTTCGGGAAACTCCCTTGGTGGATCTTACCTGTAAAATGACTTTTTTGGTGGCTATTTCCTCTACCAGACGGGTTTGGAGATGGCTGCTCTGTCCCGTAGGGAACCCATTTTACTGTTACATAAGGACAAGGTGGTTTTGCATCTAAACATTTTTTTTTTTTACAGAAGGTGATGTCTGTTTTCTACTAAAGGTGTTACTAAACCCACAACAGTAAAATCAATCTGTATATGCAGTAAAGCATGCTTGTTATACTTACTGTGGAGCCTAAGGGGTTAATCCTTATCCTTGTTTGATCCTGTCTTCTCAAAACCTTCCCTTCTTCTACTGTCCCCAGTCCATCTGCTGATAGAACAGAGCCTTGGGGGCAAGCTGCACATTGCTCTGTTTGGTGTGTATTGCTAGTGAGTTGATTTTTCTTGGGAGAGTGCATGTGATCAGCACAGGGCCAATCAGCACTGCCCAGACAGAGGGTCAGGAGTCCTGCAGGCTCATAGGAGAGAATGAAAACTCCTCCTATAAACTTTAACCACTGCTCTGGTGGACACTTATAGCAGTCACAAGACTGCTCTAACTGCTGATGAGAAAAGGTATTTAGCAGTTTATATTTACTAAAATAATTGCATTTCTCTGTACTGTGGGAGACCAGATATAGTGAATGCAGGGCCCTGGGTTTAGTAACACTTTAACACTTTAAATTAGGTTATTGTGTTGTCCTACCTATGTCCTTTTCCTAAAGGCCAAAGGGGCAGCTCTCCACTGTTTGGAAGTGGTATGTGCTGTGAAGGTTTACATTGTGGCCACTGTCTTAATCAGAAAATCAGATTTGCTCTTTTTTTTGCCTAGTGGGGCCAAGCAGGGTTCTTCAGCTTCATGATCCCCTATTGCAAGGTGGATTCATCAGATCATTCTTGAGCCTATTCTCTGAAGGATAAGGAGACTCCCTGACTTATTAAGGTTCATTCTACTAGATCGGTTGGCACGTCTTGGGCATTCAACACCAGGATTGTTACACAGCTTTGCAAGGCTACTACTTGGTCTTTTGTGCTTGCTTTTATTGTTTTACCAAGGGAATGTTTAGGCTTTGGCTAACACCGGTTTTGGCTGCAAAGTTTAGCAGGCTGTTTAATTTCAGTGAGTCCTTTAGGCCTGGAGTTCTTTTTGAGGGTCTGTTGGCTATAAAATTGTTGCTGCCTATTAGTTACCATCTCCTCTATTATCTATCCGTTATGGAAAAAAAACCTGTGTCCTGTACTATATGATTGAAAAAAAATATTTTTTGAGTATCTGTAAAATCCTTTTTTGGAGTGGAGTACATGACACATGACCTTTTCCTCTGTGCCGTTTACCCTTCAGCGCTGGCTACAAAGCTGAAGATCACATAGTGGGAGGGGGGGCTAAAGCTTTGAGAGGGTTTGCCAGTATCCAATCACCTGAAGGTGGCAACATATAACCCAACTTGTGTTCTGTGCTGTACTGAAAATAAAGGATTTTGCAGGTATGTAAAATATCATTTATTTATTTATTTTTTTATGTAGTACCAGCATTTCACAGTCTCTCTGTACAGTAGAGCTCAGACTGGGAGATAAGAGGGATTATTAGTAGCTATGCAGTTGTATTCCAGAGCTCAGTTGTTAGCCAGGAGCTTGGTAATAGGGGGAAAGAGCAGAATGACAAAGAGTGTTGACCTATGTAAAATTCAGGACTGGATGGATAGAAAGGCAAAGTTTGGCAAGTAAAACAGATATCTTATATGTATTTTATAATTGTTTTTGAGTTTATTAACCGCTTCCCAACCTCCCTATAGCAGAAATACTGCTACAGGTCGGCACAGGTGTGCAAAATCATGTATATATACGTGATTTCGCATTTCTGGGTAGGGAGCGTGCAAGCCGTGCACTCTCCCTACCTGCGCCTCCTTTCGTGGCCGCGGCTGTCAATCACTGGGTCCCGGCTGGTGATTACTCGCTGGCGCCCGGTGATTTCTGAGTATTTCGGACGGGGAGGAGAACAGTTGTCCTCCCTGTCTGCTCAGGCACACTGCGATCCAAAGCAGTGTGCTTTCAGTGAAGCACATGGACACAGCCCCCTAGTAAAACACTCCCAGCACACAGTTAACCCTTTGATCGCCCTTCATGTTAACTCCTTCCTGCCCATTGCCATTAGTACAGTGTCAGTGCTTCTTTTTTAGCACTGATCACTGTATTGGTGTCACTGGGGATGTCAGTGACACCAAGTCAGTTCCCCCCAGTGTCAGAATGTCCGCTGCAGTCCCGCTATAAGCCGTTGATCGCCACCATTACTAGTAGAAATAAAAAAAAAAAAAATCCCAGTATATATACTGCCATTTGTAAACGCTATAACTTTCATGTAAACCAATTAATTTACACATACTGGGAATTTTTTTTTCAGCAAAGATATGTAGCAGAATACATTTTGGCGTAAGTTTATGAAGAAATTAGGTTTTTAAAAAAATTTTACTGGACATGTTTAATAGCAAAAAGTCAAAAATATTGTTTCATTCTCAAAATTGTCGGTCTTTTTTTTTTTATAGCGAAAAATAAAAAATGCACAGGCTATCAAATACCATCGAAATAAAGCTCAATTCTTGGGGAGAAAAAGGACATACAGTGAAGGAAATAAATATTTGATCCCCTGCTGATTTTGAATGTTTGCCCACTCACAAAGAAATGATCAGTCTGAAAATTGAATGGTAGGTGTATTGTAACACTGAGAGACAGAATAGCAACAAATAATTCAAAAGAAATGCATGTCTAACAAATTATGCACTGATTTGCATGTTCATGAGGGAAATAAGTATTTGATTACCTATCATTCAGCAGGATTTCTGGCTACCAGGTGTCTTTCATACAGGTAACAAGCTAAGATTAGAAGCAGTCTCTTAAAGGGAGTGCTGCTAATCTCATTTTGTTACCTGTATAAAAGACACCTGTCCACGGGAGCAATCAAACAATCAGATTCCAAACTCTCCACCATGGCAAAGACCAAAGAGCTGCCCAAGGATGTCAGGGAAAAGATTGTAGACCTACACAAGGCTGGACTGAGCTACCAAAGTATCGCCAAGCAGCTTGGTGAGAAGGTGACAACAGTTGGTGCAATCATTCGCATATGGAAGAAACACAAAACTACTGTCAGTCTCCCTAGGTCTGGTGCACCATGCAAGATCTCACCTTGTGGAGTGTCAATGATCATGAGAACAGTGAGGAATCATCCCAGAACTACACGTGAGGATCTTGTCAATTATCTCCAATTACCTCTGCTCAAGAAAGCACATGTCCAGGCCCGTCTGAAGTTTGCCACTAAACATCTGAAAGATGCAGAGGAGGACTGGTTGAAAGTGTTGTGGTCAGATGAGACCAAAATCGAGCTCTTTGACATCAACTCAACTTGCCGTGTTTGGAGGAGAAATGCTGCCTATGACCCCAAGAACACCATCCCAACTGTAAAACATGGTGGTGAAAACATTCTGCTTTGGGGGTGTTTTTCTGTTAAGGGGACAGGACAACTGCACTGTATCAAAGGAACGATGGACGGGGTAATGTACCATCAAATCTTGGATGAGAATCTTCTTCCCTCAGCCAGTGCATTGAAAATGGGTTGTGTATGGGTGTTCCAGCATGACAATGACCTAAAACACAAGGCCAAGGCAACAAAGGAGTGGCTCAAGAAGAAGCACATTAAGGTCCTGGAGTGGTCTAGCCAGTCTCCAGACCTTAATCAGATTGAAAATCTATGGAGGGAGCTGAAAGTTCGAGTTGCCAAACGCCAGCCACCAAACCTTAATGACTTGGAGAGGATCTGCCAAGAGAAGTGGGCCAAAATCCCTCCTGAGATGTGTGCAAACCTGGTGGCCAACTACAGGAAATGTCTGACCTCTGTGATTGCCAACAAGGGATTTGCCACTAAGTACTAAGTCATGTTTTGTGAAGGCGATCAAATACTTATTTCCCTCACGAACATGCAAATCAGTGCATAATTTGTTAGACATGCATTTCTTTTGAATTTTTTGTTGCTATTCTGTCTCTCAGTCTTATAATACATCTACCATTCGATTTTTAGACTGATCATTTCTTTGTGAGTGGGCAAACATTCAAAATCAGCAGGGGATCTGATACTTATTTCCTTCACTGTAAATGTCATTTGGGTGCAGAGTTGCATGACCGCGCAATTGTCAATTAAAGTAACACAGTGCTGTAACGCAAAAATGGCTTGGTCAGGAAGGGGGGTAAATCCTCAGGAGGGCAAGTGGTTAAGTTTTAAACAAGAAAAGAGTAGGAGTAAAGATCTGATAGAAGTAGTTTTCACAATATAAAATATATCTACCTGACTCTTATTTTTTTTCTTACTTGTTTCTTATTTTTTTTGACTAAAACAGAACTTCAACAATGTGAAAAATCAAGTCTTGCTGTGCTAGTGTTATCCAGAAAGCATTGCAGCCATGCTAAAATTATACCTAGTCTAATATAGGTCTAATATAGGGCCATCACACTTTTTTTATTCTCAATACTAACCGCTCCAATGCATGTCCTTCATTTAGATTGGCCCAAATGCATGCACTTTAGACCTTAGATCAGCCCCTAGTGGATGCACTGCACACCTTAGATCAGCCCCAATGCATGCACGTCAGACCTCAGATAAGACTCAATGGATACATTTCAGACCTCAGATCAGTCCAAATGCATGCACTTCAGACCTCAGATCAGCCCCTAGTGGATGCATTGCACTAATTAGATCAGCCCCAATGCATGCACTTCAGACCTCAGATCAGACCCTAGTGGATGCATTGCACACCTTAGAGCAACCCCAATGCATGCACTTCAGACCTCAGATCAGACCCTAGTGGATGCATTGCACACCATAGATCAGCCCCAATGCATGCACTTCAGACCTCAGATGAGATTCTAGTGGATGCATTGCACACCTTAGAGCAGCCCCAATGCATGCACTTCAGACCTCAGATCAGATTCTAGTGGATGCATTGCACACCTTAGAGCAGCCCCAATGCATGCACTTCAGACCTCAGATCAGATCCTAGTGGATGCATTGCACACCTTAGATCAGCCACAATGCTTGCACGTCAGACCTCAGATAAGACTTAATGGATACATTTCAGACCTCAGAACAGTCCAAATGCATGCACTTCAGACCTCAGACTGGATGGGCTTCTTCCACATTGCAAGTCCTCAGCCATTGGTGGTCTTTCAGTGTTGTCTGGGAAGCCGTTGGAGTAGACTTTGTAATTGACAGTTTAGTGAACTTTCAACAAGAGCCAACAGCAACAGGTTCCAGCATAAGTGGCAAGCAAGCTGGGGGTTTTCTTTGCCTGTTTTAAACAATATATCTACACAAATAAGATGAGGTGCTTTCTGGAGATGACATATTAACTAAGCCAATGAAGATTTTTTTATAAGCTCGAATAAACCCTTAAAGGAGTAAGTTAAAGCCACGCCTGAAGGCATGGATGATTGACACTCATACCCGATGTCATGGTAACCCGATCGCTGTCAGCATCTATTGTTGAGAGCGAGAATACAGCCTGCAGCTACATATCGGTGTGTCTCTGATGTTATCTCTCATCATTCAGCAACTGCTGACCCCATAAATGTCCAATAAAAGCAAATGTTGCGCCCAATTAAATGTGCTCGTAGCATGCTCTTCTATAAAAAGCTTGTTCAGGCATAAGATCAGAAGGGATCCAGCAGACAGATTGCCAATGTTAAGGGTCATTTCATAAGGGTGTGCTTCATTCCTTTCAGTAGGGAATCCATGAACAGATCCTCTGCTAAATCGGAGAACAACGGGCTGCATGTCACTATAATATCTGTGTCATTAGTTTTTTTTTTGTTCCGCATTTTGATAGCGAACTGTGGTAGACCTCTTTTAGATCTATGGGCTGCCAGATGTAAACAGACTTGTGTTTTGCTTAGGTTCAGAAATATGGAAAAGGAAGTGGCCTTTTTTCATTTTTTTCCCCTGGACCTGTACAGACCCCATGATAGGTGGCTGTAAAAGAACACAAATCCATTTATATCCGGCTGTCCATAGACCTGCAGGAGCTTCTAGTCAGGTCCGCCTGAAAAACTGACAGGCGGACCTGATCGGAAAGCCTCTTGAAAGGGGCCTATAGATGTTTTTGGGCTTATGGTTGACTACTGAATTACAAAGAAGTATATAAAGACTTCTTTTACAGCGGACCGCTTTTGTAAAAGTGACTTGTTGTAACAGGGTTACTTTAAAGCAGCCTTTCTCAACCAGGGTGCCCAGGCACCCTGGGGTGCCTTGAGGTTTCTTCAGGGGTGCCTTGGCAAAATGTCTAACAATTGCGCAACACTTGTATACAAGCCTGCGTGTGGAACAAGACTGCCTGTTAGTTACACAAAGCCACAGGTTATCATTGTGCACCATTATGACCTTCTAGCTGCCAGCGTCCTGACAACCAATGGCATCATCAGTTGATAAGGAGGATGTCAGCTGCCTGCACATCATCCTGGTTTGACCCTCCCCTGCCCCTCTCCATCAGTGCTGGGGTCACATTAGCTGATGGAGAAAAACTGAGGGAGAAGAGAAACATTGAAATACTAGTCAGTACCAGTGTGCAGAAGTGTGCTTTGAGAAAAATAAATCACCTCTAATGTTGGGTGTCCTACGAGTGTGGATATTGCTGCGTTATATAAAACTGAATAGTTGTTCACATTTTAGAATGGGGTGCCTCAAGACTGTCCATAATTTTAAAGGGTGCCTTGACTGAAACAAGGTTGAGAAACACTGCTTTAAAGTGTATCTATGGGAAAATAAAAAATATATATATTTGGTACATCTATGCAAAATATACACATTTCCCCATGTTTTGTCTCTAAAAATACTGTAATTACAGAAAAATAAAAAAAAAAGGTTTTTTTATTCTTATTTTGCTCAACTCAACTGAACTGAAGGATTTACAGCTTTTCTAAGTTAACATTATGAAAAAAAGTGGGCATTTGTACATATAAAGAGATCTGGGGAAATCTATTTTACTATTTTTCTTACATAAATTCAGTTAGGAGATAAAGATATGATTTCCTTCCCAGCTCTAAATTTCAGTGTATCAATGGCCAATTCCCACTTTAATGACTTCTCTTGAACAAGAATGTTGAAAATGTTTCATTCGCTCAGCACATGCAGCCAGTCGGCTGCAGCGCTGATCAGTGTATTCCCACAGAGTCCCCACTGTCAGAATACAATAGCGCACAGTGTGGAGGATTCCTCCATCCTCCTCATTTTTGTGATCCATCTATGGCCAGGTTTACTTTCCAGCTCCCTCTCATTGTCTCTATTCATTAACAAAAAAAAAGATGTCTCCACATATCTTGGGGTAGGAAAGGTTCAGTCCATCATATGCGGCTCTTTAACCCCATCACGCCGGCCGCACGCAAATGTGCAGCCTCCCGGTGTCTGGGCCTAGACGCCGAGCGGCCGCATATTTGCGTTCATGTAGCAAAATACATATGTGCTGAGAGCGCGTGCCCTGCGCGCTCCCAGCACACATGTGAGATACTCACGGAAAGGTCCCGGTCCGCTCTTTCAATCGGGACCTTTCCCGATCATGTGACCGGCCGTGACGTCACGGCGGCCACATGATACTAAGCCACGCCCCGTCCCGCCCACCTCCCGGTGCAGGAACTCCTCTTCACGCCAGGACGATCCAGCGTGAAGGGGGTTAAAGTGCAACTTCACTTTCTCAATCGACATTGACTGTTTTTAATCCTTATGCTGCTAGCATTAGTAAATAGATAGGAAAGTATTTCATATTCTCCTGTTTTAAACTTTATTATACATTTCTTCTTCCTGGTTTTCATCCCTAGGCAAATTGTGTCATACATCCCAGGAGACTTCAGGAGGGGAGGAGGGTTTTTCTTAGCCTCCTTCCTGTTTACCTGAGCTATTGGCAGATGGATTCCAGGAAGTAAATACTACATGATTCAGCATAATTAAGATGGCCACGGCAAGAAATGCGGGGGGGGGGGGGGGGGGAAGAATCATGGGGTAATGTCCATGGGTTCCAGACTTCAGGCACTCATTCTCAACAAAAGGAGGATTCTCAACAAAATATTAAAAATGAACATTTTATTTATGATTATATTCAATTGTCCAATTACTTTTAGTCCCTTGAAAAAGGGGAGATGGCTACTCTTAAGAGCTGTAATTCTTAAACCCTTCCTCCAATTTGGATGTACATACCCTCATATTAAACCTGAGAGTGTGCAATTTCAGCCCATATCCATTATATAATTATATATTGAATATGTTGGTAAATACCTACTCTGTGCAGTGAAATTGCACAGAGTGCGCCTGAACCTCCTCTTCTCGGGTCCCCCACTAGCTTTCCTGGTTCCTACTCCCTTCCAAGTGCCCCCATAGCAAACCCAAGCTGCGCTGCCTGCATCTGTAGACACAGACTGCGCTGCTTGGCTCCGCCCCCCACTCCCTCATCACAAGATTTGACAGACAGCAGCAGGAACTAATGTCTCTCTCTACCTCAGCAAAACCTATGAAAGCGGGTATAGAATAAAGAACTGCTACAGACGGTCACAGCAATTGATCGATTGAGGTAAGTGTAAGGTGGGGGGGGGGACAAGCAGGGGATGGTACTGCTACCTAGACATTTTTATCTTAATGCGGGGAATGCATAAAGGTAAAAAAATGTTTAGGATTTAGAACCACTTGCCACTTCACCACTGTACTTATCCTGCGGTGGGGCGGCACAGGCAGACACAGTCACGTGTATATATACGTAATTTGCCTTCTTCCAGGCTTGATTGGACACAGCATGCATTTGGAAGCTAATTTCAGCCAATGATTTTGGCTGATGTCAGCTGATCAGTTGTGTCCAATCACACACAGAGTTTTGTGTTTACAAAACACAGAACTCTGTGTACAGGGAACAGCTCTGGCTGTTTATTCTCTATGCAAAGCAGGGAGCCATACAGTATGTAAAATCCATACAGTAATATAAAAGCAGCATGTATTACACACATTACACATTGTTTGGCAAACAGTTGCTGCTTTGATTGCCTCTAGATGTTAAACCCTTCCCAGCCATTGTCATTAGTACAGTGACAGTGTATAGTATTAGCACTGATCATTGTATTAGTATTCACTATTAATGTCAGTCAGTTAATGTAAATTCAAGCGAGTGTCTGCTAGCGCCAGATTGCCTGCCCCACTATCAAAGTCCCACTATAAATCACTGATCATCGCCATTACCAGTATAGCATCATAGTTGCATAAATTCAATATACAGTCAGGTACATAAATATTGGGACATCGACACAATTCTAACATTTTTGGCTCTATACACCACCACAATGGATTTGAAATGAAACAAACAAGATGTGCTTTAACTGTAGACTGTCAGCTTTAATTTGAGGGTATTTACATCCAAATCAGGTGAACGGTGTAGGAATTACAACAGTTTGCATATGTGCCTCCCACTTGTTAAGGGACCAAAAGTAAATGGGACAGAATAATAATCATACATCAAACTTTCACTTTTTAATACTTGGTTGCAAATCCTTTGCAGTCAATTACAGCCTGAAGTCTGGAACGCATAGACATCACCAGACACTGGGTTTCATCCCTGGTGATGCTCTGCCAGGCCTCTACTGCAACTGTCTTCAGTTCCTGCTTGTTCTTGGGGCATTTTCCCTTCAGTTTTGTCTTCAGCAAGTGAAATGCATGCTCAATCGGATTCCGGTCAGGTGATTGACTTGGCCATTGCATAACATTCCACTTCTTTCCCTTAAAAAACTCTTTGGTTGCTTTTGCAGTATGCTTTGGGTCATTGTCCATCTGCACTGTGAAGCGGCGTCCAATGAGTTCTGAAGCATTTGGCTGAATATGAGCAGATAATATTGCCCAAAACACTTCAGAATTCATCCTGCTGCTTTTGTCAGCAGTCACATCATCAATAAATACAAGAGAAGCAGTTCCATTGGCAGCCATACATGCCCACGCCATGACACTACCACCACCATGCTTCACTGATGAGGTGGTATGCTTAGGATCATGAGCAGTTCCTTTCCTTCTCCATACTCTTCACTTCCCATCACTCTGGTACAAGTTGATCTTGGTCTCATCTGTCCATAGGATGCTGTTCCAGAACTGTGAAGGCTTTTTTAGATGTCGTTTGGCAAACTCTAATCTGGCCTTCCTGTTTTTGAGGCTCACCAATGGTTTACATCTTGTGGTGAACCCTCTGTATTCACTCTGGTGAAGTCTTCTCTTGATTGGTGACTTTGACACACATACACCTACCTCCTGGAGAGTGTTCTTGATCTGGCCAACTGTTGTGAAAGGTGTTTTCTTTACTAGGGAAAGAATTCTTCGGTCATCCACCGCAGTTGTTTTCCGGGTCTTTTGGTGTTGCTGAGCTCACCGGTGCGTTCCTTCTTTTTAAGAATGTTCCAGACAGTTGTTTTGGCCACGCCTAATGTTTTTGCTATCTCTCTGATGGGTTTGTTTTGTTTTTACAGCCTAATGATGGCTTGCTTCACTGATAGTAACAGCTCTTTGGATCTCATCTTGAGAGTTGACAGCAACAGATTCCAAATGCAAATAGCACACTTGAAATGAACTCTGGACCTTTTATCTGCTCATTGTAATTGGGATAATGAGAGAATAACACACACCTGGCCATGGAACAGCTGAGAAGCCAATTGTCCCATTACTTTTGGTCCCTTAACAAGTGGGAGGCACATATGCAAACTTGTAATTCCTACACCGTTCACCTGATTTGGATGTAAATACTCTCAAATTAAAGCTGAAAGTCTGCAGTTAAAGCACATCTTGTTCGTTTCATTTCAAATCCATTGTGGTGGTGTATAGAGCCAAAAATGTTAGAATTGTGTCGATGTCCCAATATTTATGGACCTGACTGTATACCATAGTTTGTAGAGACTAAAACTTTTGCAAAAACCAATTAATATACACTTATTGGAATTTTTTTTTTTTTTTACCAAAGACGTAGCAGAATACATTTGGCCTAAATTTTTAGAAGAAATTTGATTGTTAAAATTTTTTTTTATTGGATATGTTTTTGAACAGGAGAAAATCCTGTTTTTCTCTCCTATTTTAGGTCTTTTTTCATTTAACATAAAATTAAAAACCCAGTGGTGATCAAAGACCGCCAATAGAAAGCTCTATTTGTTTGGAAAATATATTATACATTTCATTTGGGTATAGTGTTGCATGAGAGCTCAATTGCCAGTTAAAGTAGCACTTTGCTGAATAGCATAAAAACCCTGGTCATGAAGGGAGTAAAACTTTCCAGAAGACAAGTGGTTAAAGCTGAACTCCAGACCGATATTTAAGACCTAAATTAATGCAGCTCTGTAATTTTTATTACATTGTATTGCAAGCAGTGCAAGTACCTGTATGTGGCTTGTCAGCTTCTTGCAGTCATGTACAGAAGAGCTCAGAGTGGGGAAGGGAGAAGTAGCACTAAAAGAAACCAGTCAGTTAATGTGCTCACAAGAAGCATGCTAATAAGAGGAGAGAGCAAAGTTACAGACAAGCTCATCACTGTGCTACTTCTTCTTCACTGTCAATCTCAGGCAAGGGGCAGGTTTGAGACAGCTTGGCATACGAGGAAGTGGGTTGAATGATGCTGTCTGCCATTCTGCTAAACAGACCAAGGGCCACTTGTGATGAAAATCAGTTTCACAGGGGACAGCTCTGGACTTAAGGTGAGTATTGCTTCTTTTTTTTTAGCCTTGCATGAGCTGTTTTTTTTGGGGGGGGGGGGGGGGGGTTCCTGCTTTAACAAAAAAATAGGGTGGGGTAACATGACTGGTTTAAAATCCTATCAAAATAAAGTGTACCCAAATAAGCAGGAGATCGTGTATCGTGGAAGAAGGGAATGTGGGCTTTCCTATGCACTCTGCCTCCTAGGAATTGGGGAGGAATTGTTTGATGATAATAAGATATGAGATGTGTTTTGCTGGACGGTCATTGCCTGAGTGCCTGAACATTCCCAGCCTGAAGAGTTAGCAGCAGATGGGGAAATTATGAGAATGGACATTTGTTAACGCACCTCCCGGGCAATATATACAACACATGGTAAGCACAAGGCAAACAGTCGGGGGGGGTAGTATATTACCTATTCTGCAAATTCTCTGTTTATCACTGAAACTATTTAGTACATAGTACATTTTACATCAGTTCAATTATATTCAATGTCGTTTCACATTAATAAAGCTAAATTCTAAAAACACAAATCAAATACATATATGGGGCTTGTTTTACTAGCTATGCACAAAAAAAAGATGAGCAGGAGTGAGTGATTTATCTTGCCTTGGAGCACATTGCTTTACATGCTTTAGTCTACAGGCAATTTTAGGCTTGCCACAGGTCTACCTGACTCTTTCAGCGAACAATCTATACAGAAAAATGGCAACCACCCCAATTTATAACTAGTCTTTGCAGTAAGGTACACATGGAATGACAATTCACATCAAAAACAAACAAAAATTTCCCAGCACACTTACCAGCTAGCCTGCAAAGAAACCAAACTGACACTGTCTAACAATTCAGGTTAAAACAGAGGGATTTATTGCACACATTTGCAAATATATGTGGTAGCTGCAATGCCCACGTCAAGGCTCCTCTGTATACTGCAGTTCTTACTCTATAGTTTTGAGTCAGTTTGGTTTGTTTGCAGGCTAGCTGGTAAGTGTGCTGGAAAATGTTTGTGATGTGCGTTGCCCTTCCATATGCACCTTACTCAAATGCTAGTTATAAATTGGAGCTGTTGCCATCTTATTGTATAACTGGTTTGCTGAATTGATGTGGGGATTCATTTGATGCCTTCAGCTGCCATTGTGCCCTTGCTGGGTGGCCAGTGTGTCCCTGTGCTTTTAGGGACGGGTGGGCTCCTTCCAGGCAAATCTGTCCTTAATTTATCCACTGCTATATATGCTCCAAATTGGAGACTCTCAAAACTGTAGAGTTAGGACTGCAGTATACAGAGGAGTCTTGATGTGGGCACTGTGGCTTCCACATATATTTTCAAATATGTGCAACAAAACCTTTGTATTAATGTGAATTGTTAGACAAGGTCAATGTTGTTTGATTGTGATGTGCATTGCCCTTCCATGTGCACCTTACTTAAAATGCTAGTTATTATTTGGGGCGGTTGCCATCTGATTGTATAGCTTATTTGCTGAATGGTGTGGGGATGCATTTGATGCCTTCAGCTTCCATTGTGCTTTCTGGTCAGCCAATGTGTTCCTGTGACTTTAAGGAAGAGTGGGCTCCCTATGGACAAACCTCTCTTTAAAGCGGAAGTCAATTTTGAATAAGTTGCTGACATGCTGGCAGGGGCGTATTTACCACAAGGCAAACAAGGCATTTGCCTAGGGCGGCATTTTTTAGGGGGGCAGCACTGTCCACTGGAAGAAGGGACATATGTGGCATGGGGACCAGATAGGATCAGAGAGAGGCTGCGGACTGCTTGATGGTGTATGCAGAGCCTGATTGTCATTCCCGGGGATGTCCAGAGCTGTGAAGGTGAGTGTCTTTCACCGGGGCGGGGGAGTGTTAGTGGAAGGCTCTGTAGGGAGGGGGTGGGATGGGGCAGGGGTGTTGTTGGTCACTGTCAGGCTCTCTCCAAGGGAAGTGCGGGGAGCTGGGGTTGGTCGATGTCAGGCTCTCTCTGCCGGGGAGGGGGGGGGGGTGTCTGATTTTTGTGTTGCCTAGGGCAGCACAAAACCTAAATACACCACTGCATGCAGGGTATTTATGACGGAAGAGACCTTATTGGTCTCTTCTGCTATAAATCTATCCTCCTGCCTGTCAGCTGTCATGTACACTGAGCCGCACATGCTGGTTAATTTGGTTTGTTTGCAGGCTAGCTGGTAAGTGTGCTGGGAAATGTTTGTTTTGTTTATTATGTCTGACTCTTTACACTAAGAATCTTTTGTACCAAAGATCTTTTCATAAAACACATTACAATTTTCTCTACTGTAAAAAGTAAGAACATTTATACATATGTGAAAGTTCCAAATATCAGTAAAATTGTTCTTGCAGGTACAGTATTGCTTAAAATGGGTAAATATGATGTGTAACAATATAAAAAATTTTTTTAGCTCCACAGACCAGCGTTGCTGAGAAAATTAATCAACATGTGACCTACAGTCTGTTACAATCAGATTGTACACTAACTTTTAGATTCAAATTAATGTAATTCTGGGCCCTAACGAAAATATCTGGTCACACACCTTGTGCTAAAGCCCCACTCCAGGCAAAATGTATATTCAGTAGTTTGCTGGCAAATACCGTATATATGTAATTTATGTAAATTGTATTCATGCAATTATAATTTGTTGGCTTCATTTACCTTTTATACAGCGTCTGATCTTTTTAAAAAACATTCTTCACAGGCTCTTTATTTGCCCTTTCCTGTGCAGGGGACTTGACACTTGCAGCTACTTTATGTGCAGAAGAATGACTGGCCACTTTACTACTCCTCTATAGTCTGATAGGGGTGGTTGGACTGACCTCATCACATCACTGAAATAAACAATGGGTTAATCTCCTTGCATCATATGATCTTCTCTGGGCTCAAACCAGCCCCCTCTTGTGTCTTGACCAGTTCCTTGCATCATGCCCTGGGATCATCTTTGCCCACTCTTTATTAATTCTGCACATCACCTTGTGTCATGTAATCTTCTTTGGATCCACACATGCGGAAACTACCATCTCAAAGCACAATGAAAAATGAGCTTCTATGGGGTACATGGGGAGGCATGAGAAATGATCTGCAGTGCCACAGAGTACCTCCTACTTACCCTCCTACTTAGTCTGGCCATACCAGGAAATCAAAGTTTGATTGATAACATCACAATTATGTTTTTATTATTTCTTTCTTTTTTTTTTAAATCGATTTCATGTTTGATGACACTAAACAGATCATAGGGAATATTACAAGAGGTAGAAGAACATTTGGGAAGTTTGTTAATGGTGTCTTGGAGATAATTAAAAAAACTAATAGTTTAAAATTACTGATTGCCTTCTCCATGCCCCAGCATTGCTCTCCACACCCTCTTCTCTTTTGCACTGCCAGGTTGAATGACACCCAGCTTTATTTCCGCTTTCCTTGAGCCTAGGCTGTCCTGGGATATGTCATCATGTCAGAGTTGGCTCACAATACAGGGCTTCAGAGATAGACACTGTGACGCATTGTTGCGGACTGTCCACTTTTAATGTCAGAGGTGTTGAACTGTTCACCTTCAATCTAGACCTGTTCAATCTAGACTCCTTTCTATTTCAGAGTTAAACCTTGCCCAGCTCTAGATTGCATAATTCAACCTAATTCCTCCTCTTGGGTTGCATCATAATGTAGCCGGGGCTCACTGTACTCCTGGACTCAGAAGGAAGAAGGACCGTAACTTCAAAGTAAGAGGGACCTGTGATGTCATTCCCTGTAGACTGCAGGACCAGCATCATTTACCCAATTCCAAGGTTGGAATATGGCCACCATCATTTAACCCATTCCTTTGAGCTCAGGCTGTCATGAAACTGCCTCCTGGGGGTGACATCAGAAGAAGAAAACCTGTAATGCTAATGTAGATTGCAGGAAAAAGGAATGTGTAATGTAATTTTTAAATTTAAAAAGTCTTAAGAAAGGGGTGGAAAACTAGAGTTTAGCATTCATTAAGTGTTCTTTAAATTGTTTGGCTACATTCACACAAGTGACTTCTGACAAGACTCAATGGATACTTGCTAGTAGTTCTAAAGGCTTCCCGCACACAAGATCTTATTTGGTACTTTTTTGTTTATTAAATACAGTATACTATTAAAAACATTTTGTTATAACTTTTAAAAAAAAATACTTGTTGATCCTGCCAGAAATCTTGTAAGCTGATAACATCCTGTGCTGATCAGTTACATTGTCCTTAGTTGTTCCTGAGGATTACAGAACAACAGGACTTTCTGTTATGGAGAATAGGAGAGTTTAGGGGTTCCACAGTCCTATCTTGTTTCTGTTGTCCTGATACAGAAAGGTGAGTGAAGGTTGTCACCCAAGGACTGAAAGTCTGTTTCACCAGGACACATAAAGGACAAAGAACAAAAAGAAAGAAAGTGAATGCAACCATCACATCTAAGGACTGGTAGGCTGCAGTTGACTGTAATTTTGTTTTTGGGTTTTCACATGCTTTAAGGCAGCTTTACTCTCATGCAGTAAAAGACCATCTATACCAGCCTTTCAAAACCTTTTTAACATTGAAGGACCCTTGGAACAATTTTTCAGGCTCAAGGAACACCTGTTGATAATTACTATATCTACAGCTCATGGTGTATTAGTGCAGTGGTCACTGGGAAGGATGCTCCTTACATCTGTGGTCATTGGGAAGAATCCTCCAATAGCTTGAAAGATCAGTGCTGGCAGTGGTTAGTTATCTAAAAAGCAAAAATTGATAATTGCTTGAGGAACCCATAGCAACATCTGGAGTACCCTAGGGTTCCATAGAACTTTGGTTGACAAAGATCTATACTCACCTGTTTGGTAATCCCATTTCTACTACCCTTCCTCTTGTTTCAGTGATAAGGATTTGAAAATTCTGCATTAGGTTCGGTGCCTGTGTGCCCCTTTATCACACTGGTTTCTTCCTATTTTCTCCTACATCACTGTAAGACTTTATTTATGGGGCAAATAGGGGTTTAAAAACTCTGGATTTTAATTTTTTTTAGCAGTTGTGCTAGTCTAGAAAGCATTTGTGGGCAGTTTTAGACTAAGACATGGTTCACACTAGCCCGACTCCAAAGTCGTACAATTTTTAGTGCAACTGTGGAGTCCGACTTTGAAGTGACTTTACACTCTGTGGCACTAAAGTCATATCGAAGTTGGACCAAATTCGTGTAGGAACTTTTTCTAAAATTGGACCTACTTGTGTATCAGTTAAGACGGCTTTCATAGGGAAACATTGCATTTCACATGTCATCCGACTTGGGGTCTCACAAGTCAGATCCTATGTCACAGCAGTGTGAACCGAGGCTAAAGCAGACTCAAATTTCCAACAAAGGGAGAAAAACCATTATTCAATGTGATCAGTGCTGATATGGATCCAAAGTCATTTCATTGGATTGTTCAATATCCTTGGCAAATAATAATTCTAAAGGTCACAAAGGCCGCCCATGTGTCAATATGCGCAAAGGACTTGGGGGTTGCTTGAAAACATTTTAAATATGACTTTGTTGCTCTGGCTTTAGACCTGAAAATAACACAATTACTGTGGCTTCTTTTGTATAAAGCTTCATTGATGGTTTTTTTTTTCTTTTACAAGGGCATTTTACAAGCATGTTAAAACAGTGTTGTGTAGACACTTATACAGTGCAAACCTTGCCAATAAACCACTGGCAATGTTGTACTGTTACCGCCCACCCTCCATTATAGATCACAAACAGGACAACTTGTGAAGAATTTCCTTCTGAAGATTCCTGTGGTTGAACTGAGAGAAAATGGCCAGTAAAGAGTGAAGGATATCTGCAGAATTGCCTGTAAATCTCTGTGACAGATTATTTCTCTATTAATCAATTATCTGGAAAATTAGCTGAGAAATTGCCCAGAGCTGCTTAGTAATTATTATTATTATTATACAGGATTTATATAGCGCCAACAGTTTGCTCAGCGCTTTACAATATAACGGGAGACAATACAGCAACAATACAGTTCAATACAAGAGGGATAGGAGGGCCCTGCTCCTTGGAGTTTACAATCTAGGAGATTTTGTAAATGATAGTTTGTGTACAAAAAAATGGCAAAACTGCTGTTGTGACCCTTATAAACCATCCCCTAAGTCTTGTGTACTTGACTTGCTGTTTTTATTTTCTCTTGCATCCCAGGTATTTTGTTTTTCTTTTTGTTTGTTCTTTTTCTTTTCTAGCCACTCATTGTGATGGAACCCTGGGGAGGTCAGTACAACCTCTAAATTTGGACTTTGGTTTCGTACACTAGTATGAGGCCAGACCGACTGTCAGTGCTTCACGCTCACTTATTCTTGCATTTGAAATGGTTTAGCATACGGTGTGAATCATGAGTAAGCAGTGATGGACAATGTGTGCTTGAAGCCTCATCACTGACTTTCTAAGAGCTGGACTCTTATGGAACCATCTCAACCAAAAATCAATGATGCGGACTAAACACCAGCAATGGAAAACCTAGAATTCTGGGTCATACATAATCTCTGTTCCTTCAGTCTCTTGGCTTCAGCCTTACACTGCCTCAGTGATTTTTAAGGACATGGCAGGATATGTTCCCAGAAATATATCTAATTTCCCAAATGGTAAAGATGACAGATCTCCTTTAATACTGACATGTTACAATTTGCAACAGCAGTATCATTTTGATATGTTAAAATGGACCACTTAATCATTTTACAAATCTGAATGAATACATTCCTGACATGTGACAATATGCACCAACAAAATCATTTTCCACAAAAACTCCATTTATTAAAAAGTTGTCTTTGAGCTCCATTCAAGACTGAGGTGATGTCATCAGTCTGCTTCAGGCAGGAGTAAGCATTTCCCCAGTCTCCTTTCCTCCAGTGATCAGACTACAATAATGTAACCTTGTAACAAGTCATAATTTGAGAGGCTGCAGCAGATCTGTTTGAGACATTTGTAAACACAGCCAAGAATTGCACAGACCCTAAGATTTTCATGATTGTGTCATCTCTGAACTAGTATCTCAGTACAGGATTTAGATAGTGACCCTGATAAATACCTGAACAGAGATGGCTCTAACCTTTTGGGGGCAAAAAGCAGATAAAAGCATTGCCAGAGGGATTACTGCAATCTCTGTGATGGGTAATAATTACCTGGAATTGTTACACTGACGCATTATGGAGCATGCTACACTTATCATGTAAAATATATCTGATGCTAGGTTCACTTTAAGATAATATGCAAGATACTGGTCTGCCAAGATGCTATAAAGTGCAGATTGAAGCAGTGGGGGAGAGAAAACGCAGGCTCGCTCAACGCTCACTTCCTGGCTGTTAGGACAGGGAACGCCATATGTGGGAAGATGCGTATTATTATTACGAGGGCAAACTGCTGAGAAGGATTGCTTGCACTCAGATGACTTTCATTTAGTGGAATGTTCACTCCCTTCTGTGCATTTATTGTTTGTGTTTTATTCTCTACACCCAAACTGCAGCTGTGCTTTTCATTCCTGCTGCATATCATCAGGTATTTTTTTCTCCCTTCATTTGAAGATCAAAAGATATGTTGTGCTGATGTTTTCACTCTAATTGGATTGAGGTCTTTGCTCACATTAAATGGTATATTGATCAGATGAGACTATACTTATATTTATCAAATTGTAATAAGTGCTGTTTGATATGATCTTGGTGCGTTTGCGTATAAGAGAATCTATTTTATTTTTAGAATACTAAAACAATAATGCTTTCCTGAAGAAATATCATGAAAGTGAACCTGAACTAAAAAATGTAAAAAGTGCTGTTTTAGGGAGCAGCTACAAATGTTAAAGCTGAAATTAGGACTCAAAAACATTAAATATATCCTTTTGCTCAACCCCTCCCTTAAAAAAAAAATAATTAAAAGTCAGCAGCTACAAATACTGTAGCTGCTCACTATTAATTTTAGGACACTTACCTGTCCAGGGATCCAGTAGTTTCCTACTGCACTGCGCTTTGTGAATGGGACGGCTACGGGGGGGCAAACTCCAGGCTTAGTTCGCTGCAGCGGGTCTTTATCTATGTGAAATGTGCATTTACAGTGGAACTTTACCCATAACTTGATGGGGAAAAAAATGTTCTTTAGCTAGGAATTTAGCTTAATTCCACATTAATAATTATGCTTCCAAAATTAGTGTGCTGTAAATTGCCTCCAGCATTGTTCCTGTTTCCTTTTGCTGGAGCCTGCCATTTTGCAGAAGCCCAGAGCCCCTGAGCAGTAGTAAATATTTAGGCTGTCAGCAAATCAGTCTCTAGTGGCTTTGATTTTCAGCACAGTGGCAAAAAATTGAGAGCAACTGAGCATGTGCAGAGCAAGGTGAGTCAGTGTATTACTGGTATAGGTACTTACAGTATTTTTACTTTCAATAAATGTTTATTGAGGATTTTTCGAGTTTTGAGAGTACAAACGCAACTGCTGTCTTGTGTAAGTAAGGTATAATAATAATAGACAACAGTGCATAGAAAAAAAACATATTTATGATTGGTAACAATGTAACCAGTATGTCAAAGAATAACATCAACCTTATAGTGACAATAATAAAAGCAGGAGCAAATAAGGGACTATACATCTATTGCCTAACTTCCAGCAATAACAAAAGAAATAGTGGCATTATAAAAGCACAAAGTGTATAGTCAAACCAGAAAATATATAGAATACTTCATAATTCATCCCTGCCAAAAAGAAAAAAAAAGGAAGGGGGGGGGGGGGCAGGAGGCAAGAACGTCGAAAGCTTTTAAACCTGGGCACAGTATTTTTAATGTTTTACATAGCTGTACCTGAAAAAGGGATCAGTCTGAAGGGCCCTCCTATCCCTCTTGTATTGAACTGTATTGTCTCCCTTTATATTGTAAAGTGCTGAGAAAACTATTGGTGCTATATGAATCCTGTATAAAAATAATAATAATCTAGCAGGACTATAAAGAAGGAGCTATACTTACCAGGATATGCTATCCCTTTCCTTCATGCCCTGCTCTGGTCAAAGCCAGGAGCTGAAGGAAATACCTCATACTTTGAAGTATGGAGAAGCATCTCCATGTGACAACACATAGCCAATCAGTACTATCATGTGGATGTCCATATCCCTGTGTAAGCTATCGCTCCAGCCACTTGTCACCTCTGTGGAACTTTTCCTTTCTGGCTTGGTGGCTGAACAGAGCCAAGGGTGGGGAGAGAAAGGAATTGGCGCATTACATGGGATTTATTTCTCATCTACTTGCTTGTTAATTTTAGCTGCTAGATGGCAGTACATGCTGAGATACGTAGTTCTTTGTCATCTACGGGGTCTAATATTGGCTGTGCAGTTCTGAGCACTGTAGCATTGGTTGAGAAGCAGCATTATGTCACTTTTCAGCTGTGTGCGATCTGGGAGTATGCGGTCCTGCTCAAGCTCGCTGCTTGCCTGGGGTGTCTAGTCCTGACACGTCTCTTATTTGGCACATCCACGTGTTTCTTGCTCGGGATACTGCATATCAGGGGAGCAAGGAGATGCGCGCTGTGACGCTGCACAGTCATTAATCATAAGTCGTGTTCAGCACACGCAGAGCTCCTCTCTTCCAGCCCCCTCCTACTCCCAGAGCGTGCCGAGGGTTTAGTGACAATCCCAAGGATCACCTGAACAAAAATTCTTTTACTATTTAATTGGCTTCCATCACCTAATGCAAGTGGGGGGACGTCTTAAAGAGCACAAATGCTAACACATGCAAGGTGCTCTCATAGTCTGTGATCGTTTATGTACTGCTTATCTATAAATGACTGCTGAAGATATTTCAATTAAATTGAGATCAGCGTGCTGTGTTCTGATCTACTTAAAGGCCAGTTCCAACCAGAATTAAAATATGTTTAGCAATAACCTCATAAGCTTTAACATGTTAATGTCATGTAAAAAGCAATTTTCGCTGGTCATTAATCTGCAGCTTTCATTAAAAATAATCCTTGATGATCCTGCCATTGAGGTCCTTGTTCAGACACTTCCTGGTATAAAGTGACAATGCTGTGTCCCAGTCAGACAACGTCATGGTGCTGCAGTTTTCTGGAGCTCGAGAGGGTTGCACTGCTAAACTACCAAAAGTGCCCCCATCACCAAGGCAGCAATGTGCGTACCCAAGAAAGGACTCAGAAAGTAAAGCTGGGCATACATGGCTCCGTTTTTTTAGTTCACCCAGGCGGCTGAACAAAAAAAACTGAGTCGATTTTACCATCCACACATATAAGGTGTATGCAGCAATCCTTCCAGCTGTGCCATTGTATTCTAACAGCTGGACTCCCTCTCCATCAGAATATTCTAGCACTGCAAGCACTGATCGGCGATGGGAATTCAGCCGTTCTTGCTGAACCGGATGAATATCGATCCATACATGGCCAGAGAGGATTGGAATGACAGCAAAGCAAATTATATTTTCAGTAGAGGTCAATAGCGTCATCTTTGCATTTCACTCCATGTGTTTCCAATGACTACAGTGAATTGAATAGTCTGGTTTCAGTGATTCATGCAGCCTTGACTGAAAGTAGACCTGTTTTCGGTACATGTGTACTGCTGTATGTTCAACAGAAGCCAGTCTAATGACCAACTCCTGTTGAATGGTCTTGCTGTAAAGCCAGCATTCAGTCAGAGCTTGCAGCCAATGGCTGCAAGCGCTGATCAGTGTATTCTGCCAGGGGGAATCCAATACAATAGCACAGCTAGAGATATCCCTCTGTCACACAGTGTTGTTTTGAAAAAGGGGACCTGTCAGATTTTTGTCATTCAACCTGCTGGTAGAACAACAGAAAAAAAAAAAGCTACCTGTGTTATACCCAGCTTACACTTCCAAGTAATTAATACCTCACTGAGATCACAGTAGACCCCACTGAAAATGCCTTCATCTGCTTTTCTCTCTAGAAGGATGACACCATCTTTGTTTAGGCATCATCCAGAGTCACCATCTATTTCCTAGACTGGGATGCCAGCTTATAGATGACACAGTAAATACTGGTGCCTGTGCAGTTCTGGGCTCACAAATTTCTCACCCTGTGACTTGCTACAGTGTAACAGTTGATAACTGGGAGAGAGAAGACTGAGGAAATGCTTCCTCTTACGTGCAGCTTGTTAACATCCTAATCTAGGCAGTCACTAAACTGGGGCTCAAAAACGACTTTGTACTGATGCTGCTGTTGTATTATGACGTGTCAGGAATGTATTCATGCAGACTGAAAGATTAACCCATTCCCTGCTGACGTCTCTCCTCCGTAGTCAGGTGCGGCTTGCCTGGTGTGGTTGTATATACAGTCAGAGGAGTTTTCCAGCCAGTGGTTACTGCACACATTCCAGCCATTCCTGAATTCCTGCAGCAGAGTAGGGGGGTCTGTTCCCCTCCTTCTCCCTCTGCTGATGAGTCACATTCCACTGTTTTATAATGACCTGCTAATTGTGCTAATGATGCCTTCACACAGACACACAAAGCCCACACAGCTGTGACAGGCTTCATCACAGTTACTTGTCACAGAAGGTTGCACCTCCTTCCCTGTGAAATCTGTGGTGGCTGCCAGCCATCCTTCCTCTTAGCTGATTCTAACCCAGAAGCTTATTGCTCAGAGAAGTATTAGTGGGGGCTGTCGTTGCTGACTTGTAAAAAGGCTTCAGTATATTCTGAGTTGCAAGCATGCGTCTAGCAAAGGCTGAAATCTTGATCTGCATGCCTGCTTCTGGTCAGTGACTCAAAGCACAGAAGCCAGACAAGCTGTAACACAAGCCAGACAACTAGCAGCTTCACAGAGGTTAGCGGTAGTATCCTACATGTCCCTTTTATGATAGGCTTTCTTTAAAAGGTCGGTTCATCTGGACCGTAATTTCAGTTATGGGTGGAATCTGACTGGGTCTATTCTACTAGCATGTTCCCTCGGATTTTGGTGAGAAAGAGACCGAGTTGCACGAGGGTTTTTGTGAACCCACCAGAAAACTCCATTTGCTAAGGGTTCTCTGGCCTGTAGCCATTTTGACTTCTGATTTTTCTACCAGCTTGTAAAACTGAGAAATGACAAGTGAGGAAAATTTGAAAAAAGAAAAAGTTAAAAGAAAAGTATGGACCCTAAAAAAACAAAAGTGGATACTCACTTAAGTGGACCCAATGCTGCATCTGTCCCCCGAAGGCTCTGTGGTCGAACTGGGCGATCAAAGACCACTGATCGCTTAGTTCTTCCCTCCACTCTGAGCAGAGAGCCACGATTGCCAGTCTCTGGCTCTTTGCTCTGCCCCTCCAGTGCTCCCTGGAGCACTGGGTAGTGGGGGGGGGCTGTTTTCAGAACCTTGACCGGCTGAGTGACGTGGCCGACAGTTGACGAAAACAGGTCACAGGAGTGCAGAAAGAACTGTGACCTACCCAACATGTATAGCCAAAAAAATTTCGCTATTTGGCTGTTCTCCTTTAAAAGCCAGTACAACCTGTTAAAAACCAACAAAATCAAGAAAAAAAGTATTACCTTTAGGCATGTTTCTTGGCTTCCCTGCAAAAATAAAAGGTTGTGTCTGGTAATGGGTATAGAAAATAAGAAAAATGTCATAACTGTAATAAAGTAACAACTGGCTGAATTATATGCTGAAATGTTAAAATCTTTTTTAAAAAGGTCTATTCCTACCATAATCAAATATGATGTTCTTTTTTCCAATCGAAGCAGCAGACACTGATCAATCCTTTGTGGAATGCATCATTTGCAAGGCTCAGTGTAGTTAACATCCTGGTTGTAAGACCAGTGGCACTGTACTAACTTTCTTTTAAATTTAAAGTTTTTATATTTCCCATGGTAGTTTAGCAGTCGCCGAATGATTATATAGTCCCTTGCTGTAGTGGGAGGACCTGGAAGTCTCAGTCTCAGTCTGAGTAATACATAAGTATGTATGTGTGTGTTAAACACAGGTACCAGCCTAAACCTGTGTGCAGAGCTTACAGCCATTGATTTCTGTGGGTGGTGGTACTTGGCACCTGTGTCTCCTGGGTGGGGTTTCAGTTTTACGTTGTACGACCCCAAGTGCTATGTGTTTGGGGCCTAAAATGTAGAATAAGGACAGGAAGTTTTGGTCACAAATAACTTCAGTTCAGTCTTTTTTTTTTTTTCCCTCTCTAAAAAGTAAAACTTGGGGAGACTACTTCACCCTGTCAGATCACCGCACTAGGGCAGTGTTTCTCAACCTTTTTTTCAGTCAAAGTTAAAATTAAAAATGGACAGTCTCGAGGCACCCTTTAAAATTATGGACAGTCTCGAGGCACCCTTTAAAATTATGGACAGTCTCAAGGCACCCTTTAAAATTATGGACAGTCTTGAGGCACCCTTTAAAATTATGGACAGTATTGAGACACCCCATTCTAAAATGTAAAAAAACCATTCTATTAATTTTATATAACGCAGCAACATCCACACATGGACACCCAATGCTAGAGGGTATTTATACTTCCAAATCAAATACACTTTTGCACACTGGTCCTGACTGGTACTACAGTATTTCTCTCAGTTTTTCTTCATCAAGGAGCTAATGTGACCCCAGCACTGACAGAGAGGGGCAGGAGAGGGTCAAACAAGGATGCTCTGCAGGCAACCGACATCCTCCTTATCACAGATCAGGACACCAGTGGTTAGAAGGTCATAATGGCACACAATGAAAACCTGTGGCTTTGTGTAACTAAAAGGCAGGCTTCTTCCACCCGCTAGCTTGTATACAAGCTTTGTGCAACTTTTAGAAATTTTGCTAAGGCACCCTGGTTGAGAAAGACTGCACTAGGGGCATGGTAGAGAAGTTTTACCCATGTGATGAAACCTTCACCAAAGCCAAAGGGCTCTAGAACCTTCCAAAGGTATTCCCACTTGATGCTAGAGCCCATATTATCATCCGGGGTCTGCATATCCACAAATAGTCTACACAAATCAACTAAGGTAGATTTGTGGGGCATAGAGCCTGCTTGATCCGGATGAACTATAGAGGTTATACATTTATTACGTCTAATGGCTAGGATCTTGGCAAGTATTTTAATATCCGATTGCAAGAGAGAGGTGGTACTATACGAATTGGGGTCCGTAGGGAATTTACCGGGTTTTAGCAACAGAATAATGGTGGCCCTGAACATAGAGGCTGGAAGGTCATAGGGTAGATTAGCTAAAACTGGTGCACTCAGAAGCTTTGACAATAAAACCTGGATGCTGATTGGTTTCTATGTAGAATTGCACCACATTTTGCACTTGATAGTTTTAGTAAATAACCCCTGGTGTCTCTTATATGCAACCTTAAATACCTCTAGCAGCCTGTGCAGAATAAGTTCTGCTTACATCTTAAAGATCTCCATAGGGAGACCATCATCCCTTGTTGCTTTACAGTTGGGCACAGACTGGTCACCTTCTGGACTTCCTTGGAGTTCAGCTTTAAAGCTGAACTGAATTGACCTAAACCAAATTACCGTGCAGAGGATTTGTAATTTGTTTAGCAAGTCTTAGGATTCAGACAAGCATGGTCAGGGTAGTTCCTTCACTTATCTGCACTGCAGTTTATATGGCACAGCTTGGTCAAGATTACTTCCTCGGCATACTCATTGGACAAAGAATGATCTGCAGCATGGTGACACATCCTTTCATCACAGCATGTTTGCAGACAGCATTGTACAACTGCTGCAGAACCTGATTGGCTCAGATTAGTGCCTCAATCATACTGGCAATGACATGTAAACGTATGACGTTTAGAAAAGCATGTAATGATTTTAAATAATATAATTCACCCTGTGCTGTTATCTGCATTCAGATGTATTTAGTTATCTGCGTTTAGACACAATAGAATTCCCTACATCCAGGGCAAATTAGATGTGAACACATTTGAACACAAGAAAACACAATCTAGGAAGCATAACATTTGTTTATTAATGCAGGAGGCTAGTATGAATGTAGCCTTACAGAAAGCTGAAAAGACCAAATTCATTTGCTTTCAGATTACATGACGTAATTCCATGAATTCATCATAAAAATGGATTTCACCGTGATTAATAGGTGGTAACAAATACATTGGTGAAATACCAGGTACAATAACTGGCAGACTTTTAATTAATAGTCGAAAGGGATGAAATTTTGAATGAAAAGTGGTATAGTTGCAGTGTTCTTTTCATTGCTTAATAAATATGCCTGTAAGTTTCTTTCCTGTTGAAGACCTGGCAGGAAATTGTCTGCAGGCCAGATCAATGTCCAAAGGCCTCAGCTAGACAGATGTCACTATATCTGGTGTTTATATAAGAGAGGACGCTGATGGTCGTTGGCATCATGGAGAAGATGGTGTTAAATATTTACAGATTGTTAATAGAAATGAAGTTACTTAGCAAATACCACAAATAATGATACTCTTTAGCCTTGGTTCACATATGTGCGGTGCGGTATATCACGTGATTCTCATAGGAACCGCACCTTTTTCCTGTGCAAATCACATGCGAATTGTATGCGGTGCGATTGGAGCTGTACATTTTGTAGAACTCTATTCGCACTGCACCCGCACCAAGAACGTGCAGGACCCTTTTTTGAGTCTGCACTAGAATCGGATTGCATAGGTATTCACACCTATGCGATCCGATTCTGCACACAGCACTGCGTTTTGCGGACCGCTTTCGAGGTGTTGTTAACTTAACATACACACCCACAGCGGTTCGCATGAACGGGGTGCGATTCGCACTGAAAACGCTACGAATATCACACCGCATCAGTGTGCTCCAGGGCTGAAAGTGGATACATGTTTGTCTTGTCAATAAATGTTTGCCCATTATTCCTTTCCTTCTCCATACTCTTCCCATCACTCTGGTACAAGTTGATCTTGGTCTCCTCTGTCCATAGGATGTTGTTCCAGAACTGTGAAGGCTTTTTTAGGTGTCGTTTGGCAAACTCTAATCTGGCCTTCCTGTTTTTGAGGCTCACCAATGGTTTATATCTTGTGGTGAACCCTGTGTATTCACTCTGGTGAAGTCTTCTCTTGATTAAATATTAAACTAGTGTAGCGCTAGTAAACGAAATCATAAAAAAACATATGCAAATCAATCTTTATGTGGATAGTGAAAATAAAATATATAAACCCTGTGATAGATCTCACAGTGACCTAATCATCTTTGTGCCCTACACACGTGCCACTTAATTCATAAACAATATTATATTTATAAAACATATATATCGTGATAGTCTTATTTCATATTTTACTACTAAACATATATCATGTGATAGTGCCACTTCAATTTATACTAATCCACAGTCCAATGTTCAAATAATGAAAAATATAAAACAATATAATTCCGGTGATGCTATATATACATGCAGTGTGTCATTAGTGCCACTCGTGTAAACACACTCTTCCACTCCAGCTGCAGTGCCTCCTCACCTCCTTTCAGCAACCCCTAAGGGCCTACAAGCCTTTAGGATCACCCTGGATCCTCAACAATCCTGGTTGGTAACTCTCCTTCCCAGGCTGTCCTCCTATTTGGCCTCCTCCACACCTTCACCTCTATGACTTATAGGGTCCTCTAAACCGATCCTCTGCAAATTCTCACTCACATAATAGTGAGCCAAAAAAGAGATCTTCCATAGTGTAGTAATTCAAGTTTAGCAGAGTGTTTATTTGAAAAAAACACAACAAGAAGCAACTCACATTTGCGTACAGTGTCTTCCTCTCCCCTGTATGGGTAAACTGCACACATGTGTTACTTCCTGGAAGTTTGCAAAATGGCGTCCCGTACCGGAAGTGCGTCATTCCAGAAACCGAAAGCTGCGTATCAGCGTGCCTACGCGTTACGTCACGTGGTCTCGTGACTTCCTCGGGGTTGTTGACTTGATTGTTGACTTTGACACACATACACCTACCTCCTGGAGAGTGTTCTTGATCTGGCCAACTGTTGTGAAGGGTGTTTTCTTCACCAGGGAAAGAATTCTTCCGTCATCCACCACAGTTGTTTTCCGTGGTCTTCCGGGTCTTTTGGTGTTGCTGAGCTCACCGGTGTGTTCTTTCTGTTTAAGAATGTTCCAAACAGTTGTTTTGGCCACGCCTAATGTTTTTGCTATCTCTCTGATGGGTTTGTTTTGTTTTTTCAGCCTAATGATGGCTTGCTTCACTGATAGTGACAGTGACAGAGATCTCATCTTGAGAGTTGACAGCAACAGATTCCAAATGCAAATAGCACACTTGAAATGAACACTGGACCTTTTATCTGCTCATTGTAATTGGGATAATGAGAGAATAACACACACCTGGCCATGGAACAGCTGAGAAGCCAATTGTCCCATTACTTTTGGTCCCTTAACAAGTGGGAGGCACATATGCAAACTGTTGTAATTCCTACACCGTACATCTGATTTGGATGTAAATACTCTCAAATTAAAGCTGACAGTCTGCAGTTAAAGCACATCTTGTTCGTTTCATTTCAATTCCATTGTGGTGGTGTATAGAGCCAAAAATGTTAGAATTGTGTCGATGTCCCAATATTTATGGACCTGACTGTATTTACCATAGTTTGTAGACACTATAACTTTTGTGAAATCTAATCAATATACAATTATTCAGATTATTTTTACTAAAAATATGTAACCGAATACATTTTGACCTATATTTATGAAGAAATTTGATTTTTAAAATTGTTTATTGGATATGTTTTATAGCAGAAAATAATTTGCTGCTTAGCCATTCAAAAGAAGCTTTGTATTTTTATGAATTAATAAAAGGCTTCCTCTGAATGGTTGAGGTAGAGAGGTGGGCAGATGATGTCACATCTCTACCTCAGCCAGTCGTAGGTAGAGTATTGTCATCTCTAGTGTGAACACAGGCAATTCAGTTCCTTAGTTTACTCTGTGCCTCGCATTCTGGTCTTCCTGCAATCAGGTCTTGACCAAGACTTGGCCTTAAGTTCTCTGAAAGGACAGGTTTCGGCCTATTCCATTGTTTTTTAAAACCTCTGGCTACACTCTCACTTGGCAAAACCTTTATTCAAGGCGTATCGTGCATCAAGCCCCTTTGCAGCAATCTTTGCTTCCTTGGGATCTCAGTTTGATTCTCTATGCTCTGCAGAAGGCACTCATTGAACCCATCAGGGATATCGCCTTAGATGACCCCTCCTGCAAAGTGTCCTTGTTGGTTGCTATCACGTCTGTTTGACATGTCTCTGAGTTGGAAGCTCTATCTTGTAAGGAGTTGTACTTCATTCTTCACAATGACAAGGTAGTCTTGCTTTCAAGATTATCCT
This sequence comes from Staurois parvus, assembly GCF_062004578.1. Taxonomy (NCBI): domain Eukaryota; kingdom Metazoa; phylum Chordata; class Amphibia; order Anura; family Ranidae; genus Staurois; species Staurois parvus. The sequence goes on from NW_028317910.1 coordinate 6,042,402, forward strand.
TTCTTCCCAAGGTAGTATCGGTCTTTCACCTCAGTGAAGACCTAGTCCTACCATCCTTATGTCCTGCTCGAAAGCATGCAAAAGAAATTCCTGTCCTCTGTGTGGATAGAGTCGGAGACTCTACCTCAAAGCAACAGCTTTGATCAGGAAGACGGATTCCCTATTTTTCCTTTCATCGGGACCTCGCAAGAGACATCTTGCTTCCAAGTCCAACATCGCTTGATCGCCTGATCACTAGAGTGTACACTCTCAAGGACAAAGCTCCTTCTGCACATGTACGCACCTACTTCACCAGTTTGGTGGAAGTTTCCAGGACATTCCATTACCAGGTCTCTTTACCCAGCTTTGTAAGGCTTCCACTTGGTCCTTTGTCCATACCTTTTCAAAAATATACCAAATGGATGTCCAGTCTTTTGTGTATGCAACTTCTGACATCAGAGTTCTTTCTTCTGCAGTTCTGATTGCCTAGTTCAGCAATGGGCAAACTACGGCCCGCAGGCCGTATACGGCCCGGCGGACCTTTTAATCCGGCCCGCGGACTTAGGCTCCCGCTAGGCTCCTCTCACAGTCCGCCCTGAACACCGGTGTAGCATGAAAATCTGTCTCCTATGAGGATCTGTCCCCCTCGACGTATCCGCGCATGTGCCGGAGATCGCCGATCGGCTGCTAATGCCTGAAACTGGCACATGCGCAGATACGTCGAGGGGGACAGATCCTCATAGGAGACAGATTTTCATGCTACACCGGAACGGAGCGGGAACACGGCGAGAGGAACGCGCGGAGCAAAGGTAAGTGAATTGACACAGGGGGGACTTGGGGACTTAATATGGGGGATGAATTAATATGGGGAATGAATTACTATAGGGGGGATGAATTACTATAGGGGGGATGAATTACTATATGGGGGATGAATTACTATATGGGGGATGAATTACTAAGGGGGATGAATTACTATATGGGGGATGAATTACTATGGGGGATGAATTACTATATGGGGGATGAATTACTATGGGGGATGAATTACTATATGGGGGATGAATTACTATAGGGGGGATGAATTACTATGGGGGATGAATTACTATAGGGGGGATGAATTACTATAGGGGGGATGAATTACTATAGGGGGGATGAATTACTATGGGGGATGAATTACTATGGGGGATGAATTACTATGGGGGATGAATTACTATGGGGGATGAATTACTATATGGGGGATGAATTACTATATGGGGGATGAATTACTATGGGGGATGAATTACTATATGGGGGATGAATTACTATGGGGGATGAATTACTATATGGGGGATGAATTACTATGGGGGATGAATTACTATATGGGGTATGAATTACTATGGGGGATGAATTTATATGGGGGATGAATTACTATGGGGGATGAATTACTATATGGGGGATGAATTACTATGGGGGATGAATTACTATGGGGGATGAATCACTATATGGGGGATTAATTACTATGCTTACTATGGGGGAATATTACTATACTTACTATGGATGACACATACACATCATTCATCTACTCTTGGTCCGGCCCCCGGGTCCTATATATGAACCCATTGCGGCCCTCATGTCAAAAAGTTTGCCCACCCCTGGCCTAGTTGTTGCTCACCTTTCTCATTCATTGCTTTGGGACATGCCAGGTCTGTGATTATTCAGCCTATGTCCTGTACTGTACAGTTAAAGTGGAGTTCCAGTGAAAATAAAAAAAAACAACTGTAACTGCTGACTTTTAAAAAATGGACATTTACCTGGATCCCGCAGTGGCCCCCCCACAGCCCATTTCACTGGCCACTCTGTGTTCCCAGCGCCGGCATAAGTAGTGTGGGTACCCGGATGTGAAAGCTTGCGGCTTCACAGCCGGGTGCTCACTACGCATGAGTGAGTTGTGCTGCGCTTTGTGAATGGTCCCATAGTCTTCTGGGATCTGTCACGTGTCCCAGAAGTCTACGGGGAGGGACAACTTCCGCTTCTGATCGCCTAGGCGATTGCAGCAGAAGTGGGAGCGGTTAGCTGTCAATGTCGGTCCTTAAAGCGGAACTTCCCCTTTTGGGTGGAGCTCCACTTTAAGATAAGAGAAAGTTCCATATCTTGGCGTACCGTACAGGATTTGATTATTCTGCAAAAAAAACACAAGAAGAAAAAGGGGTGTGCTTGGGTGACCCGCCGGTGTGTGTATGATATATATATATATATATATATATATATTATCAACTCTACAGACATAATGACGTAATTGCATAAAACATTTTTTAGTAGACATATGTTTAACATATGTCTAATAAAAATTGTTAGGAATTTTTAATGCACTTATGTCTGTAGAGTTGGTCGTATATATATGTTGGTGGGTCACCCTAGAACACCCCTTTTTTCTTGTGATTTTTCTATTTTGATTTTTGGGGTGGTGACCCCCCGAAATAAACATATATGCTACATCTCATTGCTGTATGGACAGCCTCACCTTTTTTTGTCTTAAAATATATTCTGCATTGTTTGCTACAAAACTGAGAACGCAGGGAATTTGGGAGGGTTATAGGGGAGGTACCTAAGAGGCATCTGCTTTAAAAGTTATGCCAGTGTCCAATCATCCGAAGGTACAATCCTATAGTCCAAGGTCTATGAATACTCAGCCTCTGTCCTGTACTGTTCTTAAAAATATTGAATTCACAGGCAAGTAAAAAATATATATTTTTTTTTGCACATTTGCTATGTACCAACAATTTACTTTCAATTTGTTGTGTTCCACATGTGGATGACTGCTGCGCTAAATAGAACTCTAAAGTGTTCACCTTTACAGAATAAATGTAAAGGTGAACTAGCACCGGACACCCTCCACTCTCCGCTGTACTTACCTCTGGGGTTACTGAGCTGTCAGCACTCCCTCAGCTGCTTCAGCAGTCCAGGGATTTGAAATCCCTGCTCTTTTCTCTCTCCTCCTTCAGTGCTTTTTGCACAAACCAGGTCAACTCTGATTAGAACTGACAGTCACCTGACAGTCACTGCTCTCTGCTGACAGCAGTGGGAATTCGACGATCAGCGGTCACGTGATCGGTGAGTTCTCATAGTTCAAGCCAGCGGGGGACAGATGCAGCATCACACCAATGCTACATCTACCTAGGCAAGTATAATTTGGGAATTAAAAAACATCCTTCTCTTTTAAAGTCCAGTTACTGGAAAGCAAGGTAAACCCATTGCAAACTTTGGTGCATCAAAGTGATCAGACAGTGGCAAGCCTTGCCTTTTGTCTCAAAAGTTGAATATTGGCACTTTATGAAACAGCTGCATATTCTCCTGTAATATTAGTGCTGACGATCCACTTTGGCCTCAGTTACCAAAACTAAACAGTCTTCTGATCATTCAAACCTCCAACATCTTTCGTTTTTCACCCCACATAACCTTGTGCTGTCTGCCTTCGACAGCTCATTGTGTATTCTGTCTGTATCTAATGCCGCCGTCACGTTTTTCCATCTGCCCCGCCCTGAAAGCAATGTTCTGGGGTGCCCGCATTGTCCTGGAGTCTGGACAGCTGCTAGAAACCCAAAATTTATAGTTTCAGATCTGTCCGAATAATAGAGAATACTGAGACACGTAATTTATGTTGCCTCGACACAAACAACAGTGTTGCAGGCAGTTGCTGTATCACAAGGGGCTGGTCGCTAAGCTCCCATCAACACTGTAAATGTCATTGGTTGTTCATGCTAACAGGTCACGTCTGATGTGTTGGTGCAGCAGGGGCAAAATTTCAGTCTGCGCGATGGTGGCCAAAATCTCAAACACCCTTTATTGAAGTTGAACATTAGGCAGATATAAAATGTACAAATTTATGAAGCTCTGTAATGAAAATATGTTTCAGACTCTTGCAGTCCCTATACAGCAGGGCTGTCAATTAATGTACTAAAAAAAAGCATCCTGATAGGAGGAGAGAGCAGAGTAATGAACTCATCACTGTGCTTCTTCCCCACCAGTTTCGCTCACCGGTTGGCAGCTAGTCCAGGATGATCTGGGCTCAGAGGAAGTGGGTTGAATGATGCTGGCAATCACAGTGAGAAAATCTGTGGCAGTAAAAGTTTACTGCAGGGGAATTCTCTGAATCGAATACTGCAGTAAGAGCTGGCTTGTGTTATTTTATTATTTAATAGGCTGTTGATTTGTATCTTATTTTTGGCTGGAAGTAAGCTCAGAAGTGTATCCAAACCCAAACTGTATTTTTTTGCTTTGGATAGTGTGAAGGGAATATTGAAACTGGCCAGATTTTGCTATTTTGTGGGGAAATTTACTCTGTTTCTCGTAATGACCATTTTTTACTGGACTTGGAAGGAGTTATGAAAATTTCAAATTGCTGTGATGGGTGGATGGATGTCAATCCGAAGGAGTGGCTGCTCCTGGGACAATTGTATTTGAATGCAGACCTCTCTAGGTAATGCCCACAAGTGAAGTGAAGTGCAAAGGTCTAGATCAGTGTTTTTCAACCTTTTTTGTGCAAAGGCACACTTTTTTCATGAAAAAAATCACGAGGCACACCACCATTAGAAAATGTTAAAAAAATTTACCTCTGTGCCTATATTGACTATATATAAAGTAATTCTCTTGAATAGGAATCAAACACAAAGAAATTATTTTATAATTACTTTATTATGAAATAATAAAGTATTTTATAATTGGACCCGGGGGCCGGACCAAGAGTAGATGAATGATGTGTATGTGTCATCCATAGTAAGTATAGTAATATTCCCCCATAGTAAGCATAGTAATTAATCCCCCATATAGTAATTCATCCCCCATAGTAATTAATCCCCCATATAGTAATTCATCCCCCATAGTAATTCATCCTCCATATAGTAATTCATCCCCCATAGTAATTCATCCCCCATAGTAATTAATCCCCCATATAGTAATTCATCCCCCATAGTAATTCATCCCCCATAGTAATTAATCCCCCATATAGTAATTCATCCCCCATAGTAATTAATCCCCCATATAGTAATTCATCCCCCATATAGTAATTCATCCCCCATAGTAATTCATCCCCCATATAGTAATTCATCCCCCATAGTGTAATTCATCCCCCATAGTGTAATTCATCCCCCATAGTAATTCATCCCCCATAGTAATTCATCCCCCATATAGTAATTCATCCCCCATATAGTAATTCATCCTCCATATAGTAATTCATCCCCCATAGTAATTCATCCCCCATATAGTAATTCATCCCCCATAGCAATTCATCCCCCGTATAGTATTTCATCCCTCGTATAGTATTTCATCCCCCGTATAGTATTTCATCCCCCGTATAGTATTTCATCCCCCATATAGTATTTCATCCCCCATATAGTATTTCATCCCTCATATAGTATTTCATCCCCCATATAGTAATTCATCCCTCATATAGTATTTCATCCCTCATATAGTATTTCATCCCCCCATATAGTATTTCATCCCTCATATAGTATTTCATCCCCCCATATAGTATTTCATCCCTCATATAGTATTTCATCCCTCATATAGTAATTCATCCCTCATATAGTATTTCATCCCCCCATATAGTAATTCATCCCTCATATAGTATTTCATCCCCCCATATAGTATTTCATCCCCCCATATAGTATTTCATCCCTCATATAGTAATTCATCCCTCATATAGTATTTCATCCCCCCATATAGTATTTCATCCCCCCATATAGTATTTCATCCCCCCATATAGTATTTCATCCCTCATATAGTAATTCATCCCTCATATAGTATTTCATCCCTCATATAGTATTTCATCCCTCATATAGTATTTCATCCCCCATATAGTATTTCATCCCCCCATATAGTATTTCATCCCCTCATATAGTATTTCATCCCTCATATAGTATTTCATCCCCCCATATAGTATTTCATCCCTCATACAGTAATTCATCCCTCATATAGTAATTCATCCCCCATATAGTATTTCATCCCTCATATAGTATTTCATCCCCCCATATAGTATTTCATCCCTCATATAGTAATTCATCCCCCCATATAGTATTTCATCCCCCCATATAGTATTTCATCCCCCCATATAGTATTTCATCCCTCATATAGTAATTCATCCCTGATATAGTAATTCATCCCCCATATAGTATTTCATCCCCCCATATAGTATTTCATCCCTCATAAAGTAATTCATCCCTCATATAGTATTTCATCCCCCACAGTACTATTCCCCCCCCCCCCCTTCTAGTAAGCCAAGTCCCCCGTGTCAATTCACTTACCTTTTGCGTTCCTCTCGCTGTCTTCCCGCGCCGTTCGGGTCTTCAGGGCGGACTGTGAGAGGAGCCTAGCTCCCCTCCCCTCACGTTCGGCACGCTGCCCCGCCTACACACATCCTGACAGCCACATCCGCAAGCCGGATTAAAAGGTCCGCGCGGACTTTTGGGGCTGCCAACCGAGAGGAGGCAGGGGAGCGGCCGACCGAGAGGAGGGAGGGGAGCAGGCGCCCGGCACACAGAAGAGCCGCATTAGACTGGGTAAAGAGCCGCATGTGGCTCGCGAGCCGCGGCTTGCCGACCACTGAATCATTAGATTCTAATGATTGGTCTATTTGTGAGCCGAAGCCACATGTTACAGATGAAATTGGAATTTTTCCCACGGCACACCAGACAATATCTCACGGCACACTAGTGTGCCGCGGCACAGTGGTTGAAAAACGCTGGTCTAGATGATGACGGATGCCCTCCAGCCAGGAAATGATGTGGGTTCTATCTGACTTCCTGCAGCTTCTATTGGACATTGTGAGAAGCTCATAGTGTGCAGTGAAATCAGAGTAAGCAATTTCAGTACAGAGGAGCCTATACAAGTGCACAAGACTGTAGGGAAGGCTGGCGTTCAGCTTTAGCCATTCCCTACTCTACCCAGTTTTAACTTTACCCGGTTCCCCACCGCACTATAGCAGAACTACTGCTACAGGGCGGCAGGGCTGCGCAAAATCATGTATATTATTATTATTATACAGGACTTATATAGCGCCGACAGTTTGCTCAGCACTTTACATTATTGAGGGAGACAGTACAGTAACAATACAGTTCAATACAATATATATAAGTAATTTTGCATTTCAGAGTTGGGGCATGTGCGCCGCCCTACCCGTGCCGCCATTGGCAGCTACAGCTGTCGATCACTGGGTCCCGACCGGAGATTTCCCGCCTGTACCTAGCGATTGCCAAGGAGCAGTGAACAGCACAAATCTCTCCCCTGTCAGCACCGACATGCTGCTTTGTATTGCTCTGCATAGCAGAGCAATACGCAGCAGTATGTTTTCCTAGTAAAACACACCCAGCACACATAGTAAAACAGCACACAGTTAACCCTTTGATTGTCCCAGATGTTAACCCCTTCCTGCCCAGTGCCATTAGTACAGTGTCAGTGCTTTTTATTAGCAGTGATCACTGTATTAGTGTCATTAGGATGTCAGTGGCAGTTAGTCTGTTCCCCCCCCCCCAGTGGCAGAATGCCCACCTCAGTCCCACTATAAGTTGCTGATCACCGCCATTACTAGTATATAAAAAATTATGAATTCCAGTATATATACAGCCATACCGCAACTTTCACATAAACCAATTAATTTACATGTATTGGGATTTTTTTTAGCAAAGACATGTAGCTGAAAACATTTTGGTCTAAATGTATGACGAAATTTGATTTTTAAATTTTTTTACATGATATGTTTTATAGCAAAGTCAAAAATATTGTTTTTTTTCAAAATTGTCAGGCTTTTTTGTTTATAGCGCAAAAAATAAAAACCGCAGAGGTGATCAAATATCACCGAAAGAAAGCTTTATTTGTGGGAAAAAAGGGATATAAATTTAATTTGGATGCAGTGTTGCATGACCGTGCAATTGTCAGTTAAAGTAACGCAACGTTGTATCGCAAAAAATGGCCTGGTAAAGAAGGGGGGTAAATTCTCTGGAGGGCAAGTGGTTAAATACACATTCTATATGTTTTATTTTTTTTTTCTTCATCTTTTAAAATCTTTGAAGATTTTGTTTTTTTAATTCGCAAACAACATGCATAGCCAAGAAATAAAGCACAAATGAAAAATGTGATACCAAGGTAAAGAGTACATTACACTGTAAGGTCCACCATGTATTGCCACTTGACCTCCAGAAGGTTTTACCCACTGCATGACCAGGGCATTTTTTTGCTATTCAACACTGCGCTACTTTAATTGGAAATTGCGCCGTCATGCAACACTTTAAATGAACGTGTTTGAATTTTTTTGCACACAAATAGAGTTTTCTTTTGGTGGCATTTGATTACCACTGAGTTTTATATTCTTTACTATATAAACAAAAAAGACAGAAAATTTAGAAAAAAATAATTTCTTAATAAATTGAGGCCAACATGTATTCTGCTACATGTCTTTGGTAAAACAAATCCCAATAAGTGTATATTAATTGGTTTGTGCGAAAGTTATAGCTTCTACAAACTTTGGTGGTATATATACTGGAATTTAGGCAGCTATGATACTACAATGTAGGGGCAGTGACCAGCGACTTATAATGTGACTGTGATAGGGAGGCTAGCAGACGCACACCCTCTGGAAGGGTCATTAATTGACATTGATGTCGCTAGTGACACTAATACAGTGATAATACTGTATACTGACACTGTACTAATGACACTGGCTGGGAAGGGGTTAACATCTGGGGGCAATCAAGGGGTTAACTGTGTACACAACAAGGTGTAATGCATGCTGCTTTTACTTTACTATCTGGCTGTTTTTGTACGAAACGATTGTATGAACATCTAGTAGTGTATAGCCAATTTAAAGGATAATTTCACCTTTCGGACCATGTTACAAGCTCCTATGCGCCCACCTCTGGGCTCCTCCAACACAGCTGCATCATTCATGCACAGTTTCTTGTGAATGAATAAACTTCAAGTACCGTTAGCCATTGTGGCTGATGTCTTGTAGTTCTCAGTGAATTGCAAAGATGCTGGTGAATGTTCTCGAAGTTCATTGATTCTTTCTGACATTCAGTAACTGTCTGAGAGTCTGCAGGATCCTGGCATTGCACCCACTATCTGCTGATCGCAGGTGCAATACTTCACAGGCTGCAAGGAAAAAAAATAATAAATGCACATTTTTTACCTGCAAAAAGATGTGCATTTATTATTTTTTACAAAAGGTAAACTTAACCTTTAAGCCCAGGTTGGAGGTTCTCCCATTAGGAGCCATTGTCAGACCACTTAAAGCTTTTTCACGCTGATCCCTTCCTTGCAGTTTGAAGGGGGGGGGGTGTGTCAAAATTGCCTTCCTATCTGCCTAAAAATACTGAGGATAAAAATATATATTGAACCACAGTTCACGCTGTGCAGTGGAGGGTGGGACTGGTTCTATATTTATTGCCTTTGTGTTAACATGAGATGGGGTGTTTCCAGGACAGGAAGTAAGGGGAAATTTGCTCTATGGATACATAGACAGAAATAAATGTCTGTCGGAATTCCCAATTTTCCTCCATGACATCCAAATCAAAATAATTTAGCATCAATTGTAGATAAAGCATTGATTTTTCTATTTTTTTTACTTTTTATTTTATTTACATTTTTCCATATTCTTCTGTTGTTTTAGCACCTACAAATGACTATTCAGGCAATGCAAGATGAGCTGCGCATCCAGCGAGACCTCAACCAGCTCTTCCAGCAGGACAGTGGTGGGAGAACCAAGGAACTCTTTACGGGAGAGCTGACCGAGGAGAACTTCCGCATCCTCCAGGCGGAGCATGATCGCCAGGCCAAGGAGCTTTTCCTGTTGCGAAAGACACTGGAGGAGATGGAGCTGAGGATTGAAACTCAGAAACAGACTCTTAACGCCAGAGATGAATCCATCAAGAAACTGCTTGAGATGCTGCAGAGCAAAGGGATCTCCTCAAAGGTGATGGATGAGGACCATGAAAGGACCAGGAGGCTGGCTGAGGCTGAGATGCATGTCCACCACCTAGAGAGCCTACTTGATCAGAAGGAGAAGGAGACCAACATGCTGAGAGAGGTGATTGTAAACTGTGTAGCTAAAATATTACTGATTCTGTTACACTTAGCAAAAGCTGCTTATTTTTTCCCAGCAATAAGATACATTTCTTTTCCTCCTGACATCATATGACAACGCGGCCGATTTACATCGTCTCTGCGAATTCAGGCAGGAAAAAAAATGTTGCATGGTAGTTTAACACCAAGGTACATTACAAAGGGTAATTATTAATGTTAAATCCTTTCTGGTTTAAAGAGACCCTGTCACAGACAGCCATACCCTACCACTCTTACTTTTGTGGCTGCCACCACAGAATACCAAGTATGGGGGAGTATGTGATTTTTTTTCCCATGATGCAATGCTTGTGCCTAGCAGCCAATCTCTTGTCTTATTTGTTTTGGATAATCACACCGTGATTATTCAAAACAAAAATTCCCACTTTTGTTCTTGTTCTTTTGGGAGTTTTGTGTGTTCCAGCCCACTTTTGTGTGTTCCAGAGCTTCCTCTTGCATTCTCCATATTATAAAATAAGTAAAACATTTAAGCAGGAATGTTGGGAACCTTTCTCAATGGGCATAGCAAGTGTGCAGACCTGAGAACTCAGGATAGGAATGGTGGAAACCCTCATAATTTAAAAAAAAAGCAGGAGTGCAGACCTGGGAACATATTTTTTTAATAGGTTGAGTTTGATGAACTTGTGTTTTTTTCAACCTGACTGACTATATAATAATGGACTCAGCAGGTATGCAAACCTGGGAACTTAGTGTTGAGATGGTTTGAACCCCTTATAATGATCACAGTAGGTGTGCAAACCTGAAAAATCAGTGTAGGGTGATGGGAACCCCTCATAATGAGCACAGTGAGTGTGCAGAGCTGAGAACTCAGGGATGGTGGAATACCCTCACAATCGGCACAGCAGGTGTGCAGACCCGAAACCTCAGCACAGGGATGGCGATAACCGCTCATAATGGGCACATTAGGTGTGCAGACCCGGAAACACAGAGCAGAGATAGTGGGAGCCCCTCATAACTTCCACAACTGTGGGCACACCAGAGAACTTTTAAGACTGACTCTTGAACTTGAGAGTCTGGGGTCCAAGAACACCTAAAGTCTTTAGGTGGAACTTAACTGTGGTCTGAGCACCGCAACCTGAAAATGCTATTTATTTAATTTTTAATATTCAAACAAGCTCACTCATCCATCCATGTCTCCATGCTTTATTGTATTGAAAAATCAGTTTGTACAAACACCCCCTTGGATTTCTAATCATCTTGAGTAAGGACAGATGATTCATGTAGCATTTACTTCCTGGAATCCATCTGCCTTTAGATCAGGCGTGCAGACAGGGGGTCGTGCTTAGCTGAGAAAGCCCCTCCTTCCCCTCTCCAGATGAAATTTTTTAAAAATGCCCAAAAAGACATCAATTACAGGATCCTGTTATTTGGTACTATTATGCACAGTCAGAAGTTACGATATGGTATCAGAAGTCAGGCAGTTGATAGGAAAGTAGCTTTCAAATGTAATCTTTTAGCCCAGACTGTCAAGCCAAAAATCGTCCATAGGCCAAATAAGTAAAGCCAATATGGAAGAAATATGCATTTTTCATAGGAAAAAATGAGAATACAAAAGCCAAGCCCTGAATTATTATCTTTTTCTTAAGCACATTACCAAATAAATTTAAAAAAGGCTTGAAATATTATATATATGAGCTTACCGGACTTTAAATGTGTTGCCTGTATACATTTTTCTTTTTTCTGGCTTTTTCCCTTTTTGTAACCTTGTGATCCTGCCAATAGTAAATGTTCTGTCCTAGGGTGACACTGGTCACTCACTGCACTGCATCTATAAAAGAGCAGCTTTATCACCCTAGGACATGACTGTGTTAAAGTGTTACTAAAACCAGGACCCTGCATTCACTCTATCTGGTCTCCCACAGTACACAGAACATGGAAATGCAATTAATTAAGTAAATATAAACTGCTAAAAACCTTTTCTCATCAGCAGTATATAGTGGTCTTGTGACTTCAGCAAAGCACTGGTTAAAGCTTGTAGGAGGATGCAGAACCCCTGACCCTCTGTCTGGACAGTGCTGATTGGCCTTGTGCTGATCACATGCACTCTCCCAAGACAAAAAAAACCCCTCTAGCAATACACACTAAACTGAGCATGTGCAGAATGACTACGGGTTCAGTCTGTCTTATCAGATGGGCTTTTGAACAAGAGGAGGGGCAGAGAAAACAGGACCAAATAGCCTTTTTACAAGATACAGAGGATTAACCCCTTTAGGTTCCATAGTGAGTATAACAAGCATGCTTTACTGCATATACAGACTGATTTTACTGTTTTGGGTTTAGTACTACTTCACGGCTACAGAACATTTTCCCCATTCCTTTTACATAACACGTGTTCTGTTTGTTGTGTAGCCCTAAAGTAACTGGAAGTAATGTAACTGATGAGAGTGCAGCACAGGAAGTTATAAGCTTCCAGGATTCTGCTAGGATCAACAGGTATTTTTTATATTTATCAAACAGATATGGCAAAATGTTTTTAATGTTATATTTAATGGAACAAAAGGAAAAATATCAGAGAAGATCATTGTTGGGGTTTACATACTCCTTCCCTTAACATGCTAAATATATCCTTTCCAGTGATATGCTTTTGCATGTGTTTGCAGTGATTTCTGTTTGCACATGGGGAAGGTTCAGAGGAGCCAAACTTGTATTTTGTTTCCAGAGTCGCATTTTTTACAGGTACTTATATAGCACCATCAACTTGTGCAGTGTATCTGAAATGATGCAACTTCGGTAAAACCTGGGGAGCTGTACCTGGAACCCACACTGTGGGGATGGCCTGTAATGCTTCTCTAGGCACTGGATCTTTCACTATGGAACCAGTCCTTGAAGACCCCATTGGGGGTATACCCACCATGACAGGTGAAGCCTCTACTTTATGTACAGTCCAGTGTTCTGGAAAGGTAAGACAGGATTATCTAGTATCTCTGACCTAGTATGTTTGTTATGTACTCAGTTCGCAGTGTAAACATTTCAAACTTGGTGCTATAATTCAACTACTCAGAGCTCAGTCTCAGGTGAGTGACCAGGTGATACATCACATCACTGGCTGCACACTTTAATGGTACTTCCACCTAGAACCCTTATATAGTCTTCAGTAGCATCCTTCCACCCTTTCACCATGAGAACAATATACACCTGGATTACTGTGTACACCTACCAAATACACTAACCCTATCTCTTATACTCTACTGAGTACCCCTCAGGGGAATACCCTCATTTGTAGCTATATCGTAGACTAAGCAAAAGGTAGCCAATTCAAAATTGCAGTTGAACCTTTTCTCTGCAGAAGGCCCACAGAACACTTTGCATGTCAATGTGTTCCTTTCATCAGAGCAGGAACCAGTTGTAGCAATCGTGCACACCGAGATGGACGCGGTCATCCATTTTGCTCCAGACCCCTCCATCTTGTATCTCTCTCTCCCAAATCAGTTTCCTCTGATATCCCCCCTCCCTCTCTGTTGAGGGACATGTGGTCTGGATGATGACAGAGATCACAGGAAGCAAACTCATTGGGAGGGCGTCATGGCTATAAACCCCAATTAGCTGGTGCTCCTATGTCTGCGAGACTCTGCTTGGAAAAGGGATCGTAAAGCCATAAACCAAGCCATCACTGAGTTTCAGAGACATTCCTGGTAAGCGTAAACCAGACTTACATTTAAAAATCCACTTTTCCCCTATGATTACATATCTTGGACTATGACAGACGTACATAAAAACCGGGCATGTATTCAGATCGGTCACGTTAATACAAGTCGTCTAATATATTACATCCCCTAGCTGGCATCAACAGGAGAGTAGAAAATGATATCTCCTTAAGCATCCCAGCAGGTATGTCATATTTCATACCTAGACCTTCAGCCGGTGATTCTGCTTATTAATCTACTAGTGGCAAGGCTGCTAAATGCACCGAGAATAAATTATGAACCATAACATCAAATGTGAGGGTTTTTGGTCATAGCTTGGGTCTCCGCCTGCAACACCCACCCAAATGAGGCGATTGGTTCTCTGCTTCAGGGAGACACCCTGCTGAGTTCCTAGAAAAAGCTAAGCTAAGCTGAGTTGAGCAAAGTTGAAGATTCTCCCTTTTAACATCGGAACTAATTTTGGGAGATAAGGCATCCTTTTGGCTCTGAAACCTGATCTACTTAAACCAAGGCTGACTGCAAGTACTTTATCCCTCTAAACTTCTTTCTGTTATCTCTTTGCTGTGCTATTGCTCTCTGTATATTTTTATATATATATATATATATATATATATATATATATACAGTTGTGTCCAAAATTATTCAACCCCCACTGAAATTGAGTGTTTTGGCCAGTTTGACATTGCTTTTGATCATTCAGTCATCTTGCTTACATTTACATTAAAGAGGCACTTGTAGGTCAGACAAATATAACATAACAGTTATAATGAAATAACCACAAATGTCTTTTCTGTGCTCACAGCATTATCAGTTTTATTCAACCCCCAAGTGACATTCAATCTTAGTACTTAGTACAGCATCCTTTTACAGTTATAACAGCTTTTAAACGTGAAGCATAGCTTGACACAAGTGTCTTGCAGCGATCTACGGGTATCTTCGCCCATTCTTCATGGGCAAAGGCCTCCAGTTCAGTCACATTCTTAGGCTTGCGCACTGCAACTGCTTTCTTTAAGTCCCACCAGAGGTTCTCAATCGGATTTAAGTCTGGTGACTGCGATGGCCACTCCAAAATGTTCCAGCCTTTCCTCTGCAACCATGCTCTAGTGGACTTGGAGGTATGCTTGGGATCATTGTCCTGTTGAAAGGTCCAACGTCTCCCAAGCCTCAGGTGTGTGACGGACTGCATCACGTTTCCATCCAATATCTCCTGGTACTGAAGAGAATTCATGGTACCTTGCACACGCTGAAGCTTCCCTGTACCTGCAGAAGCAAAACAGCCCCAAAGCATGATTGACCCTCCACCATGCTTCACAGTAGGCAAGGTGTTCTTTTCATCATAGGCCTTGTTCTTCCTCCTCCAAACATAGCGTTGATCCATGGGCCCAAACAGTTCTAATTTTGTTTCATCAGTCCACAGAACACTATCCCACAACTTTTGTGGTTTGTCCACATGGCTTTTGGCATACTGCAGTCGACTCTTCTTATTCTTTGGAGACAGCAAGGGGGTACGCCTGGGAGTTCTGGCACGGAGGCCTTCATTACGCAGTGTGCGTCTTATTGTCTGGGCTGAAACTTCTGTACCCACATCTGACAAATCTTTTCTCAGTTCCTCAGCAGTCACACGGGGACTTCTCTCCACTCTACGCTTCAGGTAGCGCACAGCAGTCGAAGTCAGCATCTTCTTTCTGCCACGACCAGGTAGCGTTTCAACAGTGCCCTTTGCCTTGAATTTGCGAATGATGCTTCCTAAGGTGTCTCTTGGTATGTTTAACATCTTTGCAATCTTCTTATAGCCATTGCCCTTCCTGTGAAGAGAAATCACCTCTTCTCTTGTCTTCCTGGACCATTCTCTTGCCTTCACCATGTTTGTAACCACACCAGTAAATGTCTAGAAGGAGCTGAGTATCACAGTCATTTTAAAGCTGCCTAATTGGTGCTTATTATGCTTGATTGCTGCTCGGTGACATCCACAGGTGTTTTCAATACCTGATGGAAAGCACCTGTATGAACCTCTGTTCTTCAGAGTGGTAGTCTTTAAGGGGTTGAATAATTGTGGCAATGAAGAAACCACATAAGAACCATTTACTACTGTATTACATAAACAATTGATGTCATTTTAGTTGCATTTGGGTAGTTACAACGTCCTTGTAGGATTTGATTCTGAATACAATTCCAAATGTACACTATAGTCCCTAAACCCCTTTACAGCATTGGGGGTTGAATAATTTTGGACACAACTGTATATATATATTGGCTACATCTTTTTCTGTAAATATTTTTATTGCACCCTTTTGACCTTTTAGTAATAAATCTTACTTTCTGAAAGTGTTGAACTGTTTCTAAAGCTCTTTAATGCAAACTAAGAACCCCTGCCTCTGCAGAGCGCTACTGTGTGTTTTAAACTTTGGTATATCTCTGCCTGCGGTGACAGTGGTATACCGACGCTTATGCAAACATCATAGTGTTATTGCTGATATTGCCGAGTTTCCTCTTTCTCTGTACAAAAAGGAGGTGGTGGCAGTGTGAAGGGTTAATTACGTAATTAACCTGACCCAGTAACAATCGCTCCCAGGCTGCAAATACACAGATTGTGGTCCATTAGCTGGAAAATCTTTGTGCAGAGTGCAGCTGGGCATGGCATTGTTACGCACGTGACAGCGCGGTTTTAGATTGGCTAGTCCTTCGGTCATGAGTTTGGTGAGGAGGGCTGGGGTCTGACACTGTGATCGTCACATCAGTCTTAACAATGGCCTCAGCATGCACTTCTACCTCTATTTCAGGCATGCAAAAGTGGCCTATTTGACTTAAGCAGAATTCTCTAAATCTGTCACATTTCTTAGGACAGATTATGGCCTAATACAGCTATCTTTGTCCAGCGCTAACAAATGCCCTGCCTCTTCTCATACTCCTGTTTGCTCCTAGAGGACACAGACACAGAAGGGAATAAAGAGGATATGGGGACAGTATTGGAGGAGGCTGCAGAAGATTTTTCTCCCTCAGAGTATCACTATGTTGAAGAAGGAGCTTGACACAGCATGCTTGCTAATGTTGAAAAGTTTATTACCTCTGTCTACAAACACCTTGGCACTGTGCAACTTGACTCTTCCTTCTCGACATGACACTGTGGCACAAAGAGAACTGCAAAACATTACCTGTTCATAAACAGACAGAATTCTTAAAAGAGAAGTATGTGCCGGTTCACATATATGCGAATTGGATGCGGTTTGAATCGTATCCAATCCGCATCACATGTGAAATAACATTGCTTCCTATGGTGCGTGTTCACATATGTCCGGTGCACTGGCAGTGTGGATTCAGTGCAGATTGAAAAAGAGTCTTGTCTAATTTCTTAGCAGAGTCCGGTTCAAGTGTGGATTACAGGTTCATTGACTTCTGTGGGAACTGCTTCTGAATCGCACATGTCATGAGTTTTTTAACACAATTTCAAGCCAGTGTTCTTTCTTCAAATTCTGACCTGAACCACTGAATAACTGCTTTTCAATTTGCACAAAAATCACAGCTGTCAAGCCACACCACACATATGTGAATTGGCACTTAGTTTTTAGAGAAAAAAAATTATACTCCCCTAGGTGGATGCAGCATTGATTCAATGCTGCATCTGTCCCCTGCTGGTTCTGTACAGAGAGCTTAGCTATCAAACACTGCTGATCACTCAGTTCTTCTCCTTCGCTCTGAGTAGAGCGCCATGACTGTCAGTCTTCAACTCTCTGTTCTGCCCCTCCAGCGCTCACTGGAGCGATGGGCTGTGGAGGGGGGCGGGAGGAGGAGCTGGCTTAGCTTCTCAACAGATTGCTGAGAGGCTGAGCCCGGTGCCGGTCCAGGCTTCTGGGTGGATCTTGACCATATGGTCAGGATCTTTTCAGAGCCTGCATCAGCTCTGTGACGTCATCTTGTTGGCTGAAAATGGGTCACAGGAGTGCAGAACGAACCGGACTCGTGATCCATAGAAGTGTAGCCAAAATGTATACTTTTCCAATAATAGATTTTCACTCCACCCAAAATCTTAGCATAACTCTGTCTAGTGGAAAAAGAGTTTACAAAGAAGTGAGTTGTTCCTGTGGTTGATCCTGCCATCTCTGTACTAAACAAACATCTCACTGTTCCTATTGAAGATTTTCCTTCTTTCAAAGATTCTACAGATGGAAAATTAGAGAGGCTTCTTACAGCTCTTTCTAACATAGCAGGCCCAACCCTGCAACCAGCTCTTGCTGTAATTTCAGTATATCAAACTGCAACTAACTAGACTGGGACAGTGAACAACCAACATGACTGTGTATTTCAGGAGCGTGCTATTACAGAGCACTTGCAGCATTTGCCTTCTGCTCTGCTTTTTGTGTGGATGCACTAGAACAGGGGTCTCCACACTGGATGTGGCCCTTTGCTTGCTTTTATCTGGCCCTTGGAGCACTTTTCCTTCCACTGATACAAAGCACTATTCCTTTCATTGACAACTACGATGGGACACTATTCTTCCTACTGACACCAAGGGTGGGGCACTATTCTTCCCACTGACACCAAGGGTGGGGCACTATTCTTTCCACTGACACCAAGGGAGAGGTGCTATTCCTCCCACTGACACCAAAGATGGGGCGCTATTCCTCTCACTGACCCCAACGATGGGCGCTGATCCTTCCACTGACACCAATGATGGGGCACTGTTCCTTCCACTGACCACGACGGGACTCTGTTCCTCTCACTGACCCCAACTACGGGGCTCTTCCTCCCACTGACCCCAACGACGGGGCACTGTTCCTCTCACTGACCCCAAGGACAGGGCATTGTTCCTCCCATTCACACCAGTGACGACGCACTGTTCCTCCCACTGACACCAGCATTAGGGCACAGTTCCTCCCACTGACACCAACGATGGGGCACTGTTCCTCCCACTGATACCAGAAATGGGGAACTTATTACCCCACTGGCACTAATGATGGGGCACTGTTCCTCCCACTGATACCAGAAATTGGGAACTAATTACCCCACGGACACCAGCGACGGGGCACTGTTCCTCCCACTGATACCAGAAATGGGGAACTAATTACCCCACTTGCACCAACGATGGGGCACTGTTCCTCCCACTGACCACCAAGCCTAGGGTATTGTTTATTCCCTCTGATGCCAGGGCATTTTCTACTCACACTGGCTACAATCCGGCCCCCCTAAACTTTGAAGGGCAGTAAACTGGCCCTTTGTTTCAAAAGTTTGGAGACCCCTGCATTAGAACATGTCATGAGACAGATCTCCATTCATTTGCTCAGAAAATCTTACAGGTTAAAGCCTGGACAGCAGAAGCTGCCTGTAAAAGGCACTTCACACATATGCCCTTCCATGAAAGACTTTTGGTGAGGCACATGACCAATTCATTAAAGGGTTCACAGTAAGGAAAATGTTACTTTCACAATGGAATATTCAAAGCCAATCTTTTCAGCAACTCAGAGTTATTCTTAAGTGCTCTATCTAAGCTTCAACTTCAAACCCTTAGTTCAGCCCTTTTTTTAGCACAACGCTTGGCCTACAAAGGTCACCAAGCCTTCCCCAAAGCCCTCTTCACAGTGAAGAGGTCCTTTCACTCCTAAGAGTGGGGAGAGTCTGTTATAGTATTCCTCTGTCTGTGTCAGAGACATCCCAGGCCTGTGGGTTTAATTGTTGTTTTCCAATGAGTGCAAGATTTCAAGTCTAAGACTCTACCACTTCACTTCTTACAGATCACCAAAAAACTGCTCAAGGACAGTTAGATTTACAAAAAGCCCTGAATCACCTCCTGTCATAGGGAGTGGTTGTGGCAGTATTGCCAGAAGACAGATTCAAAGAATTCTACTCAAACCTATTCATGTTACCAAAGCTGAAAGGAGGTATTCGTCCTAATGTGAACCTAAAATTCCCTCAACAAATTCCAAAATATCATATGGAATCTCTAAGGTCAGTAATTGCCTCTCTGAGATAAGGGAATACATGATATCTGTAGACATCCAAGATAGGTCCTATTATTTATTATTATTTATTTCAGGTACTTATAAAGCACCGTCAATTTACGCAGAGCTTTACATACATATATTGTACATTCACATCAGTCCCTAACCCTCAAGGATCGTACAATCTAAAGTCCCTAACTCACATTCATACATACACATACTAGGGACAATTTAGAAAGGAGCCAATTAACCTACCAGCATGTCTTTGGAGTGCAGGAGGAAACCCACGCAGTCACAGGGAGAACATGCAAACTCCAGGCAGGTGGTGCCGGGGTTGGGATACGAACCAGCGACCCTAGTACTACCAGGCGGGAGTGCTAACCATTTAGCCTTGCTTGCCCTTCTCAGAACTCAGGGCATTCAAGTCACGGGCTGTCTAGACAACCTTCTGCTGAAGGATTCACCTCATTAGCAGTTCTGAAAAAGTATCCGCAAAAGTGTCCACAAGACAATTAAGCAGTTCCAGGCCTATGGCTAGGTAATACACGTCTGCTGTCCAGCCTTCGTGTATAATACTTAAGTCTGATCCTAGGCATATCCCAAGCAAACGTTTTTCTTCCAGAAAACAAAATCCTTTCTCTAGGAGCTCAGGCTCAACAACCGAGACCCAAGAGATACCCACAGCGAGATTCACTTCTTTTTGAGGAGTGTTTCTGTCCTCGACAGTTTAGGGAACATCGCCAAGAGAGGAAACCAATACTTCCCATCAACATTCTGAAGCTCAGAGCAGTCAGGTTATCCCTGCAGCATTGAACCCCCCTTCTGAAGAAATACTTCTGAAGGGTCTGTGTGCAGTCAGACAATGCAACCAAAGTGGCTTCTATCAACCATCAAGGTGACACAAGGAGCCTGGCTGCCTTGAAAGAATCAAACCAAATTCTGTCCTGGACCGAATCTCGCTGCCAAGCAATTTCTGCGATCCCCATCCCAGAAACGGAGAACTGGCAGGTACAGTATCTCAGCTGCTGCAGCTTGAAGCAAATGGAATGGTCTCTTATTCCAGAGGTTAATTCTATCTGATGTGCCAAAGATGGGAGATTCCAGATATGGACATCCTGGCCTTCAGATTCAGCAAGCTACCTCTGTTTGTTGCCAGAACCAGACAGTCTCTAGCCTTGGCCTTGCATGGCCTGATAATTCCCTCATCTCAATTCAGGTTGATGTTTATCTTTTCCCCGGTGTGAGTTCTGCCTCGCCTGCTTCACAAAATAAAGCAAGAGAGCAGAAAGGTAATTCTAATTGCCCCAAATTGGACCAGAAGAACCAGGTACACAGACATACTCAGACTTCTAAAAGTTCTGGCTTTCCTTCAAACAGGTCTTGATCAGAACTTGGCTTTAAGCACCCTTAAAGTGATTGTAAGCCATCTTTTTAAAAAATAATAAACATGTTATACTTACCTGCAGTGTGCAGTAGTTTTGCACAGACCAACCCTGATACTTCTCTTCTTGAGTCCCCCGCAAGCTACTTGCTATGGGGGCACTCATGCGGACTCTGTCCTGAGCCTCACTCTGTGCTAAATGTCTGTGAATGACAGCAGAAAGAGCCAATGGCCAATAGAACCTTTCATCTTATTTCATCATAAATACAAAGTTGTCTTACCCCCAAGATCATCCTTTCTTCCAAAGGTACTTTCAGAGTTCCACCTTATACACTTTTTCTAGGCAGTTTGTTTTGTTACCATATGTGTCCCATTGGGGCTATTTACCTTCACTTCCTGTCCCATGGCCAAAGCAGGTAGTGAGAGAAAATCCCTGCAAATTATTATTTTGGGGTCACCCAGGTCACCAGAACTGGTATGCCCATTGGAATAATTCCCCTATATTACTGATTTGGGGACCACCCAAAATTTTGGATTTTATTACTTTCAAGAGCTTGTAAAGCTTTTTTTTTTTTTAAATTAAAAATAACAAACTTGGTATACCTACTTGCTCTTTGCAATGGTATGCACAAAGTGGCCCCTGACCTTCTCTTTTGAGATTCTCCATCAGCGATCTTGGCTCTTCCACTTCTCCATGTATCACCATAGGAAGCTGCTTCCTATGGTGGCACATGTGCAGGCTCGCTCCTGTGCCGGGCTATATTTGTCCGTAGACACACACAGCATGGCCCAGTCCTACCCCTGAGCCTGTTACAGGGGACAAAAAACAAGTGTCAGGCTGGAGAGGAAAGGGCTAGATGATGCTGTCCATTCTACAGTAAGGAAATGAGTTGGGCTCTGACTTGCTGCAGCTTCGAATGCAGTGGGCAGTGAAATCCAAAGTACCAGATTTCAGCCACAGGAGGTGCTTTGGGGGACATTGAAAATTAGTGGTAAACACAGAAGTGAGTATCAGTTTGGGCTGCCACATCATGGATTCAGAAGCAACAGGATAAGTTAGAGTTAAATAATGTTGTGCCAATGTCAGTTGGGCAATGATGATACCTGAGCACAGGGTGATGGCCCTGGTAGTGCAGAGGTTAACATGCACCCATTTCCCCAGCTAAGGGCACCTAGGATGCATGAAACAGACGGCTGATTTTCTGTTTCCACGGCGACGGTCACCATGACTACTGCGGGTGTCAGATAAATAGTCTTTTCTTCATTGCTGTAAATAGAATGTACAGGGCAGACTGGGAGGCCCAGGAAAGGAGAGGCTGGGATCCCTGTCAGCTGACTTTTTCTTCTCCCAGTTTCTAATGACTGATGGGCTCGCTTCCTTATCTCAAGAAAAGTAATTGACACTTTATTGCCCCTACAGCACCTGTTTCCATTAGAGTGTCCCACAGATCCAGATTGTCATTGCCCTGTCTGGTCAGTTTCAGATTAGACATTTGTGTGTTTTGTCCAGCGAAGTCTTATATACAGTTTTCCTTTTTTAGATCGTACAAACTGAGGACAGAATAAACAAATAATCTGCTGTATGTAGGAGTGTAACAGAGATTGCAGCTATAGCCGATCACCTGATCCAGGGACAGCTTGGTTCATATTCCCTTCACTGTCTGTTACTCAGCAGTTCTCAACCATTGGGCCTCTACCTTCATCCTGTTAGGTCACAGCTGCAGACTCGGACTGTCCCTCCAGTGGGTCCCCTCCCGCTGCATCACCGAAAACTAACTACTATGTTTTATGAACGAAGTACCCTCCCAGAAATTACTCTGGGTGGATTAATCCAATATAGTTCTGGTACTGTTGCACTTGACATCATTAGAAGAGGAACTGGCGGGTTGTTCTTAAATGCACTGTAACCAGCATGTACAACATTTGCTGCCTTCCTTCCTTAAATAAGGGCAATAATTGCCACCTGTTTTTCAAACAATGAATGACCTCACTAATAGAACTCCACACTGCTATTATTTTGAACATGCCCCTTTCAATTAGTGATTCAATTACACAGAATAAACAGAATGCATGTCATGACTGTTGGGTCTGTTGGATTTCTATTACTCTACTACACCTGCTAGTAAATTATTTGCCATGTAGAAATATCATTTCTGCCAAAAACAGTGATTGATCAGGTTAGTGATGTCTGACTGCTATTATTTTGAACACAACTGTGTGTGTGTGTGTGTGTATATATATATATATATATATATATATATATATACATACACACACACACACACACACACACACACACACACACAGTTAGGTCCATATATATTTGGACACATGCACAGTTTTAGTTTTTTTTTCAGGTATTTACCAAAACATATTCAAGCTATAGTTATATAATGGATATGGGCTGAAAGTACACACTCTCAGGTTTAATATGAGGGTATGTACATCCAAATTGGAGGAAGGGTTTAGGAATTAGAGCTCTTAAGAGTAGCCATCTCCCCTTTTTCAAGGGACCAAAAGTAATTGGACAAATGAATATAATCATAAATAAAATATTAATTTTGAATATTTGGTTGGGAATCCTTTACTGGCAATGACTGCCTGAAGTTTGGAACCCAAAGACATTACCAAAGACAGGGTTTCCTCTTTTCTGATGCTTTCCCAGGCTCTAACTGCAGCTATGTGCCATGCGTTCGAAAACACACAGATATGAATGGAGTCACTTTGTTCTGTGTAAACGCACCAATTTCAGTTTCTGCCCCCTTCACACCTAGAGTAGAGGTAATATATGTTTTTTGGCATTTTTTTCCAGTGATACACATAGGGCAGCCTGTTGATTTCTTTGGGCTGCGCTTCACGTGGCAAAGTAGCTTATAGGACATTTTGATGCGAGTTGAACATTTTTTACTGCACGATTTGCTGCATTTGTCACTCATTTTTCACTATATAATAGGGGGACACACCATCTATTCAATCATTCTATATGCAATCAAGCAGGCCCTTGCATTACATCAGAGGTTTTCCGTAGGCTATGTGGCCTGAGCCCGTCTGAAGGGATGATGGGGTAGCCAGGCAAATGCACGTGGGAAGAGATCCCGGGGATGCTGTGAAAAAATAGTTGATGGGTGAAGGGTGTGTACTAATGAAGTCAGTGAAGGATGTGTGTGCTAATGAGATCAGCTGGTAATCTACTTCCTGGGTCTTACTGCCTCCTCTGTCTTCATTCCAGAAATTGAAAAAGCTTTCTAAGAGAAAAAAAAAAAAATTAGCCTTTAACCTCCCTAGCGGTAATTCTGAGTGTGGCTCGGGGTTAATTTTCAGTACCAAAAGCGGTAACCCTCAGCCATACTCAGGGTTACACTGTAGTGTGTGTGTACTGTAACTTACCTTGTCACTGCAATTCCCTGATGTCCTCCCACTGTGTCCTCCGGCCAATGCCGGCATCCATCTTCCGGGTTCCCTTCCCTGCGAGCTCCACAACGCAGGGGGGTGGAACCGAGGGGAGATTCAAAAAAGTAAAAACATGACATACACACAATACATTGTAATTTGTTAGGATTACATTAATATATTAAACCATTTCACCTCAGTTTTGTCCCTAGTGCTTTGTCCTGTGCCCTGCCTGCACTTTTACCATTCTTTCTGCCTGGAAACTTGAGAACGTCCATGGCATCCAAAAAGCGTCCCTTTAGGTCAAAAGCTGTTTTAGACCAGCTAGAGAACAGCAATACTGAATTGGAATCACTTGCAGAAATTTGCGATTAGTGATTTGTGGGAAAATTTGTCATCAGACACTGAAATTTCCATGCAAAACAATGTACTGCTTTGACATTAAAAAATATTGACATAATCAGACCGCCAGGGAGGTTAATGCTGGTTCTGACTGAAATATGTCAGAACACACAGTGCATCGTAATTTGTTGCATATTGGATTGTGTAGCCACAGACCAGTCAGGGTGCCCATGCTGACCCATGTCCACAGCCAAAAGCACCTACAATGGGCATGTGACCTTCAGAAATGGACCATAGAGAAATGGAAGATGGGAGCCTGGTCAAATGAATCACGTTAATTTTTACATCACGTGGGTGGCTGGGTTGCTTACATGGGGAAGAGATGGCACCAGGATGCTCTATGGGAAGAAGGCAAACCAGAGGAGGCAGTAATCTGCTAATAATGGCTTGGTGCCAGATACCACAGCATACCTTCAGAGGTCTACTGGCAGCAAAAGGGGAACCTACTCAGTGTATGGTGGATGGTGATAAGGTAATGGCTGGTGCGTGTGTGTGTGCTTGTGTGTGTATATTTTTATATATGTATCAGGGGTGTGGAAATTAAAAAAAAAAACAACTACTACAAATCGGGGTCCCAATCTACTTGTCCCTCATGACAATCTACTTGTCCTGAAAAAATTTTTTTTTTTACCAAAACCGTATTTAAATAAGGTATTTATTGGTAGCAAGAAAGATTGATGTTTTTTATTAGGCAGAGGTGCTTTTAGGAATGTCTGGGGTCTTTAAAAATGAAAGGGGCTTTTTGGCTGTTTAAACGGCTATTTAAACTTTTTATGTTTTAAAAATTGCACTGTTTACCTCCTCCTCACTAGCAGGGAAGGGAGAGACCTTGCAGTATGACTAGCACCGACTGAGTGCTCTTCAGGAATTGGGTGTCAGGATCTCTTTACGCTCAGCAGAAGTGCGTCTGCTGCGCAAGTAAATGAGACGCCGTCCCCAATGAAAAATTAGTTGCCCTCGCACAAGGAAGTATTTGGGTGCTCAGTACAAGCGAATTCTGAGCAGCCAAATCAAGCTTCGGTGTCTGATCCATTAACCACCATATTTAGTATGTCTCACGGTATTTGCGCAGCACTTTTTCAAACTGTTTTTTTTTTTTAAATATACACTGTAATGAATTTTATTGCATGCAAACACAATATACTACCCAATTTTTTTTGTAAAAGATGATGTTACGCCAAGTAAAAAGATACCTAACATGTCATGCTTTAAAATTGCGCATGCCAATGGAATGGCACCAAATTAGGGTACTTAAAATTCTCAGTAGGTAGTGCTTTGTTTCCTGTGTATGGCTATGACGTTTCAAAGATCAAAAGAATGTGTACGTGAAACTGTGCCTCATCCTTATTTTTTGGACTAGAAGTAGATTGGGGCTCGCTATATGTGTTTTGCTTGTTATCTATGTATAAATGTTTTTGCTTTAGATTCACTTTAAGGTTGTGGTTTTCAACCTCAGTGAGACCAAGGCCTGGTAAATTAGTTCATAATTTTCCAGGGCCATTCTTCTCTGCTCTGGGGACTTCCAACAAAGGTACAGTTCAACAGTGCCATACCCAACCTCCTAGGGGACACCAGACGTCACGTAGCTCCAGAGGATTCAGATTTTGACACTTTCCAACCCAAACTGTCATGCACATGCCAGTAGTGGAAAAATGTTGGGAAGGCTTCCTCAGTCAGTCACTGGACCTGTGAGAATGGTTCCTTCACCCAAAGATGTTTCAGCACTTCTGTTGCTGGTGGAGAACACCAGGCATGGAACTCCTAGCATCAAGGTTCAGCAACAAACTGGAAACATTTGTTACCTGGTCTTAGGATCCTCGGGCCTTCACTATGGATGCACTGGTGACTCTGTGGGATCAGATGTTCCCGATCTATGCCTTTCCTGAAGAAAAAATTCTACCTTGGCTATTCCACAGTATTGAGGTCAAGGGCATTCCGGTGATTCTTGTGGCACCAAATTGGCCCACAAATCCACTTCTCTGAGGATTTACCATTGTACCTGGAAAGGGTACTTTCCAGCTGGGGAAGTTCTATGCTAGACGGTATTCAGTGTGATGTGTCCTAGTCTTTCTTCATTCGGATTGTGATAAGTGTTTGGTATTGAGCACCATCAAGGAACAAATCTCAGCCATCGCTATCAGCTTTCAGCAACCACTTTCCTTTCACTTCCTGTTACTCCCCTTGTACAAGGGGTCTCCCACTTAGCTCCCCCCAGACCTTTTCCAGTGACGCAGTGGGATCTTGGCTTGGCCGTATTGGTTTTCCTTTCAAAACTCTTAAGAACATTCCCCTAGCTGACTTTACACGCAGGATAGATTTCCTTGTCGCGATCACCTCCACTATGCGGATGTTGGAACTGCAGTCCTTGTTGTCTACGACTAATAGTGTTTCTTACACAAGGACAAGGTTAAGGCCTCATTTTTGCCTAAGTTGGTCTCTTCTTTTCACTGCAGTTAGGATATTGTCCGGATCCTAAGCATCCCAAGGAAGCTTTTTTCCACTGCTTGGACGGGGTCTATGCTGTATGAGTTTGCTCTCAAATCAAACTTACATAGTTAGTCTGGCTGAAAAAAGACAAAAGTCCATCTAGTTCAACCATTAAAAAAAAAAAAAGTTATAATTCTATACCCGCAGTTGATCCAGATGAAGGCAAAAAAAACCCCAGCAAAGCATGATCCAATTTGCTCCTTTCAGTGGAAAAAAATCCTTCCTGATTCCCCAAGAGGCAATCGGGTATTCCCTGGACCAACTTTACCTATAAATGTAAGTATCCAGTTATATTATGTGTATCTCGGAAAGAATCCAGGCCTTTTTTAAAGCAAGCTACTGAGCTGGCCTGTTGCCTACAGCCGAAATTGCAAAGAGGAATGGTGCCTTGACCCTATACTGGACACGTGGGGATGGCCTGTAATGTTGCTGATCGACAGTGGACTCTGCATTATGGTACCCTATGCAATGATATATTGTCTTGAGGATTGGCAGGGTGTTGTAGAGGTCCAGGGCAGTAATCCCTAGTTGGAGAGATGGGTTCTTGAAGGCCTTTGTGGCATGGCCTGCCTCCCCTGTATTTCCTGTGTCTTGGGGCACCCCTCAGATTACTAGTGGTGGGTGGGCAAGGTATTATGTGATGCCTTTTTTGTTTTACTGTGCATTCCTTCCGGCTGCCCGAGTGCTATATAAGAGAATTGGTGCCTAGGGGTGGTTTGGGAGGCTTTGGGCACTTCCTCCATCCCTTCTATCTATTTATGGTGGGGATGGCACATGCACAGTAAGGCTGATGATGTCACAATGCAGCCGCCATCTTACGTCCTTTACACAGAGATGCAGAGGGTAGCAACTGGAACTTCTCAGCCCGCATAGTGAGACTACAGGTAGCAGCAAGTATATTGTATGCACAAAGGAGGTCACTCTGCTGTTACCTTGTGGCTCACATGATGTGTTCAAAAGGCCTTTGTGGCTTTTCTCATGGAAGTGGTCCATACCAATTCCTCTGCCCCAAATGTAGCAGGAATTTGGATCATGTCGCCTGCTACTACATCCTCAGTCCTTTCCTGTAATCCTCCTTTAAAGGATGTCTAATACATTTATTGGACTCACGCTGGCAAGGTCTTTGTTCCACATAGGTGGTTTGCCCAGCAATACTGTCTCAGTAAAACTCTCATGTTCCTAGTGTACAAGATCCCAGTATTTAAGGATGCTTTGGGCAAAGATCTAGAGGCTTACTTACAGTCTCCTTTGCTGTGGTGGGGGCAGCTCTACAACTGGCAATAGCAACTGTAGGAGCGTGCCAAAGCCTTAAAGTGGAATTCCAGCTTATATCTAGCTAGCTTTCAAACTATCCCCTCCCCCTCCTACTGTAACACCTATGCTTACTAACCTATGTAAAAAAGATGTATATAGTTGCCTATTTTCAGGCCGTTCTGCTCCGGTCACATGATCCTCCCTGTGTCAGCCAATGGCAGCTGCAGGGGAGAGGGTTTAGCTGGAATTCCATTTTACAGTTTGGGCCCGTCTGATGATGAGAGAGAGAGAGACTCTGTTGGCAGGGATACTGAATCGAACAAATACTTGGGCAATTTCCCATTTGACCTTAGTTTCATGGTACAGGAGGACATAGTCGTTGGATCTCCCAGTGCAGTTGAACCCAAGAACAAGACCATCTCTAGAGCGGTGAATCACTCCACAAATCCTGGAGATGGGAAAATCATTGCTCCCTCTGTCATGGAGGGTCCTGGCGAAAGAAACCAGCCTGGTGGGCTGAAGTGAAGTTCTGAACAATATTTTGATCAAGGGGACTTGATCACTGCAGTAGAAGTTGTTCAGTCAAACAACGCCATAGGATACATAAATCATCAAGGAGGTTCAGGAGGAAATGGATCTCATTCTATCTTGGGTGGGACATTGTCCCTTCCACCATCCACATTGTAGGCACAGAAAACTGACAAGCGGATTTTCTCAGCCATTAATAACTGACTTCGGAGAAATTAGTTATTCACCCAGAGGTGTTCTAAGAAATCTTCTGAAGGTGGGGAACTCCAGATGTAGATCTCCTGGCATCCAGGTTCAATGCAAAGCTGTACTGATTTATCCCTAGGACCAGTGACCCCCAAACTTTTGCAGTGGATCCTTTAGTGTTGCCTGTGGGATCAGTTCCCCCAAACTTATTTTGTTCCCTTCTTGCTGTTTCAGCTTCTGCCTCATCTAATTAGCAGGATTCAAGTGGAAGGCATCCAGGTAATTCTGATTGCCTGGCCTGACCTAGGAGCACTTTGGTGTTGTAAAGGTCCAAGCTTCTATCCTTTTTTACAGTCACTGGCTTTAACGGTATGGCTGTTGAAGCTAGGATCCTGAGAGACAGGGGAGTCCCTGACTCAGTCATTCCTACCCTGTTGAAGGCTAGGATGGCAATTTAACTGTAGATTTACCGCAGGACTTGGAAATTTATTTTGCCTGGTGTGAGGCTTGAGGACTTTTCCTCATAAGTATGTTGTGGGCTGCATCCTGACATTTCTTCAATCTGGAGTTGATAGGGATTGACCTTGAGTTCAATCAAGGGTTAGATTTCAGCTTTGGTAGTCTCCCTTGGACCTTAAATTGGTAGTTTCTGTATTGCATAAATCTCCTTTTGAACCCATATAAGATATTCCTTTAGTCCTTCTGACAAAGCAGATTATCTTTCTGGATTTCATTACTTCAGCTCTTGAGAGTTTTGGAATTGTCTCCTCTTATCTGTAGGGAACCATTCCTGGTGTTCCACCATGACAAGGTAGTTCTATAGCCTCAGTTGTCCTTTTTACCTGAGATGGATTCTTCATTCCATTTCAACCAGGACATTATCTTTCTGTCCTAAGCCTCAAACACTGGGGGGAAAAAGGTGTTACCTGAAGTCGATGGCTGCATTTCATCAGTCTGATTCTCTCTTTGTGCTTCCTGAAGGCCCAAGGAGATGTCACATAGCTTCCAAATCTATTTCTTGGTGGATCCGTCAATTTATTTCTCAAGCCTACAATTTAAAGTTCCACCGTTTTGGTCATTTGCTCATTCTACCAGGAGTGTTGGTGCTTCCTGGGCTATATGTCATCAGGCTTCAGTAGCCCAAGTTTGTAAAGCTGCAACCTGGTCTTTAATTTACATTTTTACTAATTTTTACCAAATGGATATTCAAGCCACTGAAGACACTACCTTTTGTCATCAAGTCTTGCAGACTGCTGCATGAGGGTCTAACCTGTTGGTTTAGTTGTTTAGGGCCTGTTGTTGTGTTGTTTTCTTCTCATATTCAGTGTTTTGGGACATCCCTATCGTAAAGTATGTCCCAAGACATGGGGTATCTTCAAATCCTTGGATATTTGGATTTACCTGTAAAAATCCTTTTCTTGGAGTACTTCAAAGGACACAGGGGTCCTGATCCAACCCTTCTTTCTTTGTGGTTCATGGCTTGCTACAAAAACTAAAGCCTTGTCTAGCTGGGAGTATTTATGCCTAGGATGGAATTTCTTGTCTTTTTATGCTAATATCCAGTTAGCTGAATGTGGCAACATAACCCTGTTGTAATAGATATGATGTTACCCTGTGTCCTGTGAGGTTCTCCAAAAGAAGGATTTTACAGATAGACCAAAATCCCATTTTGTGCTTTAAATATTCTTCCATAATTAGAGGGCAGCTAGAACAGAGGTGTTTTGGTGTATATAATTCCCTATAGCAGGGCTGTGCCGGAGGGCTTTGCCATATGTCCCCCATTCTTGATCATGTGATCTGATCTTTTAGGATCACATAACCAAGCAGCACCAGAACAGATGCATAAACATCCCTGTACTTATCATCTTCAGTTTCTCTGCACAGGCTTATTTTGGGGGATCCTATTATTATAGCTCCTCTCTGCTCAAAATATTCTGTTTTATTGTGTTAATGAGGGATGTGTTTAAAGTGGTGTTCTCTAGCAAGGGGGTGGACGTGATGGGGGAGGGGCATTGATGTGTGCAGTGGGTGTATGCGTTATGGCACCTTCTGCTGATCCTAAAAAAAGAGTGCAGATCAAATGTAAAGTTTGTTCCTATTTTAAATTATGTTCCAGTGTGAACAGGCCCTTTTCCCACTAACAGTAACCTGATATTTCAGTTTTGGATGGATGGGTGCATGGGGCTCTATTACCCTCTGGCTTCTTTTATTTTTCAGGGACTCCAGAATGGATCTCTCAGATGTCTTTGGTAACCTTACAAGGCCAAGCAAAGGAGTCTAACCCCTATTTTGCATTAATCTTAACTAAATCTGGCTACACACTGGTTGAGATGTGGCCGGTTCTACAGGGACCAGCTGAATTGTGATCAGTGTGTGGCCATCCCTGCCTGACAGAAGGAAGTCCCACTGTCAGAACACAATTTCCAGCTGGGAAAAATTCCTTCAACCACCTTACTTGTGTGGATTTTGTTTCTTTTTTGTTTAGCCTGTTGGCTGAATGAAAAAAACAACTCAGGTGTGGCCTGTTTACCAGAAGAATGCAGCAGCAAGACTTTGGGTTCGTTCACACCATGGTGTGTTATGTGTGCTACATCACAAGATTATTATTATTATTATTATACAGGATTTATA
The DNA here is from genome assembly GCF_062004578.1 of Staurois parvus. Lineage (NCBI taxonomy): Eukaryota > Metazoa > Chordata > Amphibia > Anura > Ranidae > Staurois > Staurois parvus. The sequence continues at coordinate 6,074,321 of NW_028317910.1, forward strand.
TAGCGCCAACAGTTTGCTCAGTGCTTTATAATATAATGGGAGACAATACAGCAACAATACAGTTCAATACAAGAGGGATTTGAGGGCCTGATCCTTGGAGCTTACAATCTAGATCACAGTATGCTACAAATGCATGAAAACTAGATACTGTTATAATCTTTGAAGATCTTCACATCAATGTGTTGCATTAGAGGGCAGTGTGGTGCTTTTTTGAAAAATCTTGTTGGCTTCATCTTTTTGTATGTTTTGGTCAAAATGCTTGTAACATTTTAGTCAATTGCAATGCATGGAAAATACAGTAAAAACACAATAGGGTTGATTTCCTAAAACTGGAGAGTGTAAAATCTGATGCAGCAGTGCATTGTAGCCATCAGTTTCTAACTTCAGCTTGTTCAATTAAAATCGGGTAAACCCAACATTTCATATTCCTGATATGTACCTGATGTATAATGTACTTGTATGAAAAAGTATCCTGTTCTCTTTGTATTGATTCCTTTGTGTGAAATCCCTGGTGTTTCTGCCAGTCCCTCCGCTTTTCTAATAAAACCTAAGCACACTGGGTAAGAGATCACAGCATGGTCAGTTTTCAAGCTGAGATGGATGGGAACCAATCCAATGATCAGGTTTGTGCTGACATACCCTCCTGCACAGCCTTTCACTGGGAAGGTCAGTGTGCTGCTGTTCCTCCTCCCTGAGATCCTTATGCAGCTAAGAACAGGGGGGAAACAAAGTATTAATGTTTTTTATATGTATACATAAATGTTTTGCCTTCATTTCTATTTTAAACCAGATGGGTTGTTTTACAAGTTGAGGGTTTACATATTCTTTCAACTTTGACAAAAACACCTGGAAGCTGATTGATTTCCGTGCAGTGCTGCACCAGATTTTGCACTCTCCTGTTTTAGTAAATTGTCCTCAAGATGTGTTTTAATCAGTATGTTTTTCAAGTCACATATTTCTCATGTGTTTGCAGGACAAAAACGCATGTAAAACATTTCAAAAATATTTTGTGTTGTATGAAATTTTATACAATTCAATAAAAACACATTAAAACTGCATTATGTGGTTTTAGGAAAAATGCAATGTTGTGAAGGGGCCCTAACAGGCCAATATACAATCTGACACCAATCTGTTGTATCCAATATTTTGTTGTAATTGTCTGTGAACATGTGCCACAGTGTTTTTGATAAATGTTGCACCCTCAGTGAGACAACATAGGCAATGACAGTTAGGTCCATATATATTTGGACACATGCACAATTTTCATACTTTTGGCTTTGTATGCCACCAGAATAAATTAAATGAAACAATCCAAATTAATTTGAAGTGCAGACTTTCAGCTTTAATTCAAGGGATTGAACATAAATATCAAGTAAAACATTATAGGAACTGCAACCATTTTTATACACAGTCCCTCCATTTTCAGGGGCTCAAATGTAATTGGACAAATGAATATAATCATAAATAAAATGTTCATTTTTAATATTTACAGTCAGATTGTATAGTGTATGGTCAGCTTTTAGGGTGCTTTCACATCTCCTCAGGGACATTATAATATGTTCCTTCCTGCATCGATGTGGCATTACAGTATACATGCAGTTTTACACATTCATTTTCAATGAGCCCAAGCAATAGTAAACACTCCTAGGCGTGAGTGAGTCCTTTTTTTTTTTTTATAACAAACATGTTATAAAGTTAGGTCCATATATATTTGGACACAGGCACAATATTAGATGTTTTCAGGTATTTACCAAAACATATTCAAGCTATCTTTATATAATGGATATGGGCTGAAAGTGCACACTATCAGGTTTAATTTGAGAGTATGTACATCCAAATTGGAGGAAGGGTTTAGGAATTATAGCTCTTAAGAGTAGCCACCCCTCCTTTTTCAAGGGACTAGAAGTAGTTGGACAATTGAATATAATCATAAATAAAATGTTCATTTTTAATATTTAGTTTAGAATCCTTTACTGGCAATGACTGCCTGAAGTCTGGAACCCATGGACATTACCAAAGATGGGGTTTCCTCCTTTCTGATGCTTTGCCAGGCTCTAACTGCAGCTGTCTTCAGTTGTTCTTTATTTGTGGGTCGTTCTGCATTTAGTTTTGTCTTCAGCAAGTGAAATGCATGCTCAGTTGGTTGAGATCAGGTGATTGAATTGGCAATTGCAGAATATTCCACTTATTTTCCTTCAAAAGCTCCTGAGTTGCTTTTGCAGTGTGGTTTGGATCATTGTCCATCTGTACTGTGAAGCGCCGTCCAATCAACTTTGCTGCATTTGGCTGAATCTGGGCTGACAGTATATCTGTAAACACTGCAGAATTAATCCGGCTGCTTCTGTCACATCATCAATAAACACCAATGACCCAGTGCCACTGGAAGCCATGTATGTCCATTCCATCACACTGCCTCCACCATGTTTTACAGGTGACGTTGTGTGCTTTGGATCATGAGCTGTTCCAAGCCTTCTCCACAATTTTTTCTTCTAGTACAGATTAATCTTAGTTTCATCCGTCCAAAGAATGCTTTTCCAGAACTGGTCTGACTTTTTTAGAGGTTTTTTGGCAAAGACTAATCTGGCTTTTTTATTCTTCAGGTTTATGAATGGTTTGCACCTTGTGGTGAACCCTCTGTATTTGCTCTCGTGAAGTCTCCTCTTGTTTGTAGACTTTGACAATGATACGCCCACCTCCTGGAGAGTGTCCTTCACTTGTCTGGATGTTGTGAATGGGTTTTTCTTTACCATAGAGAGGATCCTGAGATCATCCACCACTGTTGTCTTCCATGGACGTCCATAGTTTTTTATGTTGCTGAGCTCACCAGTGCGTTCTTCTTTCCACAGAATATACCAAACTGTTGATTTGTCCACTCCTAATGTTGCTGCTATCTATCTGATGGATTTGTTTCGTTTTAGAAGCCTTACAATGGCCTGTTTCATTTGCATGGACAGCTCCTTTGAACGCATGATGTAGGTTCACGGCAATAGATTCCAAATGCAAATACCACACTTAGAATCAACTCCAGACCTTTTACCTGCTTAATAGATGAATAACAAAGGAGTAGCCCACACCTGGCCATGAAACCGCTTTTGATTCAATTGTCCAATTACTTTTGGTCCCTTGAAAAAGGGGGGGGGGGGGTGGCTACTCTTAAGAGCTGTAATTCCAAAAAAACCCTTCCTCCAATTTGGATGTACATACCCTCAAATTAATCCTGAGAGTGTGCACTTTCAGCCTATATCCATTATATAACTATAGCCTGAATGTGTTTTGGTAAATACCTGAGAAAAACTAAAATTGTGCCTGTGTCCAAATATAAATAGACCTAACTGTGTGTACTTGCACAATCCCTTTCAGTTTGTGATCATGGTGGCATTTATAGTTTTTTTTCTCTTTGATATTCTATAGAATTATCAATTCATGTTTAGTTTTTTTAAGCATTTAAAGCCCTGGGGCGACCTGGGGTCTACATGTAGTCATTTGGTACTTTGTGTGGTTGCAGTCTGTGTTTCCCATTGCCCTTTAATATCAGTGATTTCTGGCTCAATAGAGTGATATCAAGGGCAATTTTAAAAAAACAAAAAACATGTTGTACTTACCTGCTCTGTGCAGCGGATTTGCACAGAGCAGCCCCAATCCTCCTCTTCTCATGTTCTTCACTGACATTCCTTGCCCCACTCTCCTGCTGAGTGCCCCCATAGCAAGCAGCTTGCTATGGGGGCACCCAAGCAGGCTCGCTCTTGAGCCACTGCTCTGTGTTTGACTATTCATATACAGAGCCAAGGTTCGGCCCCACCCTCTTTCTCTCCTCATTGGCTCACTGGATGTGATTGACAGCAGTAAGAGCCAGTGGCTCCCACTGCTGTCTCAGCCAATGCGGAGGGAGAGTCAGCGGAATGCTGAGGCTCTTATGCACATAGCTGGACTGCGATGGAGCTTTGGTAAGTATTAGGGATGCTGGGGGATCTGTTGCATACAAAACGTTTTTTACCTTCATGCATAAAATGCATGAAGGTAAATAAAGCCTTGAGTCTATACAACCACTTTAAATATGTCAACAGACTTTGTCTCCTGCAGCCTTTTCCTCAGTCTGTATTAACTCCATTGTTACCCTAGGAGATGTGTGCAGTGTGTTATTGGCTTGATCACATAGTGCAAATAAATAAAAAAAAGAACCTGAAAAAAGAAACTAAATGTAGCCATTACATCAAAGGACTTAAAAGGTGCAATAAATAACCTTTTTATTCTTGGGATTTGATAAACCAAAAAGAAATAAAATATGAGCAGCATGTCCATTCATTATCAGAAGATGATTTTTTTATGCTTGGCTCTCTGGTGAGAGTCTTATTATTCATTTGATGAAGATAAGGGGCAGACCTCTAAAATATCACTGTTTCCAGTTTTTTTTGTTTTTGGGAGGTCTTCATACCCTGTAAAAGCCACTCCCTATAGAAGCTTACACATATTCTCCAATGTACTGCTAACAGGCTCTGTGCTTCCCTCTGGATCTAAAGCAGTTAAAGGCGATATCCCCTGATTGTCACCTCTGCTAACCTCCCTGAGGAAATTGCAGAGTCCCAACCAGCACCAAGCTTCCTCGCTTGGCAACCATCCTGTTGTTACTCTGGGGATTTTTTTTATCACATCACGTCACCTTATGTGCGAGAGCCTGGCTGTTCTTGGCGCTGCTATTAATGGGGTCAGGTAGCTGGCTGCACCTCCCTCTGCTTGCGATGGAGTGAGTAGCTCCTCCGTCCGCTACCTTAGGCCTGAATTAAAATCTCACCTGTGATGTTTTCTTCCTCCCTGCAGGAAATCCATCGGCGCTTCGAAAACGCCCCAGATTCCGCCAAGACGAAAGCACTGCAGACCGTTATCGAAATGAAGGTATGATTATTAGGAGACTCTAATTGCTGATGGCAGTGTGCGTGACTGCCATCCATTTATACAAGTGCCGTATATAGTTCTGCTAGAATGGGGTTACTTACCTTTCAATATTAAATCACAGAAGATGAGATTTGGAAGGCCAGAAAAAAGGCCACACATTGAGTCTGCATTAAAACAGAACGTTAAAGGCAAACCCCACCCCTAAATTTGGTTTCTATATTGACCAATTTTCCCAAAATCTTATGACCTGGTCATTTATTCAGAGTTCTACCTTTCTTCTTCATTGAACAGTGTTCTCATCTCACAGTAAAGTATGACTTAAAGCAGAACTTTACCCATAACAACTTGATAAAAAATGTTCTTTAGCAAGGAACATACATTCCACATTAATAATTACCTGCCTAATTAATAATTAATGCTACCAAAATTGCCCGTAAATTGCCTCCAGCATTGTTTCCATTTCTTCTTGCTGGAATCTGCCCTTTTGCTGAAGCCTAGAGCACCTGAGCAGCAGTAAATATTTAGGATGTCAGCAGATCGGCCTCCACATTTTCGGCACACTGCCAAAAAAATAAAGAGCAACTGAGTACGTGCACAGCAGGTGAGACAATGTATTACTGGATTTTAAACATTATATGCACTTATTGTAATGTTTTATATAGCTATACCTGCAAAAGGGGCTATCCCAAAGTGATCTAGCAGGACTTAATTTTCTGAATAAAGTTCCACTTTAATATATAGTAGGACAGTGCAGCACTAACCGTAGTAAATAGAATTCATTTCCCAGATGGTTGTTAACGTTAACCTGTACTTGCTTATATAAGATAAAGTCACAGATTTTCTTTATAGTAGGTTTTACTTGTCTTCCTGTTTCTAGAGCTCCCCCAGAATTCCATGGGACATTTGGGATTAAGGAAACAACTGACTCTCCCCACTTCTCGCCCCCCTAACCCCTGCCAGCCTCTTCCCCCTCGTGCCTTCCACATTACAGCATTCTGTACTAGTGGCAAATCAACAGGCCTCAGGTTTTGTCATGTGAGAAGGCATGGGGGAACATGTTTTTCCATTCTTAGGAAGTTTAAACATACAAAGGAGAATTTGGAACTTTGGCATTGGACCAAGGTGAACGGGTAGCAAACAGAAAATGCTTACCATGATTAATGGAAAGAAAAATATTTTAAAGGCCCACTATACTTAACATAAGTAAAATGGAAAAAGAATAGAACCCCTGGCAGGTTTTTACTGCAAAACACTTAATATGCTTGCTAAGCATAGCATCACTTGTTTATATAAACTTGGCAACTAGTGTCTGGCATCTGATTGCTTATGGCTCTCCTTCTTTCACATGGTGAGGAACAGCTGCACCTCCATACAAATGGTTGTATTTTCACCCTTTGTGTTGCACAATTACAAATTAGGGCACAATTACATCACCATCACAGTGGACATGTCTCTGATTGGAAGTTAGTGTGGAGTAGCAAACTCTAGCTTGGCTGTAATTGTAAAGCCTATGTTCACCCATCTGCTGTATATAGTGAGAAGTAGTAGTTTACTAAAGGAGACACAGCAGCTAGATACAACACTCAGAAATGGTGTGGTAACTCTGGGTAGCTCCTCTTAATATCAGTATCAGGATTCTTTAGCAGGGATGCTCAAGACTAAGCATGAACTACATATTTAGAGTCATGCTGAGGTAAGAATCCATTTTAAGCTAAAAATTAGATTTGGGACTTTCATAGGTTTTATTGGTAAATAGCTAAACAGACTCGTGCTACTTTTAGTTGTTCTTTAAGGCCATTTCCTCTCACTTCCTGTCCCAGTGACAACTGTCTCACCAGAAAGAAAGTGAGTAGAAATATGCAACAGAGAGGTGGATAGATTTTTGTTTCTAACAGGGGTTCTAGTCTTCTGTTACACTAATATTTTTCATTTCTGTCTATACTGCTGTTGCAGAGTTTACCTCACTTTTCGTCTAGTTAAAACATTGTCAGGGTGAGAGGAAGTTAAAGGAAATCTTTATAACAGAGCCCTGAATAGAAATAAAATCATAGGAGTTCTAACCTTTTCCCAATCTGTCCAAAGCTAAAACAAAAACTTTTGCTTCAACATATTTTTTAAAGCGGAATTGAACTCATTGATTTATTTGTTTCCAAAAAACATTTATATTCAAGATATGCTGTCAAGCCATTAAATGGCACGGGTCATAATTGATCGCGTGTTCAGCACCATGGCAACTGCAGATCAAACAGTGGCTAAAATGGCAGCTTCAATGCCTGTAAAGTTTAGTGGGTTTTGTTCCACTTTAAATTTTATAATACTCATTTGACTACTTTGTATGGTTTTGTAGGACAATAAGCTGTATAGTAAAGAAAGCAGTAGTCATCTTCTTGTCTTATACAAGCAAGGGTTGTTGTAACGCTATACTGTAGATGCCTGTTCTATAAGGGGAATGCGGTAAACTGTGGCATCCACCCAAAATGGTAGACTACTGCCCTTTACCTTTGTAGGATTTTATTGAACAAACTAGAGATTAGTGAAAAGCTTATGTAGCTCACACAGTGAATAAAATTAAAAATGTTTGTGTTATGGGTATGGTGGTCCTTTTTGGCAAGAATTTCTCCATTAAAGTAAGCTAAATTTAAATGTTTTTTCCTCTAATCTATCATCTTCTGTTGAATCAATTTATCAAATTATGTAATGAAAGTCTCTTATCTGGGATGCAAAAGGAAAAATTACTGACATGCTGGGAAAATTGTGGGCATTCATGAACGCATGGCGGCTGTGTGTGATCAGATACATACTTTGCCAAAGGCTTTGCTTTTGCATGTCATGTCTTTTACCTTTACTTTATGAAAAATGCTGATTAATGAAGCTTTGAAATGGTGACAGCCCATCACCTCTAGCACAATTTCCATAGTTCCTCTTGTATTGTCATAATCTCATAAAATTTAAGTTTACTTAACCACTTCCCGTCCAGCCCATGTATATAAACAGCCAGACAGGAGCAGTGCAGGGGCAGGTGGCTTTATAAACGTCCTCCCGCTTCCCTGCCTGAGCGCGCTGTGATGCGGAACACTGATCGCTGATCGGGACCTCTGTGTGAGGTCCTTATCATGTGATCACTAATTGGCCAATCGGTGATCATATGAATAGTAGAAAGCAAGATGTCACTTCTGACATCATTGCTTACTACATGTGAAATCTGTGAATGATTAGAGAGACCACATGGTACAAGGCTATTCACAACGGCCTTGTACCATGTGACAAGCTGTGACCAATCACAGCTCGCACAGTATTTCTCAATGGCTGCAAGAATGCAGCCAGAGAGAAGGAAAAATGATTGCTTTTACAGCCTTTATGGGTGTAAAATCAATCAGTGTAGAAAAAAAAAAATCTTCATCACCCCCACAAATAGTACAGTGTCACAATGGTATGTTTTACCCCTCTATAAGTATGGTAATGTTAGTTTGGGGAAGATCCTTTTTTATGGCTTTGCCCCGTGTACAAAGCCAGCTCCATTGTTGGAGCAGTTTTGTGTGGAGGAACTCAAGTGGGCAGCACAGAGCCCTGACTTCAGATTCAATGAACACTTTTGGGATGAATGTAAAGCAGGACTTGAGCTGGGTTTTATTGTCCAACATCATAATAAATTCCCACAGACACACTCCAAAATATTGTGGAAAGCATTTCCAGGAGAGTAAATGCTGTTATAGTTGCAAAGGTGATCCAACTCCATAGTAATGCTCATGGTTTTGGAATGGAATATTCAAAAAGCTCATTTATGATGGTGAAGGTCAGGTGTCTGCATACTTCTGAGCACGTGTACTTGCTGGCATATATAGGTTCACTTTAAGTAAAAGTTATGCTTTCAAAACTTTTCGTCTATCATTTCATTTTTCATGTATCCAAATAAAGCCTGAATCTGTCGCTTATCTGAAATGCAGCTCCACTTTTTCAAGGCACGTTCAGTCTAACACGGTAGGTTACAGCGGCACTCATGTCACTTTGCTGTGACATACAGACAGTAACCTACACCTGGTTTCCCCTTAGAAGGATTAGGGGCAGATAATAAACTTAGAAGAATGTGGTAACTTTAGTTGCGTTGGCACATACGCCTGTTGTCCAGCAGAGGATTGCAGGTGTGAGAGTAGCAACGTTGATGGCAGTTTCGATGATGGTGTATCAGTGTTGTCACCTCAACAAATGAAGGTCAACTGCTTTCTGGCAGGATCAACAAGACCTATTGTAGTAGAGATGTTATACTCCATTTTTTCCTATTCAAGTGTATGTCTGGGCAAAAAAAAAACACTTTTTTAGTTCATATCTGCAATACATCTACATTTCCTCACATTTTATTCCTTTAAAAGTGCTGCAAGTGCAGAAAAATACATGAACTGCCAGAAATCCAATGAACTTCTCCCTGTTGAGCTGACAGCTGTTCCTATTTTGGATTGAGAATCTATTAACTACACTTTAAAAGAAGTCCCATCCCATCTTCTGGGTAAATCTCATTCCCCTTCTTGTAACAACCCCTCTTAACTGATGATAGAGTGAACTTATGCCATAATATTGTCTTATCCGTACTTCTCCAGTACTTCCAAGGCCTACCTGGAGTGAGGATGTGTACCACCATTGCTCCAGAACATTCACTTTGTGATGCAGTAGTTTAGACTACTCTCCAATGTAGAATTTGTAGTACTATACAAGAAGGTAAGATATGTACACTGCTGAACGTTTCCCATTGTCCATTCTGCCATCAGATTGTCCTACATTTGGTTAGGTGTTCCATTTAGCTTTAGCTAGTCCTAATGGTCTAATAGAGTAGTATAAGCCGCTCTGGAAATTCGTAGTCATGGCATTGTTTCCCCGTAGGACTCTAAGATCACATCGATGGAGCGAGGACTGAGGGACATGGAGGAGGAGATCCAAATGCTAAAGTCCAATGGAGCCTTGACTACTGAAGAGCGTGAGGAGGAGATAAAACAAATGGAGGTCTATCGCAGTCACTCCAAGTTCATGAAGAATAAGGTAATCTAGCTCTGCAGTGCTGTAGTTTGTCGTCCTCAATCAGTACAGTCGTTATGAAAAGGGTCATTGATGTCTGCAGGTTTAATAACTAATTTATAGTGTTTTTGCTTCTCTATAGTGTTTTTCTTTCTCTAGAGATTAATCATAACATCTCCATCACCAAAATACTAGACTTAGAATAAGAAACTTCAGACCAAAAGTTTTCATGCTGTGTGGAGTTTCTATTGCTCAGAACAGTGGAGTTTCTATTCTTCTTTTTAACAGTTTTTTCCTGCCTATGTGCAGTTTTAAATCAAACTTGTATAGGACAAAGTAAGAAGTTTGTGTTTATGTCTCGTCCCCCTCCCCCCCAACTCATTTACACCACTGCTGCATAGTTCAGACCTGTAACCTATATTTCCTGGGTAAGGAGGAGTATTTGACACATCCCCTTTTTCATGTTGCAGTCCAGGTGTTTTGTGGTTGGTTCAATGCTGTTACATGGGCACACCTCAGACCTGTGTCAGCTGTGACTGGAGCATCTCTGAGCTTTTACACAGCATTCTTTACTCCCTCTTGCAGCTGAATGGAGTGGCACAGGGTAAAAAGGAAGGATAAAGTAAGGGGGGCATAGTAAACTGTGAAATGTTTGAAGGTTCTGATTGTCCCATTTTTCACTAAAAGTGTTAGATTTGGTGTATGTTATTTTTAGGAATATAGTTAGGATAGGGATTCTGCTAACATACTGTAAATACTTCAAAAGAAAATATTTTAAATTGCAAAAAAAAATTTAGGGCACATAAAGTATTTACATTTCGGGTAATACTGCCACCTACAGAAGAAATGGATACTTTCAAACAAAAAAAAAACGTAGGCCGCCCCAGGACAACCTCTCCCACTGCTAGCATGCCTCATTTTTTTTGTAGTGTTCTAGGAGGATTGATGTCTTTTCTACAGCTGTTCTGGGTTAAGACTATACACTGTTTGAAATTCAGCTGATCCAGCAGTGACCAGCCAAATTTCGTTCAAGGTTGTGGGCTTCCCTGCTTGATAGTCAAGACATTGTTAGGCAATTTTTTTATTGACCAGCAGTTGCAGCTGGTCAGCTGCAGCCACTCATCAGTGTATTTTAACAGTGGAGGGTGCTGTGACGGTTGTGGCGTCAGACCCCCGGCCCTTCTCACCAACTCTTGACCAAAGGACTAACCGAGCTAAAACCGCCCTGTCACGTGCGTAACAATGCCACGCTCAGCTGCACCCTGCACAAAGATTTTCCAGCTAATGGACCACAATCTATGTACCTGCAGCCTGAGAGCGATTGTTACTGGGTCAGGTTAATTACACAATTAACCCTTCACACTGCCACCACCTCCTTTTTGTAGAGAAAAGGAGGAAACTCGCCAATATTAGCAATAACACTATGATGTTTGAATAAGCGTTTGTATACACAATGTCACCGCAGATAGATGTATGCAGAAGTTTAAAACACACAGTAGCGCTCTTCAGAGACAGGGATTCATAGTTTGCATTAAAGAGCTTTAGAAACAGTTCAACACTTTTCAGATAATAGGATTTATTACTAAAGGTCAAAATGGTGCAATAAAAATATTTACAGAAAAAGATGTAACCAATATATATATAAATACAGAGAGCAATACCACAACAGAGAGATAACAGAAGTTTAGAGAGATAGAATACTTGCCGCCAGCCTTGGTTTAAGCAGATCAAGTTTCCTGAACAAAAGGGTACCGTCTCCCAAGTTGGTTCCTGATGTTAAAAGGGAGATCTCTTCATCTTACTTCTCCAAACCTGACAGCCTCTTTCTAGGAACTCAGCAGGGTGTCTCCTTACAGCAGAGAACCAATCGCCTCATTTGGGGAGTTGATATCATGGTCAATAACCTTCCCTAGGTGCACTTAGCAGCCTAGCCACTAATAGATTAATATGCAGAATGATATCCTGAACGTCCTGACATCAAACATGCCATATTTCACTATTTCAGCTAGAACTATATGGCTCTCTGCTCTCCTGTAGACTTCAACTAGGGGTGTAAGATATCAGGCGACTTGCATTAAACTGAGCTATCCGAATATATTCGTTGCTTCATTGTAATTATTTCCTAGCTTAAGATAGGAAATTATATGGAAAAGTGATTTTTAAAATGTGATGTCTGTTTTATGGCTATCTTGGAATGTGTTTGAAGTCTAGTGAAGGACTGGTTTATGGCTTTACGATTAGCTTCAGAGCAAGAGTTTCACAGACATATTGGGCCCAGGCTAATTGGGGTTTATAACCATGAAGCTACCCCGCTGGGCCTGATGCCTGTAATCTCAGCATACATACAGACCACATTCCTGAGGAAGGGGGAATTGGAGGGAGAGAGGATGATACAAGATGGGGGATCTTTAGCAAGATGGATGACCGCGTCCATCTCTGTACATACAATTGCTACAGGTGCCATTTGCAGAATTCTGTGCCTTATCGGGGGGAGATGAGGCATTGAATTCTGAGGTTGCTGATAAGGCATTTCTATCAACCTCACTTATGTGCATGGAGAAACCTGTTATTTTTTTTTTTCAATCAGCCCATTAGCTGATCAGCTCTACATACATACAGCATCTTCATACAGCTTCTCTTGCTGCAAAGAACCAAATGGAACTTCAATGCTTGATCCATTCTTGCTGTCCTTGGTCACCTTCTGCCATCTAACCCTCACCTGCTTCCAACTCTCTGGGTTTTGTGAGTACATGAGGCCATTGCCTCTTTATCCTGAGCAATTGATTTACTGCAACGCAGTTGCTGCAAATCTGATTTTAGACAAGGGGGTGGTACAGTGATGCTGTACTGGGTTCCCCCAGCTCACATTCTGCTAACTGTTCTGGGGCTACTTGTTACCGTATCAACATATGCAGCCGGAAATCATGTTATTCTTTGATCTTAGATTCTGTTCCATCCTCAAAGTCCTGTTTAGCATCTGTAGTCCTGGGTGGATGTTTGCCTTCTGTAGTCTTGGATGGGATTAGCAAGGGTGTTATTCCACTATCTCTTGGTGGTTCAGTCAGACCATAATCCAAGCTTAAAAGAATCAGGCACCACCCTTTCCTGGCAAGGCACACTGTAGGAAACCTGGGCGCCATCAAGAAATTGTTTCTCAGATTTTGGAAAAGGCTGCACCCTGGTCTTCTGTTCACACGTTCTTGAAATTTTACCAGAAGGACCATGAAGCCTCATCTGATATGAGCTTCAGATGTAAGGTCCTTCAGACGGTTCTTTGAGCTGCAGGCAGTATCTTGTTCTCTGTGTTTTGGGTCTGTGATTGATTTTCTTTTGCTGTGTTGCCCACCCCTCACTTGGACTGCTTTTGGATGTCCCTAAGATTAAAGTAGAACTATAGGCAAAACGTTTTTTTTTATTCCAGATAGAGTAAGGGGGGTTATAACCCCTGTCAGTTTGTTTTTTTGCCATCTGTGTCCCATTGAGGAGATTTCCCTTCACTTCCTGTACCATAGTCAAAACAGACAGTGAGAAAATCCCTGCAAATTAAGGGAATTCCTTGGGGATCCCAAGGTCACCAGAACTAATGTCCCCATTGGAAGATCTCCCCTCTATTACTTGGGGACAACCCAAAATTTGGGGTTTTATTTTCACCTTTGATGATAATGGTAAACAAATAGAGAGGATGAATCTCCCTAACCGGGGCACAGATAGTGATAGAACCTGTAAGGTGTTCTGACCCATCTCAGCTATATCAATGTAAAAAAAGTTTTTCCTTTAGTTATACTTTAAAGTCTTCCTGTGTGCCTCAATGGGATATTTTATTCATAGTACCGTCACTTCTCACTTTTCTTGTAGTCCATTGAAGAACACAGGTCCCACTTTTATGTGTTTATGATCATTCTCTTGATACTGCTTTGTTACAAAAGTGAGGCATATTGGTAGTAGGAGGAGTTGTCCTGGGCTGGCACACAGTTTTTTATTTGCCAGTGTCTAATTCTTCTGTAGGTAGTAGTATAACTTGAAGGTTAAAGTTTTCCTGTGTCCCCCAGTGGACTCCAAAAAGAGGAATGCAGTCCTCTTTACACTGTTCATAGCAGCATACATTCAGTTATAATCTTGACACCTGCACAGGAGAGACTGCAAGCTCCATGCAGTGAAAAGGCAAGCAGTACTTAGTACTGTTTTTGGTATACTAGCTAAGAGGGAAACCAAACTGGGTTTTTTTAAGTTATACAACTGTACTTTTAGGCTCATCCACACTGTGCATTACGTTTATGCAACAGGTTTTTGTGTGTTAAGGCGCACTACATTAAGGCAGCCCATTCATTTTGAGTGATTTGGTAGGTCATCTTTACGTACAACTAAACAGACATGACTCTTGTTATTCAAGGTAGTGCACCAGAGAGCTTTGCACCGTTATGGAGAGATCCAGATGGACCCTAGAGGTTTTAAAACTGAGATTTAGTGCTTCTGTTGATCTGAGCTTTGTAGATGAATTTTGTAGATTAATTTCTCCACGGATTCTATAGCTACAGAGGTGATTGAGAACTTGCTTTAGAGGGCTTGCAGCTTGTTCAGAATATGTAAATCTGTGTACATAATCTGGGTGCAGGTTTATTTTAAGGAACATCTCCTAAATTTTCTTGCACCGTCAGCTTGCACACTGTTGTTTGCACCATACCCTTTCTATGGTCCAAAATTTTGTAACACTTGGTGTTGTTTTTTTTTTTTTTTTTTTTTTTATAACTGCCTCTTTTTTTACTTGTCTCTTAAATCCATGCCTCCTCCAGTCCTCCAGCAGCATTGGGTAAAAAATACTGTTTACCAGTTAAGGTGGTCCTAATGTTAAAAGTTTTTTTTTAACTTATTGCATTTTCTGCATTAAGGTAAAAAACATTTTACCACTTGTTGTATACCCCACCCCTAAACATATGCCCGTCTCCTCTTATAATCCAGCACAGTTTTGGCTGCAGCTCTTCACTCTTTACTTCCTGCTTGCACAAGAGACTTTGAGAGCAGCAGGAGCTGTCAGTCAAATCCTGTGAGAAGGGACCTGAGCCGCAATCTGTGTGTCTATTGATGCGCACAGCCCAGCTCAGGAGCATGCCTGGATGGGTGCTCTGCCAGCACAGGGCTTGCTGAGGGGGCACCCAGAGAAAAAGAGAAGACAGCAACAGCTGGGGTCTCCAGAAGAGGAGGTACTTACCTGCTCTGTGTAATGTTATTGTACAGCTCTGTACAACATCATTACATAGAGCAGATAAGTATACCCTCTTTTTTATTTTAACTATAAAAGTAGGCTTTGCAATCACTTGACCACTAAATTGAATATTCAAAATATAGGAAGGAAATGTTGTGGAAAACTGCATATATATCTTTATCATAACGAACAGTACTTGATGTATTTAAAGAAGTCTTAATTTCAACACATATTAAGAAATTGACTTTTCATATCACTCTTTGAAAGAATTATAGACACTTTTTCAGTTATGAATAATTGTGTATGTTTTGGGAGGCTAATGATTACCTGTTTGGGGAGAAATGTGGATGAAGTTGCTGCTGATCTCTCCTGAATATATTAATCTCCTGGCTTTCATGCTAAAGCTCTGGCTCCAGTATGACAAATTACTGAGGCAGAACAAGTATACAAATAAGGATTTCTGACATTTCTCAGATCAGATATACAGGGGTTAGACAAAAAACTGAGGTTGAGCTCTGCAGTCACTTTTGCAGCAGTTGTTTTCATATTCCGGATCACAATCTTGCGCAATGTCCTTTTGTCTCATTTGGTCAGTTGACTGAGCTTATGCTTATTAGACAACGTTTTCGCTGAAACGGTATATGCTGTCATAACCTTTGATAATGTACCTTGTAACACTGCAAATAAATTGACAATTTCAGTCACAGAGGCACCAGCAAAGGGGACACCAACAATTTGCCCTTTTTGAAGCTCTGTAAGCTCTGACTTAACTTCGTATTACTAGCAACTCAATCATGAAAGTGAGGCTTCCCACCTGTTAACTAGGTGTCTCATCACACAATGATAGCAAAAGAATGTTACATCATTTCCGCTTTTAACACAAAAAAAGTCATTTTCACACCTGCAAATCATGTAGTGTTTCCATTTTATTTGTCTAACCCCTGTACTTGTTCCATGTCAGAAGATATGGAGGACATTGTTTTAGTATGAAAGCCAAGCAGCTAGTATTTTCAGGATCAGCCTGCCCCTGTATTTTTTGCATGACAGGTTTACTGTAAATGTCACCTGACACAAATGTTGTGAAGGTAGAATGGAAGGGAGGTAAGCGGGGTATGTATTTAATGATTACTTTGTAAGTTGTTGTGACAGTGCCATGTCGGCCTACTCTACTCTTTGCTGATTTCCTGTCACCAAAGATAAGTTTGAAAGGTTCAGTTGTTAAAAACGTCACAAGACCTTCCCATAATCTAACCTCCTATTGTTACCTTAGTAACATGCTCAGGTTACCCTGCCTTTTCTAAAGGCCTCATGCACACTGCTGTACAGCATACAGATCCTGTGTAATGACAATCCTGCGTGTGCACTGACAGATATTCTGAAAGCAGATCATGCGCGTTTAGAACATACAACATCAGTACGCATTTGGGTATTTTCTAACACCCCCCCCCCCCCTCCGTGCACTACCACATATAGCTGTGTCTTCTAATGCATCTCAGTGGGTAGCTGGGTCCCAGGACGGCTCTGCATGCTGTACAGGCAGTGCTCAGTTGTTAATATATATCCTTTACTATAAACTACAGGTGTTCTTTAAGCTCTTTTCTTGTTTCGTTGAGTCCTGGTGCTCTATTCACATTTTGATGTCGGTGCTAGTATGGTATTTTGTGGCAGAGCAAGATTTGACAAGTACCATTGTTCTCCTGAGAATCTGCCTGGAAAAGTTAGGTGTCTTCAATCAGCAAAGTGAAGGGTAATCTGCAAAATAGACAGAAATAGTTTTTTTACCTTTTGGACCAAGGGTGCTTCTGCTGGGATTTGCAAGTGCATTAAGGTAGTATCCCTGAGAGTAGGCAGGCGGTGGAGCAGTGACACAATACCTGAAAAGCAGCAAATTCTGAAAAGTTTTTACATCCTTCTTTTGTTATACAGCAGTGTAACACAGCTGTGATGGTGGTGACCACAAAGAAATCTTCTGGCTGCTAAAACAGTAGTGTTCCAACTGTGTATTAAGCCACTTGACTACAGTTGCCCTTAATGGCTCATTTTCACTTATATGATTTGTAACGGGTGGTTTGATGTGCCAATGTGCTTTGCAATACATGCTTTTTGGCATGTACCTATTCATGTCCTCCTGGTCATCAGCGTTCATCTATGCATTAAAAAAATAAGTAAACCTTTTTTTTTTTCTTTATAATGCAATACATGTTGCATTGTATATGTTACTATGTGTTGAGGCTCATGTGTGCTGTTTGCTCTACAGTTGAGCGTTGGGGACATAATAAATGACTGGACACCCCTCAAAATGCATGCACAACGTAGTTGAAGATACTTATTACAGTGTACAATAATGTTGTACTTATTACAACTTTATTCTTTCAGTTCTTGTGTCTGCAATTCCCTTTTTCTCTTCTCAGCAGCTTCTCAGGAGACCGTCAACCCTGTCACACCTAATTCCCCCCAAATCTAACCTCCTAGACCTAATAGTAAATCTAATCACTGGGTCCATCAGTTTTTATAATGCTTGTTATGTTCATAGCAAAAATTATCTGACTGTATGACTTGCTCAATGTCCTGACAGGTAGAGCAGCTGAAAGAGGAGCTGAGCACCAAGGAGAGCCAGGCGGAGGAGCTGAAGAAGAAAGTTTCAGCTCTGCAGACGGAGATGTCTGGCGTAAGGCTCCACGTTCTGTCTGTCCTCTGGCTTGCTGTGTCTCCTCAAAGGCACTCTGCGCCCCATTCTAACTCTCTGCTCTCAATATCACTCTGGGGGAATCTTTAACATGCTAACCTCTCCTCTGTCACTCTGGGTTTTCCAGGCATCTGTTATATGTGTCTAACCTTATCCTTTCCTCTGCTATGATGCAATAACTCACGCTAACAGCATGAAGGAAATCTACACTTCTTTCTCAAACTTTTATAGACCTGTATGTCATTGTCACTTGTTTGATGACATTGATCTAATCACACTACATCTATGTTTAAAAGAACCCCCCATGCTTTGTTTAGTTTGTATATGTATATGGGAGCAGCCTTACTTAGCTATGTATATACTTACTTTATACATGTTGTGCTTTGTAGTACAACCCAGTGCCTGTGCTTAACCACTACTCTTATCCAGTCTACAGGCCTGGGAAAAAAAGTTGCCTACTTTGCATAGATGTTGATTGCGGTGCTAGGGAAAACTTGCATATCTGTTTATCATAATTTATTATGAAACTACCATTAACCAATATAAATTTAAGTCACCTAAAAAATGTAAAAACTTATTCCAGCTGAAAACCCCCCCCCCCCCATATTTTAAATTCCCTTTTTTTTCTAGTTTTTGCTGCTTCAACTACCTTCTCCCTAGGACTATCTCCTGCAGAAACGCCATTCAGTCCAGTTGCAGCCGTCCTGACTCCTGGTTGAATGACACCTAGCCTCACTCAACCTGTCATGGTCCCACACCATGTTGTCCTCTACAGGACACTGGCTGGAGGGTGCTGGTTGAGGTGCTGACCTCCGCCAGTCTGCTAGTGCTAAGGGAGCACACATTTAACTGTTTTATGATGTGTGTCCACCCTCAAGTCACCGCTGGATCGGAAACTCGTGAGGACACGTGAAAACCAGTTGCAGAAAATTTCTAAGGTAAGCAGGGAGGAATTTTAGGAAAAAAAATCTATGTAAAGGGAAGTGGGAAGCAAGGGACTAGGTATTTAAAAAAAAATATGAGTTGGGCTTTAAATTTTCAATAATAACTCAAAATGTGTACTGGGTAAAAAACTTGTGAATCTCTGTTTGAACATGTACAACCAAATAATTAAAGTCCAAGCAATGCCTTTTCAGCTAGTTTTGGACTGAATGAGGAAGGATTATAACACCTGTTGGATCTTTACTGTTTGATCCCTGTTGAGTTTTCTTGTCACTTCCTATCCTTATAAATGATCACAAATGCAGGAAGTGTTTGGTAATTTCTCCAAAAGGACTAGACTGCAGGGAGGTTAGTTCTTTTGACAGGGTTTTAATTGCTGTTGGTGACTTTCTGTCCCAGTCACAGCCATTGCCATTATTTATTCTGGTGGCATCATTATTTATTCTGGTGGCATCAGGAGCACAGGAGATGGAATTCTTCCTAGCTAAGAACACAAATTGCAATACAAACGTGACAGACATGCTCCCTCTTCTCCAATATATCCAAAAATATATATTTTTTGTTCCCAAAATTGAGCTCTATAACGTACACTATTGCCAAAAGTATTGGGACACCCCTCCAAATCATTGGATTCAGGTGTTCCAATTACCTCCATGGCCACAGGTGTATAAAATCAAGCACCTAGGCATGCAGACTACTTCTACAAACATTTGTGAAAGAATGGGTCGCTCTCAGGAGCTCAGTGAATTCAAGTGTGGTACCGTGATAGGTTGCCACCTGTGCAATAAGCTAATCGGTGAACTTTCCTTGCCACTAAATATTTTACGGTCAACTGTTAGTGGTATTATAACAAAGTGGAAGCAACTGGGAACAACAGCAACTCAGCCACCAAGTGGTAGCCACATAAATGACAGAGCAGGGTCAGCGCATGCTGAAGCACACAGTGCGCAGAAATCACCAACTGTCTGTAGAGTCAATAGCTAAAGACCTCCAAACTTCATGTGGTCTTAAGATTAGCATAACAGTGCATAGAGAGGTTTATGGAATGGGTTTCCATGGCCGAGCAGCTGCATCCAAGCCTTACATCACCAAGTGCAATGAAAAGCATAGGATGCAGTGGTGTAAAGCACACCACCACTGGACTCTAGAGCAGTGGAGACATGTTCTTTGGAGTGACGAATCACACTTCTCTGTCTGGCAATCCGATGGACATGTCTAGGTTTGGCAGTTGCCATGAGAGCGGTAATTGCCTGACTGCATT
This sequence comes from Staurois parvus, assembly GCF_062004578.1. Taxonomy (NCBI): domain Eukaryota; kingdom Metazoa; phylum Chordata; class Amphibia; order Anura; family Ranidae; genus Staurois; species Staurois parvus. The sequence goes on from NW_028317910.1 coordinate 6,094,304, forward strand.
GTGCCAAGTTTAAAGTTTGGTGGAGGGGGGATTATGGTGTGGGGTTGTTTTTCAGGGGTTGGGCTTGGCCCCTTAGTTCCAGCAAAGGGAACTCTTAAGGAATCAGCATACCAAGACATGTTGGACAATTTCATGCTCTTAAACTTTGTGGGAACAGTTTAGGGATGGCCCCTTCCTGTTCCAGCATGACTGCGCACCAGTGCATAAAGCAAGGTCCATAAAGACATGGATGAACAAGTTTGTGGGGGAGGAACTTGACTGGCCTGCACCGAGTCCTGACCTCAACTCGATAGAACACCTTTGAGATGAATTAAAGTGGAGACTGCGAGCCAGGTCTTCTTGTCCGAAATACGTGCCAGACCTCACAAATGCGTTTCTGGAAGAATGGTCAAAGAATGGCCCCTCCAGCCCAACCCCTGAAAAACAACCCCACACCATAATTCCCCCTCCAAACATTCCCATAGACACACTTCTAAACCTTGTGGACAGCCTTCCCAGAAGAGTTGACGCTGTTATAGCTGCAATGGGTGGGCCAACTCAATAATGAACCCTACGGACTAAGACTGGGAAGCCTTTAAAGTTCATATGTGTGTAAAGGCAGGCATCCCAATACTTTTGGAAATATAGTGTACTTTTACAAATCTATACAGTGCCTTGAAAAAGTATTCATACCCCTTGATATTTTCAACATTTTGTCATGTTACAAACAAAAATGTAAATGTATTTTATTGGGATTTTATGAGATAGACCAACACTAAGTGGCACATAATTGTGAAGTGGAAGAAAAATGATAAATGGTTTTCAAAATATTTATAAATAAATATCTGAAAAATGTGTTGTGCATTTCTATTCAGCCCCCTTTAGTCTGATACCCCTAACTAAAATCTAGTAGAACCAATTGCCTTCAGACGTCACCTAATTAATAGAGTCCACCTGTGTGTAATTTAATCTCAGTATAAATACAGCTGTTCTGTGAAGCCCTCGGGTTTGTTAGGGAACATTAGTGAACAAAGAGCATTATGAAGGCCAAGGAACACACCAGACAGGTCAGGGAAAAAATTGTGGAGAAGTTTAAAGCAGGGTTAGGTTATAAGAAAAATCCCAAGCTTTGAACATCTCACGGAGCACTGTTCAATCCACCATCCAAAAATGTAAAGAATATGGCACAATTGAAAACCTACCAAGACATGGCCATCCACCTAAACTGACAGGCCGGGCAAGGAGAGCATTAATCGGAGAAGCAGCCAAGAGGCCCGTGGTAACTCTGGAGGAGCTGCAGAGATCCACAGCACAGGCGGGAGAATCTGTCCACAGGATAACTATTAGTCGTGCACTCCACAAATCTGGCCTTAATGGAAGAGTGGCAAAAATTAAGCCATTGTTGAAAGAAAGCCATAAGAAGTCCCATTTGCAGTTTTTGAGAAGCCATGTGGGGGACACAGGAAACATCTGGAAGAAGGTATTCTAGTCAGATGAGACCAAAAGTGAACTTTGTTGCCTAAAAGAAAAATGCTATGTGTGGCAGAAAACTAACACTGCACATCACCCTGAACACACCACTGTGAAACATGTTGGTGGCAGCATCATGTTGTGGGGATGCTTTTCTTCAGCAGGGACAGGGAAACTGGTCAGAATTAATGGGAAGATGGATGGAGCCAAATACAGGGCAATCTTAGAAGAAAGCCTGTTAGAGTCTGCAGAAGACTTGAGACTGGGGTGGAGGTTCGCCTTCCAGCAGGACAACGACCCTAAACATACAGCCAGAGCTACAATGGAATGGTTTAGATCAAAGCATATTCATAGGGGTAGCACAGTGGCTAAATGGTAAGCACTTCTGCCTGGCAGTACAAGGGTCACTGGTTCAAATCCCAACCACAGCACTACCTGCCTGGAGGTTGCATGTTCTCATTGTGTCTGCGTGGATTTTCTCTGGGTACTTCGGTTTCCTCCCACACTCCAGCGACATACTGTTGGTTAATTGGATCCTGTCTAAATTGTCCCTAGTATGTGTATATATGAATGTAAGTTAGGGTTACATATCAGAGGGTTAGGGACTGATGTGAATGAACAATATATATGTAAAGCGCTGTGTAAATTGAGGGCGCTAAATAAGTACCTGTAATAAATAATAATGTGTTCGAATGGCCTAGTCAAAGTCCAGACCTTAATCCAATTGAGAATCTTTGGCAAGACTTTAAAATTGCTGTCACAGATACTCTCCATCCAATCAGACAGAGCTTGAGCTATTTTGCAAAGAAGAATGGGCAAAAATGTCCCTCTCTAGATGTGCAAGGTTAGTAGAGGCATACCCAAAAAGACTTGCAGCTGTAATTGCAGCAAAAGGTGGTTCTACAAAATATTGACTCGGGAGATGAATAGAAATGCACGCCATATTTATTTGTAAAAAATTAAAACCATTTATCATTTTCCTTCCACTTTGTGTTGGTCTATCACATAAAATCTCAATAAAAATATGTTTACATTTTTGGTTGTAACATGACAAAATGTGGAAAATTTCAAGGGGTATGAATACTTTTTCAAGGCACTGTACGTAACACCCTACAAAGATCATTTTGCCATATCAGCATACCTGTTTAGAAATTGTATTAATTTGATTGTTATTTAAAATCATTAGCATGGAAATACCCAATTATATTTCTGAATTGTGAAATTCATGTCCCTGAATTACAGTTTGCTTCAGGGCTATCAGAAAGCAAAGTGTAAAGACACCTTTTTATTTACTTGAACAGAATCTATCACAAAGCAGAACACTATGTAAGAAGGCACAGACAGTAGCATACAGATATTAGTCCTGGAGCAGTAACTCTGTGGATAGGTTCTGTTTGGCTGCCCCAGAAATAGTATGTGACATGTGACTTGGGGAATAGCTGCCTCTTTGACAGCACTACTTTCTGACAGTTTCAGTTTAATTGGCGCATGTCCCTCGGGTAGGGATGGAGGCAGATGAAACATTAAGTACATTCAGGATATATTGATATACTGCTCAGTCAAGCGAGAGGTCAGTTCCAGGAGCTCTGATTGCAGCCAGATACATAAAGCTGTATAATACCCCCCCTTAAAAAAGAGCTTCTGTAGGTTCAAAAAAATGTAGCTGTAAATGAGCCTTTAATGTAATAAAGTATCACTTATCTCTTTAAGAAAGCGACTTCTCTCTGTAAGTAGAACTGACGTGGCTGCCTCCATTAACATATTAAGCTATAACTACAAGCTCTATACAAATGTGTATTTTTATTTTGCTAGGGTATTTTAATTATTTGTTCTGTATTAAAGCTGAAGTTTAACCTGCGTATATTTTTCCTTGTCTGCCCCCCCCCCCATCCACATGCAAATTAATTTTTTAAATAAAACATTTAATGCTTAAACCCTATATTTGTTCTGTATTAAAGCTGAAGTTTAACCTGCTTATATTTTTCCTTGTCTGCTGCCCCCCCATCAACATGCAAATTAATTTTTAAAATTTTTAAGTTTTCATTATATACTTTATTTAAGACTCGGCGACATCATCACTGGATTACTGTGCTTCGCACTGCAGTGCAGGCAGATCACAACCGGTGGGAGTGGCATTCCTAGACAGCCTTCATTTGCATAGAGACCACCCACATGTTATGCTGAGCCTCCATAATTGAAAGATGGAAATCCAGTGAATGAAGGGGTAGACCAGGGACAGGTGGGCTGGATAGTGCTGGGCATTCTACATCGGGGGTCGCAACCTCTTGATTTCGATCTACCGGTTGACCGCAGGCAGGTGACAGGTAGATCACAATCTTGTACCTGCCTTGCCCACACCCTCTGGCAGAGCTGCTCAGCAAAGCAGGGACGTGCCGTAAGTAAACCTAACTGCCAAAGGCATTCTCTGCCACGCAGCATGCCTTTTGCTACCATGCAGTTGCAGGGCAGGCACTGCCTCTGCCGCCTATTACAGTGCAGGATAGCTCGGCGGGTTCAGGCTCCTGTGCCAGCTCCTGAGCCCCTCCTAGGAGAGTACTGTGCTTATCCCAGCCAGACCTTCTGTTCAGCCCTTCCAGGCACCTGTGGATGACATCATATGGAATGCACTAGAGAGGAAAGTCGGCTGGGTCAGCACTATAACAGTGAACACAGAACAATGCGCTGCTCTGAACCACTTCTGTGCCCTCCGGATCCCCCAGTGGTGTGCTTTTCTGACCCCTCCCCCCCCCATTGCTGTACCCTCCTGACCCCCAAATCAACACCCCCCCCACCCCAGTGGTGTAGCCTCCTGACTCCCCCCCCCCAGTAATGTACCCCCCGAACCCTCTCCCACTGGTGTGTCCTCATGACTCAATCTCAACACCACCCCTTCCTCCCAGTGGTGCACCCTCCTGACCCCACCCAGTGGTGTACCCTCCTGACATTATCATTTTACAGTGACATTGTTTTTATTATATTTTTCTAAGTTTTCTCTGTGTCTTCCTTGTCTGTATTTTTTATTAGGGGCTTGCTAGTTAGCTCTGCAACCCAGTGATCTTTGATCTCTACCATGTTTTCCAGGTTGATCTCTACCTCTCAAAGGTTGCCTACCCCTGTTCTACAGCCAGGAGTATGACTTGCTGCAGCTTCTATTGCACATTGTGAGCATCTCACAGTGTGCAGTGAAATCAGAGTAAGGACATTCTGTCCAGGAGAGGAGCCTGTGCAGCTGTGCAAGACCAAAGGGAAGGCTGGAGTTCAGCTTTAAAGTGGTTCTGAAGGCAGAAGGTTTTTTACCTTAATACATTCTCTGCATTAAGGTAAAAACACCTTATGTTTTCAGTTTACCCTCTGCCCCCTCTTATACTTACATGAGCCCAATCTCAATCCAGCCCTGTACCTGAGAGCAACTGCTCTCTCTCTTTCCTTGCTGGCCATGAAGGCAGCAACGAGAGCCAGCTGCTGTCAATCATAGCCTGTGAGGAAAGAGCTGGGGACAGGGCCGAGTCATATTGTATGTGTCAATGAACACAAACAACACGGCTTGGGATTGAGGCCGCACAAGCACCAGGATTCAGGAGCACTAGTGGGAGACCCAAGAAGAGGAGGATCGGGGCTGCTATGTGCAAGACCATTGCACAGAGTAAGTAAGTATACCCTGTTTGTTATTTAAAATAACAGAAACTTTACAATCACTAACATTTTTACAATGAATGACACTTAGAAGTAATTTTGTCCTTTTCAAGCAGGACTTGCAGATTCTTGTTGCCTGTCATACTCACCTAGATGGCTGCAGCACCGATTTCAGCTGCAGCTGTCCCCCACTGTCTCTAAGACTGAGAACTGAGCGATCAAACACCACTAATCACTTAGCTCTCAGTCTTCAGCTTGCAGAAAGCTGGTGGCTGTCAGTTTCCGTCTCTCTGCTCTGCCCCTCCAGCGTTCATTGGATCACCAGTCTGTGGAGGGGGCTGTTCAGCTTTCTTGCTGAGAGGTTGAAGACAGCTGCTGGTCCAGACTTCTGGGTGGTTCCCAACCATATGGTTGGGATCTTTTCAGAGCCTGGACCGGGTCTGTCATGTCAGCCAACAGCGGGCTTTAGCCTGCTGTCTCCTGAAAACAGATAACATGAGTGCAGAACTAACTGCACTTCTGTGATCCTCACTAGACGTATATCCTAGAAAGCTTTGTCTAGACTTCTCCTTTTAATTTTTTCCAATTCAGTTCTGTTCACAGGTTAAAGCAGCATTAAACCCAAAGCAAATATTTATTATATTGAAGCTTACCAATTTGTAGATGTGATGGCTGCATTATTTTTCATTTTTAAGGCTTGTTTTCTTCCATTTACATCTGGTGATCTGACCAGGAAGTCTGTTGCTTTTCTAAAAACAAACTCTCCTACAGATGTATCAGTTACAGAGATGAGACAAACCATTTAACACTGGCAAGGGTGCTTTTAATAGTCAGCTTTTATTGGTATATGTTTATATGTAAAACCTTTATCCCAAAAGAAAAAAAACTGTTGCTGCAACTGCTTATAGAGCTCAGCTTTAATTTGTTAGTGGATTTAAATCTTCAGACTAACAAGGCTGCTGTCCAAATGTGCCCCTGTGCTCATTCATCCAGAGTGGGGGCACTATAATGCAGGAGGTATGTTACTGGCCAGACCACCAGGTGAAACAGTAGGAAAAATTCCTTAAATTCCCTTAAAAGGAAAAAAAATAAAACTAATACTGTCACATCTAATGACTAGTAAGATGCAATTTTAGTTATGGGTTTAATACCACTTTAATTTTAATGAGATTTGGGCAAATTTGTTCAAAATTTTGGAGATAGCCTAGCCTAGAAGTCAAGGGATTTAGGCTTCTATTGACAACAAAACTGAAGGCTTTAAAAAAATTCCAACTGCCAGATTGTATGCATGTTAGTGTATATTTCTGTTCCCTTCCTTTCAGTGTTACCCATTGTACGTGCTCCTCTTCTGTACTGTACTGAAATTTCCTACTCTGTTTTCACTGCACACTGTGCTGTTCTCACAATGTGCATTAGAACGTGCAGCAAATCAGAAAGCTTGCCTCATTTCTTAGCTGGAGGATGTACAGCGTAATCTAGGCTTTCCTTACCAGCCTTACCGTCCTTGTTCCACCCTTTTTATTCATTGAATTTTAGTTCTTTCAGTCATGGAGGCTCAGCATCATATGTGGATGTATTCTAGGCATGTCCTGCCTAAGAATGCCCACTCCTCCAGACAGATATTTCCTGTCTGAAGACATTTTGATATTTGCATAACCCCTCCTTAGAGGTAGTCCACTGTTTGCATCATTGCTGAGAGGAGAAATGAGGCACGGTGCTGTAATGTTTTTAGAAAGCTATGTACAGCACTCTGCTGGCCCTTTTCGTTCTGCCTGCATTGTATAGAGAAGAACTGAGACCTAGTGATGTTGCCACTATGGGTTCTTTCACACTGATGCGCTTAAAAACATGGTATGCTTTTTGCAAAAAGGTATATCATGCTTTTGATGTGTTTTTAAGGGAGTTTTCTGGATTCCTGACTCCAGCATGCTCCTGTGTTACTTGAACATTTGACTCATGCACCAATGCACCAAAAAAAGCAGCATGCACCGCACCCGAAACTCATTGGAAAAGTTCCATACAATTTCATGGGAAATATTTCTCATGCATTTTCGTTCCGCTTTGTAAATACCAAAAACACAGCAAAAACTGACCAGTTAGCAAGGGCCCTTAACCTAAAACATGGTATGTAATCAAAAGAGCTACCTTTATTGTTCTGTATAGGAAACAGGAATTGATTTATAGACCATGGGTTGCATGCCACTACCTTAAGGTGATTGGATGCTGGCAAAAGCTTTGCTGGTTCTGCCACCAGGTATCCCCATATAACCTCAACCCTCTGTGGGGCTCCAGTTTTTTTCAGAGTGTCTTTGGCTGATTGACGCCTTCTTGTTTTGCAGATTGTTTTGCTACTATCTTTTAACCAGGTTTAGTACCTCTAACTGACATCCCTATCATCATCTGACTTATTATTGCCTTCATGGCTCATTATCAGTGACCCTTGAATACACCTTGGGAACCGTACCTGAACTCCGTAGTTGTGGGGCTGGCCTGAAATGTTTGCTTCAGGTGCCGGATCCTGTATTTGGTGCTCACCTTGGCACATGATGCAGTGAGTGTAGTTAGCTTCAGGTTGCTATACAGGTTCAGGGCCGTTTTCCATCCCTATGGCACCAAGACCGTGAAGACCCCTCTGAGAGTATGCCCTCCATGGCGGACGAAGCCTGAACACTGGACGGGACCAGTGACGCAGACAAGTTAAGATAGTATTTCCATGTTGCCTTTATAATACCGGTTCCTGGCTTAAATGTCATGATGGCTTTACTCTTGTATGCTTGTACACAAGCGGTTCATGGGGCACAAGTGTAAGGGGACTTGAACTCTTAGTGTTTTTCCATAACTGTATTGTCTTAATATTTGACCCATCTATTTCCATCTATGAGCAATACCCTTGCATAGCAATGGAGGATTACAGGCACTTGGGAGCTGGAACACACGGGACAAACAGCAGTGATTCTGCCATGGCCCTGAAGAAATTTTAAGGTTTCTCAAATTACTAGTTGTTCCCTCGCTCTGGAGCAGGATCTGGCACAGGCAATAATCCAACACTCGCTGCATGCGACCTGTTTGACTAAGATTAAATTTGCAGCCACTGTGTCTGACTTATTGCAGAAGCTATAGCCACTTGTGGAATCAGAGGGAACTATCAACTGTAAGTGCGCTTCTGTCTCAACCGCTTCCCCCCCCAGTACCAATTATGATTCTGCCCAAACAATAGAATTGCTTGACGTACCAGCTGTGACACAAACCAAAAGGGATGCTAACCTTCTGTCAGAGGAGCTTAAAAGTTTTCTATTATCCACTGTTTAGGGAAGTTACCTACTTGCCATATGCTGGTTACTGTTGATTCATTGGTCGAGGCAGTGCTTACTAGTATTTGGATAGATATGCTTTGTGCTGCACAGCCCTGACATGCTGTTAAAAGAGGACCTGTTCTAGAAAGCCCTTTCCCACTCCAGATCAGGCAGGTTGGGCCTAAAACAATGATTGGTCAAACTCAGAGATGTTATTTCCCCCTCTTGATAATTTTAAAGCCTTGCATACTTTGGATGCAGAATGGACTTGGTCATTCTTGTATTTAATGCTAGCACTACCATTCCTATAGAGGGTACCCCCTCCTTTAGAGATTCAGTGGATTGGCACTGGATAGGAGACTCTTCTAAAAATGTATTTTGTGGTAACAGGACCAACCCTATGCCCTGCAGCTGTCACCTTAGTGTTTGCTCAAACTTTGGCTATCTGGACTGAATAAATTCATGATAAACTTTCCCTTCAGATAGAAAACGCAAAACTTTACTCATAGTTGCAGCTTCGATACCCTAGATGTGGATGCCACAGAGAGAACCAGATTTGTCAAATGTCCAGAATGTCTTTACTTTGTATGCATATGCACAGAATCTTGTGGCTTAAAGGATCAGTTCACCTTTTGATAAAGGAATAATAAATGCACATTTTTTTTTGGCAGGTAAAAAAAAATGTGCATTTCATAGTTTTTGCTGCAGGAGCCTGGAAAGCATTGCAGTATCGATCAGCAGATCGCTGGTGCCATGCAGGTCTCCTGCAGACCTGTCAGTAGATCTGTTTGCCCGTACAGGATGTGCGGGCAAGCATATATACTGATAGGAAGACTGAGTGAACTACCACAGCGCTCCACAGCACCGTGGCTATGGCTGTCGGGACTTGTAGTTGATTCATTCACAGAACACTGAGTGAATGACGTGGTTGGACAGTCAGAGCCCTACACAGCCACTTTTTTTTAACATTTGTTAGCTAGCGGGGAGAGGAGATTATCCCCCGCTAACTGTAAGCGAAGGATCAGTGGAGGCTGGTGCTTCATAACTTGTTAAATGTTACACCCTGAATATAGGTGTAACATGTTATGAAAGGTGAACTTATCCTTTAAATAGTTACTTCACCTTTTCAGAAAAAAAATTATTGCTGTGCTCTGCTTACTTCTCTAGTCCTGCTATGTTTCTACTCACTTGGGAAAAAAACAAGATTCCTTAACCCCATTCTCATTTATCATTACAATGGTTGTTCATCCCCTTTTCCTACTCGGGAAATTATTTCAGGGTTTCCTAACCCCTACCTCCTGTCCTTTAAAGGTTTACATACCACGTTTCACAAGATGCATTGGTACAATTATTTTGATAGTCAGGCTTCCACAAGGTGCCTTTGACACAGGCATTGTCCATTCCATAGTTAGTCTTGTAAAGACTCCTGTACATCTGTGGCAGAATCTCTGATTCCAGACAAATTATTTCCCTCCATCGGTCTTTTTCTGGGTTAATTTTCTTACTGTCTGATTTACCCTGCAAACCTTTTATTACTAACGTGAATGACTTCTTCCATTCACTGTGTCCATGGGTTGCTATATTATTGGCTTTTTTCTCAGCTCCTGGGGTAACCATTGGGATCCCTCAGAGTTTGTGGCTGTAGGCCTCCAAACACTTAAATTCCATCATCCTGACAGCTGTTGTTTTCCATACTCCCCAAAGGCTGTGCCTACGCTCTGTGGGAAGTCTTTTTTTCCTGACATATTGTTGTCTGTGTATTATCATCTCTTTAGATCAGCCATTCTCAACCAAGGTGCCCAGGCACCCTGGGGTGCCTGGAGGTTTCTTCAGGGGTGCCTTGGCAAAATGTCTAAAAATTGCCCAAAACTTGTATACAAGCCAGCAGGTGGAACAAGCCTGCCTTTTAGTTACACAAAGCCACAGGATTTCATTGTGCACCTGTATGACCTTCTAGCCGCCGGCATCCCGACAACTAATGACATCATCAGTTGATAAGGAGGATGTCAGCTTCCTGTACAGCATCCTAGTTTGCCCCTCTCCTGCCCCTCTCCATCAGTGTTGGGGTCACATTAGCTCAGTGATGGAGAAAAACTGAGGGAGAAGAGAAAACACTGGAATACTACTCAGTACCTGTTTGCAAAGGTGTATTTGCTTTGGAAGAATAAATCACATCTAATGTTGGGTGTCCTATATGTGTGGATGTTGCTGCGTTATATAAAACTATTAGAATAGTTTTTCACATTTTAGAATGAGGTGCCGCAAGACTCTCCATAATTTTAAAGGGTGCCTTGGGACTGTCCATAACTTTAAAGGGTGCCTTTTGACTGAGAAAAGGTTGAAAAATACTGCTTTAGATAACCTCTTCAACAGGACAATCTTGTTAATATCTGATTCATTAAAAAAAAGCCTTGACATTGAGCCCTCCTGCTAATCATGATTCATTGCCTATATGAGATTTTTTTTTTCTGCTCTTCTCCTGAATTCAGCAAAGGAGTAAATTGTTTCTCTTGGATGACTGGATCCTAATGCCCTTTACTTGATGAGATTATTTAAACAACCTAGAACCTCTACTCCCATGTTCTGCTATGATATGGCCTCTCTGGCTTAACCCCCAAGCCTTGTTCTGAGCTCCAACGCACTTTTTTCCCCATCCCTTCCATGGCTGCAGTTTAACACAGGGTACATGATTTGTATTAAAAATTGTTTACATCCCCTTGATCTCAGGGTTTCTTGGATGTTTCCACCTGTTGTCTACAGTAGTTTTGGCACTAGTCTCATATACTCAGCCACCCTTATTATCATATACATTTATGACAGCTTGAGCAGGCAATTTCCTAATATCTTTAGCACCGTAATATTCTGAATGTTGGCCCATTCAATTCTCATGTTGGATGCCTTCCTTTACATCCCCATTTGGGCTCAAGATGTTTCTCCAGCTTGGTAATCTTTGGGAAACAGCCCCCCCTAGTGGACGAAAAAACCTCTGCTGTTTCTTATGCAATCAGAAGTTTCTACAGATAACAGTTTGTATTGAGGTCTGTTGGCCTTCTTGTTTTCTTCCTTTGAGCCTGTTTTAACTGTTTAGCTGTCTTATTGCTCACCTCTTGATTATTGCTTGGGGACTTCCTCTGATCTATAAATTGATTCCTGTGTCCTGATGTGTGCAATAAAGAAAAGATTAATTTTGATGTACCTGTAAATTCTGTATCTTTTAAATACAGTACAAGACACCGGTTCCTGCCCTCTCTTCTCTGTGATCTCTCTGTTGCTTGCTTACAAAACTGGAGCCTCACAGAGTGGGTGGGTTAGATGGGCACACTAGAGAGTGGAACTAGTGAAGCCTTTGCAAGTGTTCAATCACTTGAAGGTAGCAACACATAATCCAAGGTTTATGAATTTATTGCAGTGTCCTGTATTGTATTCCAAAATACAGAATTAGCAGTTAGGTCAAAATTCCTCTTTTATTTAAAAGTTTCAATTTGCCATCACTTCCTGTACTTCTGACAACCATATTAAAAACAGGAGGTGCAGTTGTTACTGGGATAGGGAAGTATGGAAAGAAATACAGCATTGCCAGAAAGGTCCAAGCCCTTCCTTACTTTAGCAAAACATGTTTTGTCCATTTCTTCATTGGTAAGATTTCCAGTCACTTCCTGTCTTAACAGAAAGCAAGAGGAAAGCTCCCTAATAGGCACACAGACCTCAGAAAAAATATGAAAGAGGCTGTAACTCCTTCCCAATATATCTAAAGCAAAACTTTTTGACTGCAGTTGTGCTTTAAAGACTAAACAATGTGAGTCTAATTTAGACACAAAGACAAGTCCACCCAAAACAGATGATTTAGTTTTTTAGGCTGTACGGTAATCAACAGTCCTCTGCTCAAGAGGCCATGTGAAACATGAACATGTGTTGTTATATGGGAGGTGCTGTTGCAGTAGGTATCAATGGTTGCACCTCCTGTAAAAATCTGTAGTTCAGGTATAAGTACAGGCTCAGACCTCACAACCCTCTGCTGTCCTGTGAAGATGTTCAAAAGTTGAGGCCTGTAGATTGCTGATACTCTTGCATTTGTGTGTAGGTGGTAAGAGTTAATTGTGTTCCTTGTAACATGTAGAAGTGAATATTTGCATTCATTGTCTTGTCTTCCTGCCCCAATTCATTGTTTTCTTTGCTCATTTTGCCCCATGCAGATTGGGCAAGTCAAACAGGAGCTCTCTCGTAAGGACACAGAGTTGCTGGCGCTACAGACCAAACTGGAGACCCTCACCAACCAGTTTTCTGACAGCAAACAGCACGTGGAGGTCCTGAAGGAGTCGCTTACTGCAAAGGAGCAGCGGGCAGCTATCTTGCAGACTGAGGTAAGAAACAAAAACAATTAAGTATTAATATGGGACCCACTAAGCACATTTGCACCTTTTTGCTCAAACAGTTATGCTGTGACCTTGACATTACAGCGACATGATTTACAGTGTCTTATGTTGTGATGACATCACTAGTTTTAAGGGAACTGACAGTACTCTGAAACGTTTCTCTTACCTATAGTTTTCCTTATTTTTTTAAATAGTCTTTAAATAGAAAAGCTAGCCAACTTCAGACTAGCACTGGAAACTGAAGGCTGAAAACTGAAAGTTTGGCCCTTGGTTTGTAGCTACAGGGCAATATTGGATGTGTTTTTTTTCTGGCATTCTGATACAAGACTCAATATATCTGCTACACATATTAATAATGTATATTCTGCCTTAGCGCCGGTTCACATATATGCTGATTGGATGCGGTTTGAACCACATGCAATCTGCATTACATGTGAAATATCATTGCTTCTTATGGTGCCTGTTCACATGTGTCTGGTGCACTGGTAGTGCAGATTTAGTGCAGATTGAAAAAGAGTCCTGTCTGATTTCTGAGCAGTGCAGTCCAGTTCAGGTTCGGATTACAGGCTACAGTGCCTCTGAAAAAATATTCATACCCCTTAAAAATGTTCCACATTTTGTCATGTTACAAACAAAAATGTAAATGTATTTTACTGGGATTTTATGTGATAGACCAACACAAAGTGGCACATAATTGTGAGGAAAATGATAAATTTTTAAAAATAAATATGTAAAAAGTGTGGTGTGCATTTGTATTCAACCCCCTTTACTCTCATACCCCTAACTAAAATCTAGTAGAACCAATTGCCTTCAGAAGTCACCTAATTAATAAATAGAGTCCACCTATGTGTAATTTAATCTCAGTGTAAATACAGCTATTCTGTGAAGCCCTCAGAGGTTTGTTAGAGAACATTAGTGAACATTAGTGAACAAACAGCATCATGAAGGCCAAGGAACACACCAGACAGCTCAGGGATAAAGTTGTGGAGAAGATTAAAGCAGGGTTAGGTTATAAAAATTATCCCAAGCTTTGAACATCTCACGGAGCACTGCTCAATCCATCATCCGAAAATGGACAGAGTATGGCACAACTGCAAACCTACCAAGACATGGCCATCCACCTAAACTGACAGGCCAGGCAAAGAGAGCATTAATCGGAGAAGCAGCCAAGAGGCCCATGGTAACTCTGGAGGAGCTGCAGAGATCCAGAGCTCAGATGGGAGAATCTGTCCACAGGACAACTATTAGTCGTGCACCCCACAAATCTGGCCTTTATGGAGGAGTGTCAAGAAGAAAGCCATTGTTGAAAGAAAGCCATAAGAAGTCCCGTTTGCAGTTTGTGAGAAGCCATGTGGGGGACACAACAAACGTGGAAGAAGGTGCTCTGTTCAATTGAAACCAAAATTTAACTTTTTGGTCTAAAATAAAAATGCTATGTGTGGTGGAAAAATAACAGTGCACATCACTCTGAACACACCATCCCCACTGTGAAACATGTTGGTGGCAGCATCATGTGGGGATACTTTTCTTCAGCTGGTCAAAATTGATGAGAAGATGGATGGAGCCAAATATAGGGCAATCTTAGAAGAAAACCTAGTGGGGTCTGCAGAAGACTGGAGACTGGGATGGAGGTTCACCTTCCAGCAGGGCGATGACCCTAAACATCCACCCAGAGCTACAATGGAATGGTTTAGATCAAAGCATATTCATGTGTTAGAATGACCCAGTCAAAGTCCAGACCTAAATCCAATTTAGAATCTGTGGCAAGACTTGAAAATTGCTGTTCACAGACGATCTCCATCCAGTCTGACAGAGCTTGAGCTGAGAATGGGCAAACATTTCACTCTGTAGATGTGCAAAGCTGGTAGAGACATCCCCAAAAAGACTTGCAGCTGGAATTGCAGCAAAAGGTGGTTCTACAAAGTATTGACTCGGGGCTGAATACAAATGCACACCACACCTCTCAGATATTTATTTGTAAAAAAGTTTGAAAACCATTTATCATTTTTCTTCCACTTAACAATTATGTGCCACTTTGTGTTGGTCGATCACATAAAATCCCAATAAAATAAATTTACGTTTTTAGTTGTAACATGACAAAATGTGGATAATTTCAAGGGGTATAAATACTTTTTCAAGGCACTGTATTGACTTCTATGGGAACCGTTTCGGAACCGCACATGTCATCAGTTGTAAACAGGATAAAATCCTGACCTGAACCTGATCTAAACCTGTCCTGAACCTAATCTAAACCTGACCTGAACTGCTGAACAACTACTGTGTCAGTTGTGAAATCTGAGCTTCAGTTCGCACCGCACATGTGTGAATCCATGCTAATGCTCATTGCTTCAGAACTTGTGTAGGTCCTTGCTTCCATGTAATATCTGTCTATTTTGACATAGGCTTGTGGGTGGAGCTAGAAAGTGAGAATTTTTTGATGGGCGGGGCTAATGGCAGTAAAGAATAAAAGTTAGATGTTGAAAAATTGAGTGCAGAATAGTGATATGGACTGATGGCTGTGTTGATAGTTGTGGATGTAGACAGATGGGGGCTTTAAAACTTGTTGGGGTTAGCATACAGTGGCTTTACCTAATCACATAAATACCGGTGCTAGCTATGAAATCAATCAATCATACATTAAAGTGACCATATATCCATAAAGTATAAGCAATAAAATCAACTGTATAACATAGTCAACAGTGTACAAAAACATATACAGGTACAGCGATAATAGTGAAGTCCGTGGTAAATAAATGATACAAATGTCTTTGATACACACTGTTTCTTCAATTTCCAGAATATTTCTTGTGCTCTGTGTTCTATGGAGAATATGTGAAGGCTCACCAGAATATATTTACCTCTTATAATTCAGTGAGTCAAACAACACTTTCCCAAAAGGGTTTTGATTAGACGGACTTCCAGGTACATCTCCTCTTTCAAGTTTAGGCTTTAGGTAGGATCCAACACACCACTTCCTTCCTGTAGTGGATTCTACCTAAATTCTAAGCCTGAAAGAGAAGGTGAGCCTTTATTTGTTCTCCATAGAGCACCGTGCAATATTCTTGGACAGGGGCATCCCTAGGCAGGTGCGGGCTGCTCAAGGAGACACCTATTGCACAGGGTGACACTGGACCCGCTCCACGAAAAGGTAAGTTTTAAAGCAAGCTGACGATCCCCGCAGGATGGATTGGATCTGCGGATTGATCATAATGGATCCGAGTCCGATCCATTATCCTCCCCAGTCCGCAGATGCGATCCATCCTGCGGGGATTGTCGGCTTGCAACCTCTACAGGGTTAACTGATCTCTCCACGAACTCCACAAAAAGGTAAGTTTTAGAGCAAGTCGACAATCCCTGCAGAATGGATCTGGAGATTGAACATAATGGATCGGAGTCCGATCCACTATGCTCCCCAGTCCGCAGATCCGATCCATCTTGCGGGGGTTGTCGGATTGCTTTGAAACTTACCTTTTTTGTGGAGAGATCAGTTAACCCCGTGTTGCCGCATTGGGTGACACCAACCCTAAGTACGCCCCTGTTCTGGGAAGTAAATAAAAAGTGTGTTTCAAGGGCAGTTATATCACTTTATTTTTCACGAACTTTACTATTATCACTGTACCTGTATCTGTTTTTTGTACACTTTTTTAATTGATATTTTTATAGGATTGATTTTATCACTTAAACTTTATTAAAATATGTTCACTTCAGTGTATGATTGATTGATTTCATAGCTAGCGCTGGTATTTTTTGTTAGTTGTTGAAAGCACTGGGGTGTTTATTTTCACTAGCAGCTGATACCTAATTGAAGGTGGTAGGGAAAGTTGGGGCTTTAGCATGATATCTATTATTATAGTTTTAATGGCTTTACCTAACCTGCAAAGCAAAATTAGTGGCCATCAAAAACAGACCTAAACATTTAATTGAACTTTACAGGTGAATGCGCTTTAAGCAGCTTTGGTCCACTCCAGTGACGGTAGTTAAGCTTTAGGGCAGAATTTACCCAGTAAAGTAAGAAGGATATTGGCTAGGATTAAATTGTAACCTCAGGATTGTCCCATTCCCCCGAAGCCCCACCCTTTACATTTCTTTGTCCACCTCATCTTCCAGCGGCAGCGCTGGGTGGGCATTTTTCCAGCATCTCTGACGTAATGACATGGATTACTGTGAGCCTCAGACCTGGATTACTGTGAGCCCAACCTGCATGACAATACTCCCCCTAGAGGGTGTGCAAACAACAGATTGGGCTCACAGGAAATATTAATACATGACCGTCGTAGAAGGCTGCCAGCATTGGACCAATGAATTTGTTGACAGCGCTGAAGCGTGGAAAGGGAGATTGGCAATCATTTTTTTTAAGGAGGGGTTGATGGGGAACCATTAGAAAAAAACAGACTTGTACTTTAAGCTGATGTGGTTTTCCCATAGGTGGATGCGCTTCGTTTACGTCTGGAGGAGAAGGAGACCATGCTGAATAGAAAGACAAAACAGATTCAAGAAATGTCTGAAGAGAAAGGCACCTTATCCGGCGAGATTCATGACCTCAAGGACATGCTGGACGTCAAGGAGAGGAAGGTCAATGTGCTGCAGAAGAAGGTGAGAGATATTTGTCCATGAAATGTTGAGGAATTACACCTGTATTTTGTGAAATACACTATTAAGCTAGAAGTATGTGTACACTTCTTCGTTTGATTGAGTGCAGGTGTTTGTGGTGAGGGGTAATGCTAATTCTACAGTATACAAAGACATTTTAGACAGTTGTGCATTTCCAACTTTGTGGTTTGGGAAAGGCTCTTTTGTGTTCTAGCATGACTGTGCCCCTGTGTACGAAGCCAGTTTTCATAAAAACATGTTTTGACCAGTTTGGTGTGGTGTGCAGGACCTTCAGTGTCCTGCACAGAGGCCTGACTTCAATTCTACTGAACACCATTGGGATGAATAGGAACACTGATTGTGAGCCAGGTCTTCTCATTCATCATCAGTGCCTCACCAAAATCTTGTGGAGTGCCGTCCTAGAAGAGTAGAGGATATTATACCAACAAAAAAGCGGGACAGGTTGGCAACTTCTGTTAAAAGAGAAGTATGGCCTTTAAAAAAACATACTCACCTAGGTGAATGCAGCCTTGATCCACTGCTGCATCTGCCTCCCTCCATCTCTGCACTGAGAACTGAGTAATCAAATACTGCTGATCACTCAGTTCTACTCCGCTGAGCAGAACTCAGGCTGTCAGTCTCTGGCTCTTTGCTCTGCCCTTTCAGCGCTCACTGGAGTGCTGGGCTGTGGAAGGGGTGGGAGAGGCTGGCTCAGGCTGTTGGCGTGTCACTGAGAGGCTGAGCCAAGTGTTGGTCCAGGCTTCTGGGCAGAACCCGACTGATTAGTGAGGGGAACTCACTAATCAGTGAGTCACTAGAGACCAATCTGCTGACAGCCTAAAGATTTACTGCTGCTGAAGGGGGAGGAAGAATTAGGAATAACACAGACTGTGCCGAGGGAACACAAATTAGGGAGGAAATAAAGGAAAAGGCTAGAGGTGACAGGACAAACTCTGCTGCCAGGAAGACACAAAAAGAGTTACACTTATAGGAGAGTGTCTTATCTTAGCTCCCTGATATTCTCTCCTTTCTCCCTCAGCAGGCAGCCTATGAGACTGAGTACTCTCAGCTACTGCAAACTTTCCCTCTAGCGGAGTCAAAAAATACAATCCACACTGGAAATACACTCATTTTATTTACAGAAGTGACATATAAGGGAAGATTTACTAACACTGGAGTACTCAGAATCTGGTGCAGCTGCATGGTAGCCAATCAGCTTCTAACTTCAGCTTGTTCAATTAAACTTTGACAAAACCTGGAAGCTGATTGGTTTCTGTGCAGAGCTGCACCAGATATTGCATGCTCCATTTTTAGTAAATCCCCCTAAGCCCCCACCTCACCCCACCCCATTTTAAGACTGCTCTGGGCTTCAGCAAAATGGTGGCCTTCAGCAAGAAGAAACAGGAGCAATGCTGGAGCAATTTACAGCACACAAAAAGGTAGCGTAATTATTTATGTGAAATGTATGTCCTTTTGTTAAAGAACATTAATGTGATTTTAAACTACACGTTTTAAAATAACAACCCATTCAATTTAAAATAGAATTGAAAGGCAAAGCATTTGTTTATGGAAACATAAGAAAAAACATTACAAATACCTCCCCCCCCCTTTTTTATAAGTGATTACATTCAACCTGTTCTCAGCTGGGACTGACAGGAACACCAGGGATTTCACACAAAGGAAGCAATACATAGAGAACAGGATACGTTTTCTATAAAGTAAACGGTACAACAGGCACATATCAGGAATATGAAATGTTGGGTTTACATATTCTTTAAAGTGTTGCTGAACCCACAACAGTTAAATCAGTCTGTATATGCAGTAAAGCATGCTTGATATACTCATTCTGGAACCTAAGGGTTTAATCATCTGCATTTTGTAAAAATTCTGTTTGATCCTGACTTCTCTGATCCTCCCCTTCTTCCAGTGCACCCCTCTTATCTCCTGATAAGACATATCGTGTGGAGACACTCTGCACATGCTCAGTTCGGTGTGAATTGCTAGAGAGTTTTTTTTTTTCTTTTGGGAGAGTGCATGTGATCAGCATAGGGCCAATCAGCACTGTCCAGACAGAGGTCAGATATTCTGCATCCTCCTAGAGCAGAAAGAAAATTTCTCCTACAAGCTTTAACCAGTGCTTGCCTGGACACTGATAGAAGTCACAAGACTGCTATAACTGCTGATAAGAAAAGGTGTTTAGCAGTTTATATTTAGTAAAATAATTGCATTTCCATGTTCTATGTGCTGTGGGAGACCAGATGTAATGAACGCAGGGTCCTGGGTTTAGTAACACTTTTATTGTTATCAAACTGTTGTGTAAAGTTCTTCTTTAAAGTATTCACAGATTCTTGGCTAGCAATAAAAGACTTTGTCACGATTTTTTTTTTTTTAAAGCCTTACCTATGGAAGAGAAAATGCTCACCTTTCCTAGTGCTGGTGAACATGATACAAGCATCCTGAAAGTAAACTTCTGATTTACATACTTCTTTTGACTCAGTCGGAAAGCACAAGAACAAGAAAATCAGTATAACAGCCTGGTTACTAGATTTTTCAGAAGAAGGATTCAGAGATGGCATGGAATTTATTTCTCACAGTATGGCTTTCCTTTGGTATCCCTGTCTGAGCCTTTTCCACCTCTGTAACTTGTTCAGTTTCTTCTGTGTTTGTGGAGGGTGCTGTGCTTTCTGTGACTACTAGATGGCGCTCCGCATTCACAGGTTTGTAAGACACTGCTAGTAGTGTCCACCTGTATGTGATTCACCCTGCTGACTGTTTGCAATTTAAAGTGGAGCCAAATGCAAAAAGCTCTGTTGGCTTAATATTGCTAAACAGCAGGGTGTAGCGCTAAAATAACCAGATCAAATTATATTAAGAAATCAGTGTAACTTAAAGACAACAAAATCCAATAAATAAATAGCTTAAAATAGCATAGCTAGCATAAAACACGTGATTATTATATAAAACACCTCAAATGAATCAATTATAAGATGGATAAAATATAATAAAGCACATCAACATAAAAAGGTGATGAAACAGTGCTCCAGCATGTCACTCTGCAGTGACTATTGATGTGCAAAGTGCAAAAAAATATAAGTCCAACATTAAGGTGCATAAGAGATCATGACGATCTTCAGGATCCAGTGATTTGATCCAGATAGGGTAGTGATATATCCCGGGGTATAAAGATTGCGCACTCACCAGATACGCAATCAATCTGCGCATTTAGAGATATCAATCTCAGACATCAGCTGTCAATATTGGTATGCCCACTCTGTGGATGGTAAAGCTCCCAGGGAGCCCCAAAAAGGGGAGGCCAATAGCGTGATATCGTTTGAAAAGGGGTCATTTATTGCAACCAAGCCAAAGCAAAGTAAATCACACTGACCAGTGATGAAATTCCAAGATTGTTCTCGGCGTCGTGGCGTCCAGATGCTGTAGCTCCTCCATGACGCGTTTCGTGCAATAGCACGTATTCATAGGGGGTGTGCATCTTAATATTGCTTTTCTTGTGACAGCCACTCCCCTATTTTCTTGCCCAGTTGTCACACCCACACAGAGGAATGCGGACCCGCGGGCTGGTGCCATTAATTTTATTGGCACGCCGCCCGCACTGGAAATCGCAACCGCTCTGGGAACCGAGGTTCCCGTGCGGGCTGCGTTTTCAGAAGAAGCGCAGGGACTTCTTCCCTGCGTGTCCCGGGGCAAATGAATGGGCTCTCGTGCTTGCGCAAAACATGGCCTGCAGGAACATGGATATCTGAACCAGGGGTAAGTGCTGGTTCACACTATTGCGGTGCTGGAAACCTCATGTGATTCTGACAGGAATCTCACTGTATTCCTGTTTAAACATTAAATTCTTTGCTGTGCAATTAGAGCAATTCATTTTCCATGGCTGAAATTGTTGTGCAACTGCAGGTAAGGTGCAATCACCTTTCTTTTTTTGCACTGGAATCAGATCGCGTGGGTGTTCTGCAAACCTTTTTGGAGTGTCGGTAAATCAACATAGACACCCACAGCAATTCGCATGAACAAAGTGCGATTCTGATGCAGTGCAGGCAACGCACAGAATTCACTATGAATCCCTTACCGCATCAGTGTGAACAAGTCCTTAAGGAGATCTTTTTTCAGTTCACCATCTGTGTTACTATTCTGATTTTAAACATTCAAGATATACAGTAGTTGTAACTAATACTTGGTTTTTTCTTCTATTTTTGCTGGAAGTCCTGCCACATATAACCAGATTGTGTCGCTGTTATACATAGCCAGAAGCATTGTGTGTGTGTGTAATTACACCCACGGCTCTGTTAAGTGCTGTAGGGTGTAGTTGTTATCCTTTCCTCACTGACTCCAATGTGTGCAGGAGATTAGGTGTGTGTGGGATTAGGTATGTAGGCTTAGAACAAGAAAAGGCTTTCCACAAAATGTTGGAGTGTATCTATGAAAGTTATGCCCATTTGTGAGGTTAGGCACCAATTTTGGATGAGAAGACCTGGCTCACGATTGTCATTCCAATTCATCCCAAAGGTGTTCTGTAGGGTTGAGGTCAGGGCTCTGTGCAGGCCACGTAAATTCCTCCACACCATACTGGTCAGTGCTTGTCACTGGTCTGTGATTGGTCTTAGAGCTGGCTTTGTAAACAGTACACAGTCATGGTAGAACATAAAATGGCCTTCCTAAAAGTGTTTCCACAAGGTTGGAAGCTGAAAAATGTCTAAAATGTTGACCCTTGAATACCCTTCACTGGAAACACCTGAGCTAAATCATTTGGTAGGGGGTCCACATGGTTTTAACCATATAGTGTTGTGCACTTCCCTCATCACAATCTGATGGTTAGCTCAGGCTGCTTGTCCTGTAATTAGTTTATTTCAGCCATTGCTCAGGAAAGTTTTCCTTTTGAGTTCTAACATCCAGAGCTACATTTGAAATTTGATCACAAAATTGTAGCACGGTGAGCAAGTCATAATCACAGAAATGATTTTACATTAAATTATACAGTGCCTTGAAAAATTATTCATACCCCTTGAAATTTTCCACATTTTGTCATGTTACAAACAAAAAAGTAAATGTATTTTAATTGGATTTTATGTGATAGACCAACACAAAGTGGCACATAATTGTGAAGTGGAAGAGAAATGATAAATGGTTTTCAAATTTTTTTACAAATAAATAGCTGAAAAGTGTATTCAGCCCCCTGTACTCTGATACCCCTAACTAAAAGTCCTGTTCGCAGTTTGTGAGAAGCCATGTGGGGGACACAGCAAACATGCGGAAGAAGTTTTCTTCAGCAGGGACAGGGAAGCTGGTCACAGTTGATGGGAAGATGGATGGAGCCAAATACAGGGCAATCTTAGAAGAAAACCTGTTAAAGTCTGCAAAAGACTTGAGACTGGGGTGGAGGTTTACCTTCCAGCAGGTCAATGACCTTAAACATACAGCCAGAGCTACAGTGGAATGGTTTAGATCAAAGCATATTCATGTGTTAGATGGTCCAGTCAAAGTCCAGACCTAAATCCAATTGAGAATCTGTGGCAAGACTGGAAAATTGCTGTTCACAGATGCTCTCCATTCAATCTGACAGAGCTTGAGCTATTTTGTAAAGAATAATGGGCAAAATTTTCTTTCTCTAGATGTACAAAGCTGGTAGATACATCCCCAAAAAGACTGTAGCTGTAATTGCAGCGAAAGGCGGTTCTACAAAGTATTGACTTGGGGGCTGAATACAAATGCACGCCACAATTTTCACGTATTTGTTTGTAAAAAAATTTGAAAAACCATTTATCATTTTCTTTATCATTTTCCTTTCACTTCACAATAATGTGCCACTTTGTGTTGGTTGATCACATAAAATCCCAATAATATACATTTACGCTTTTGGTTGTAACATGACAAAATGTGGAAAATTCCAAGGGGTATGAATACTTTTTCAAGACACTGTAATAATGATGGACAGTGATTATTGCTTAAAACATTCATTTGTCTGAAATCATAAATTCCGCAATGTCCCCTCTCTGTGTGCTATCCATGGCACTCCTTTGAATCTGCTGGCATTTGGCATGGAATCTGTGTCATCTATTGTCTGGTATCACATTGCCGTTGCTTTACTTACCTCTTGTAAGGAGCCTCTGGTCTGGAAAAGCTAATTGTTAAAAGGAGTGGAAGAAGCTCTGGTTCGACTGCCATCTTCCCGCAACAGAGAAAGTTCTCTATCGTCTGCTTTGAGCAGCTGCACAAACATCCACTGAGCTAACACAAAAACCCTGCAGATAACCTGTAAAGATTCACATCTGCAAGATACACAGCTTCCTCAGGCTGAGCTGTAAGTTCAGCCGCAGAGATGCACATACTAGAGACAGTTGTATTTTGAGCTGACAAAACTGCTCAACATCTCTGTGGCATCGATAGCTCCTTTAGGAATGGATTTAGTTAGGCTGCATTCACACTTGAGCGTTTTGTAGCTTGAAACTCCAAAAAAACTCAAACTTAAAAAATCAATTGTTCTCTATGGTGCCTGTTCACACCTGATCGCACAAACAGGCACCATAGAGAACAATTGATTTTTTAAGTTTGAATGTTTTTGGAGCTTCGAGCTTCAAGCTACAAAACACTCAAGTGTGAATCCATCCTTAAAATGCACTTACAGTATCTCACAGAAGTGAGACACCCCTCACATTTTTGTAAATATTTTATTCTATCTTTTCATGTGACAACACTGAAGAAATGACACTTTGCTGCAATGTAAAGTAGTGAGAGTACAGCTTGTATAACAGTGTAAATTTGCTTTCCCCTTAAAATAACTCAACACACAGCCATTAATGTCTAAACCGCTGGCAACAAAAGTGAGTACACCCCTAAGTGAAAATGTTCAAATTGGGCCCAATTAGTCATTTTCCCTCCCCGGTATCATGTGACTCGTTAGTGTTATAAGGTCTCAGGTGTGAATGGGGAGTATGTGTGTTAAATTTGATGTTATCTCTCTCACTCTTTCATACTGGTCACTGGAAGTTCATAATGGTACCTCATGGTAAAGAACTCTCTGAGGATCTGAAATAAAGAATTGTTGCTCTATATAAAGATGGCCTAGACTATAAGAAGATTGCCAAGACCCTGAAACTGAGCCGCAGCACAGTGGCCAAGACCATACAGCGGTTTAACAGGTTCCACTCATAAGAGGCCTCGCCATGGTTGACCAAAGAAGTTGAGTGCACGTGCTCAGCGCCATATCCAGAGGTTGTCTTTGGGAAATAGACGTATGAGTGCTGCCAGCATTGCTGCAGAGGTTGAAGGGGTGGGGGGTCAGCCGTCAGTGCTCAGACCATACGCCGCACACTGCATCAAATTGGTCTGCATGGCTGCCATCCCAGAAGGAAGCCTCTTCTAAAGATGATGCACAAGAAAGCCCGTAAACAGTTTTCTGAAGACAAGCAGACTAAGGACATGGATTACTGGAACCCTGTCCTGTGGTTTGATGTGACCAAGATAAACTGATTTGGTTCATATGGTGTCAAGCGTCTGTGGCGGCAACCAGGTGAGGAGTACAAAGACAAATTTGTCTTGCCTACAGTCAAGCATGGTGGTGGGAGTGTCATGGTCTGGGGCTACATGAGTGTTGCCGGCACTGGGGAGCTACAGTTCTTTGAGGGATCCGTGAATGCCAACATGTATTGTGACATACTGAAGCAGAGCATGATCCCCCTCCCTTTGGAGACTGGGCTGCAGGGCAGTATTCCAACATGATAATGACTCCAAACACACCTCCAAGATGACCGCTGCCTTGCCAAAGAAGCTGAGGGTAAAGGTGATGGACTGGCCAAGCATGTCTCCAGACCTAAACCCTATTGAGCATCTGTGGGGCATCCTCAAATGGAAGGTGGAGGAGCGCAAGGTCTCTAACATCCACCAGCTCCGTGATCTCGTCATGGAGGAGTGGAAGAGGACGCCAGTGGCAACCTGTGAAGCTCTGGAGAACTCCATGCCCAAGAGGGTTAAGGCAGTGCTGGAAAATAATGGTGGCCACACAAAATATTGACACTTTGGACCCAATTTGGACATTTTCACTTAGGGGTGTACTCACTTTTTGTTGCCAGCGGTTTAGACATTAATGGCTGTGTGTTGAGTTATTTTGAGGGGACAGCAAATTTACATGTTATACACGCTGTACACTCACTACGTCACATTGTAGCAAAGTGTCATTTCTTCAGTGTTGTCACATGAAAAGATATAATAAAATATTTACAAAAATGTGAGGGCGAACTCACTTCTGTGAGATACTGTATGTGAGAAATACTGTATGTGGGCTGCCATTTGCGGTCTCATTTTTCTGCCTTCAAAACTTCAGAATCACAACCCCAAGTTTATAGCAAATTAACTTTTTCCAGGTTAATAACGCAACAATAAAATATGTTGCAGCCAAAGCCTCAGTCTGACAGCTAGTAAGAAAAGAACAGCAAAAGCAACCTATATGTATTTCTTTTGGTTACTTTCCTTTAAATGTTCAAGAAACTGCATGTAAAATACATAATGAGGTATCTGCCATTAAAATCAGCAGCATTCTTCTCATCTATGCATTTTCATTAGGTGTATGTTTTTGTAAAGAACTGCATGTAGCCAACACCACCATAAATATGAATTGGCAGTTATAAAATACATTTAAATATATCAATTTTTGTACCAGATGTTCTCTATACTTTCTTTTTTTTTTTACTTTTTTTTCACTTTTCTTTACTTGCTTTTGTTCTGTAGGTATTGATATAGGCCACTACAATGTAGTTCCTGAAATCTTTTAGTGCTACGTTGGCTGCTTAACATATGCCTTAGTCACATGTCATCCGTTTTGGTACTAGAATAAGAATCCTTGTACCCTCAGCATTATTATATGCATTTTGAATTCTTTGTAAGTATCTAAAATATGTATGCTAGGGATTGCAACGTTTCATTCAACAGACAGCCATTGAAATAAAAGTTATTTTGATAGAGCCAGTTACAAGGGCAGGGGGATGTGAAAACAAGGGGTTATCTTGACAGCAGCCCAGAAAGACAATTAGATTTTTAGTAGTTGATGGTTGCTTATTCTGGCTAATAGCTTATTTAAGTGGAAATGTCATGTAAAGGTATTTGTAACCCTTAACCAGATGCCATTTAGTTTGCTATGTGCACTGTGTAATTAAATTTTTTTAAATTTATTTATTATAGGTATTTATTTAGTGTCAACATTTTACAAAGTATTTTACGTATTGTACATTCAAATCAGTCCCTGTGCTCAAGGAGTTTACAATCCAAGGTCCCTATCTTGCAAAGTTACATAGACCTACCAAGGCCAATAAGTCTAACATGTATTTCCAGTGTGGGAGGAGTACCTGAATGAAACCCACACATGCACAAAGAGACTATGCAAATAGTAATATAAGTAATTGCTATTTTTCAACCTTTTTTATTCTTCAGTAATAGCTCATCACTGCTCACCTGTCTCCGTGCACTTCAGCAATGTCTGCATGGTATTTTTCAGGGCAGGTTTCCTGATCCTGAGAACAGTGGACCATGCATAATGTGTGTTGAAACGATCACTCATATTATCCATCTGAAGCCCACATAGCAAGGTGACAACACGGGCACAAATAGAAGGCAGGGACAGAGTGTTGTCACCCTGTGGCAGAAAGTGTCTGAACAAGAAACTTTATGTGAGGATCACCAGGGAATATTTTATTAAAAGCTGCAGATTTCCCATTATTGAGAATGACTTTTGAATTTACATTAACATGTTGAAGTTTGTATGAGATTTTATTTTTGGGTTCACATCTACTTTATATAAACTTCAACATGGCCTAAATTGCAGTAGCAATGTATTATGATTATTGTAATTATATAGTTTAACCTTGCCCCCCTTTAATGAAGGGTCCGAAGTTTAGCATTGTTGCCTGGATCTTTAAAGTGTTACTAAACCCAGGCCCCTGCATTCACTATATCTAGTTTCCCATAGTACACAGAACATGGAAGTGCTGTTATTTTATTAAAAAAAAACTGCTAAATACCTTTTCTCATCAGCAGTGAGAGCAGTCTTGTGGCTTCTATCAATGTCCAGCAGAGCACTGGTTAAAGCTTATAGGAGTAGTTTTCATTGTCCTCTCACTGTCCTATGGGACTGCAGGATCCCTGAACATCTGTCTGGACAGTGCTTATTGGCCTTGTGCTGTTCACATAAACTCCAAACTGAGCATGTGCAGCTTGCCCCCAGGGCTCTGTTATATCAGGAGATGAGTCGGGGATAGTGG
The DNA here is from genome assembly GCF_062004578.1 of Staurois parvus. NCBI lineage: Eukaryota > Metazoa > Chordata > Amphibia > Anura > Ranidae > Staurois > Staurois parvus. The sequence continues at coordinate 6,121,907 of NW_028317910.1, forward strand.
AAGAAGGGGAGAATCAGAAGAATAAACATCCTTTTTACACAATGCAGGGGATTAACCCCTTAAGTTCCACAGTGAGTATACGAAATATGCTTTACTGCATATGCAGATTTACTGTTGTGGGTTTAGTAACACTTTAAAACTTTTCAGCTCTGAATATTTTAAGAAATAAGTGCCCCCCCCCCCTGCATGTGACCTTAGAGTTGCCTCCAATCTGGCCTATTATATAGTAGAAGAGATAAAGCTGGCCACACACTCGTCAGTTAACCCTTCCCCACTAGCTGAGAGGTGTTTTCAGACGACAAACACGTCTCGTCTCCCGGGACTTCCTGCTCTGCCCTTTCTCCCTGAAAGGGCCCATTTTATGACTGCAGGTATTTTTGGAACTCGGGTCTGTCCTTCGTGCGTAAGAGTCTTCCATGGGTCCTGTTGTGGCCAGAAGTTCTGATTAATTAAAGGGCAGTAAAACACCACTATAAACTGAGAGGTGTGTTCATCCCTGTGGCCAGGCCAGCCGCACTCTTGCGGTTGTGTGCGGCTTTGCTCACCATTCAGCCAGTTGCAGAGAGAAAACTGTAAAACTGAGGACAAGAAATGTGCATAGGAATATTGTGAGCTGTGGGTTTGGGAACTGGGATATCAGTAACTTGGATGGAAATAGATTGTGTTGTTTTCATAATCCTGATTTTATCATTTTGATTCTGTATATATGCAGTGTTGCCACTTTCTTTAACTGTATTACTCACTAAAAAGTTAAATAGTCAAAGTCTTTAAGTGAGACACAAGTGCAAATAAAGACAGTGGCACTTTCTCTTGTTTAGCATGCCATAGTCAAACAAGTGTGAATCAAAATCATTTGTTTTTGAAAGTTTTATTTTATAGTGGGCCTAAACCCTCAATGCAAACTACCTAAAATAGCACCCTCCCCCAACAAAACCTTTCAAGTTCTCCCATTGTGCTAGAATAGAGTCAGAGTGGGGAGACATGACCACTGTCATCAGGCATCAGGGTTTGTGTTTCCATTAGAGGCATTAATTGGTAACCACTGTCAAAGAGGTGATCTCCTCTGACTTCCTCTGTCTCTGGAACGGGAAATCCCACCAATGAGACACAAACTGCAATACAAAAAAAACTGATGTGGCTTTCCTTTACGTACCATTTCTTAATCTGCCCAAAACTAAAACATAAAATTTTTATTTTCGATATACTTTAAAAATTAGGTATGTGAAATGATGTCCCTCTTCTTGCTTTCTACACTTTATTTGTAATTTACTACGAGATTAAATGACAATTATGGACAGAAGTTTGTAGAAGAAGGGAGAGCCAAGATATTGTTGATAGTAGTAGACAGCCAATATGTTTTGGGGTTCCAAGAGGCTCCTAAATCAGGGTTTGACTATACTGGACTTTTCTAAACATAAATGTTTGGCAATTATGGAGTTTTCCTGTGGAAAACAGCAGCTAAACCACTGATGGGAACACTCCTTATGCTGTTTTCAAAACTCCAGGTTTCAAAAATGTTTCTTCCCAGAGCTTCATTTCCAGTCCAACACTGTGAAGGCCTGATGAAGGGGCATCTTGGAACCCCCTAAAATGTCATGACTGTTTTTAAGTCTGCTACTGTATTTACTAAAGTTCACCTGGACTGTCAACAATATCTTGGCACCCTTTTCTACAAACTTTGAGTTGTTACTCTGGCTTGATTGATTCTCAGTTTCTGTTGTTTTTGTTTAAATCGTGTCACACTTTCTTCTCTTCTAGATCGAAAACCTGCAGGAGCAGTTAAGGGACAAGGAGAAGCAGCTGGGCAGCCTGAAGGAGAGAGTGAAATCTCTACAGGCCGATACCACCAACACAGACACTGCACTAACTACCCTGGAGGAGGCACTGGCGGAGAAGGTGAGAGCCCCATCACACCACAGCTGTTAATGTACATAGATCAAGGGGACTGTCTAACCTGTGTTAATGTTTTACCATATTTTTCGCTCTGTAAGACGCACTTTTTTCCCCCCCAAAAAAGGGGGAAAATGTCAGTGCGTCTTATGGAGCGGCCACCCCGGTATTTCCTCCGCTGCCGACACCGTGTCAGAATACCGGGTCGGCCGCTCAGCTCTTCTCTGCAGCAGGATTTTACCTGATCCTCGGTCCAGCACTGTGCATTTTGTGAATGGCCCGGCGTCTTCTGGGACCTGTCATGTATCCCAGAAGACGCAGGGCCATTCACAAAGCTCAGTGCTTCTCGCGCATGCGCAGTGGGCACCCGGCTGTCACAGCTGGGTGCCCACACTAAAAGGAGGACAACTCAGCAGAAGTGGGAGTTGGTACCTGTCAAATTCAGGTACCCGCTCCCCCTCCCTCCCCAAAGGTCCACAGTCTCTGGTCATCTCCTGTACTGTCGGCGGTCTCTTGGTCATCCCCTGTACTGTCTGCAGTCTCTGGTCATCCCTTGTACTGTCTTCAGTCATCCCCTGTACTGTCGGCAGTCTCTGGTCATCCCCTGTACTGTCTGCAGTCTCTGGTCATCCCCTGTACTGTCTGCAGTCTCTGGTCATCCCCTGTACTGTCTGCAGTCTCTGGTCATCCCCTGTACTGTCTGCAGTCTCTGGTCATCCCCTGTACTGTCTGCAGTCTCTGGTCATCTCCTGTACTGTCAGCAGTCTCTGGTCATCTGTACTGTGTCCGCAGTCTCTGGTCATCTCCTGTACCGTGTCCGCAGTCTCTGGTCATCTCCTGTACCATGACCGCAGTCTCTCATCATCCCCTGTACCTGGTTATCTCCTGTACTGTGTCCGCAGTCTCTGGTCATCTCCTGTACTACGTCCACAGTCTCTGGTCATCTCCTGTACTACGTCCGCAGTTTCTGGTCATCTCCTGTACTATGTCCGCAGTCTCTGGTCATCTCCTGTACTGTGTTCACAGTCTCTGGTCATCTCCTGTAGTATGTCTGCAGTCTCTGGTTATCTCCTGTGCTGCATCCTCAGTCTCTGGTCATCTCTTGTACTGTGTCCGCAGTCTCTGGTCATCTTCTGTACTATAATGGTGTGAACCTCCTGCGCTCAGGATACCTTCCAAAAAAATTAAATAATCCAGAGAAGCTGCTCACATTAAATCATATACCAATGATCTTCAGCATAAACATGTGGAACCAATGTAGCGCTACTCGCTTAAATTAAGATAAACGTGAACCAAAATACCTAGTGGATAAATATCAAATAAATAAAATAAGTGTCCACTAAAGTGAAATCATGCACATAAAACATATATGTGATTAAATCTAAATTACTAAAGTGAAAATAACCATATCAACTAAAAAGTAATACGTGGTTTTTGCAAATGAATATATATATATATATATATATATATATATATATACGCACATACATTAACAATGTGCATTAACACATATATATATACCCCATAAAGTGAAAAGGTCCAAACGTGCATATATGTGAACTCGATACATGCACCTGCACACAAACAACATATATTTCCGTGTATATAAAGTCCAAATAAAGATGATCACACTCAGGTGAACACAAAACACTCGTGCTGGTATTTGTATATAGAAGTGAGTTGATAGTTGAGCAGAAGATCATCCGAACACCGGCTGAATCAGCCTCTCACCTTAAGGATTCTACCCTTGCGAGTCAAAACGTTTACTAGGATCCCTCTCACAGATCCTTCAGGTAAGTATCACTCCAAATGACTGCTCACACTGTATATGAATCTCCCCCCAGGGATCAGCACTTCAATAATGGCTCCTTCTCCAAGTAAGGTTAAATGCTGCGCCAACCACTCATATGGAACATAAAACACAAGCTTCCATTGTGTAATATGTTTATTATCAAGTGTCATAAACAATAGAAAGCGCACTTACATTAAAAACAGTGACAATTCAGGGCTCCAACCACACGCTTTTGGATATAATCTGCATGGGTGTACAAGGGTGTACAAAGGTGTACCAAAATGGCCGCCACGCCAGAAATGCGTCACTACGTTGGGCCGACGCGTTGCATCACAGTATCATGTGACTTCCTCAGGGCTGGCATACGTAGCGATGATCCTCCCTTAAATATCCGGCAAAGACAGATGGACATCCCAGAAGGCGGGTCAATGCCCGCATCACAAGTCCTCCCACCGCTCCCGCGGCCATATTTCCGTAGATTAAACGGAATATAAGCCGTAGTAGGCTGGGTAGTGCTTATATTTAAGTGAGGATTTAGATTTAATCACATATATGTTTTATGTGCATAATTTCACTTTAGTGGACACTTATTTTATTTATTTGATATTTATCCACTAGGTATTTTGGTTCACATGTTTATCTTAATTTAAGCGAGTAGCGCTACATTGGTTCCACATGTTTATCTTCTGTACTATGTCTGCAATCCATTGGTTCAGAATATTTTGTTTCTTGTTTTTCTCCTCTAAAATCTAGGTGCGTCTTATGGTCAGGTGCGTCTTATGGAGCAAAAAATACAGTATATAGATTGATACTACAAGGTTAAAAAAAATTGTCGTGATAAAAATATGGGACTTGCATTGCTGTTAGGAAATTAAAGTAGTTCTAAAGCCAAAATGTTTTTTGCATTATTGCATTCCCTGCATTAAGGGTAAGCAACATTGTATTGCTTTCTGTTCCCCCCACCCCTTCCCTGAGTGAAAAGGAAGAGAGGGCAGAAGAGATCCAGTGCTCCATGGCTGCATCAATTCTCCCTTCTCTCTCTCTCTCTCTCTCTCTCTCTCTTCACACAGTACTCGAGCAGCTGCTGGAGCCATTGGCTCCTGCTGCTATCAATCATATGCAGTGAGAAGGATGTGGGAAGCGGAGCTAAGACAAGCTGTGTGTGTCTATGGAGCACGGCAACATAGACCTACATAGCTTGGGAGTGAGCACACACTGTGTACCCTGATGAGCAGCTTGCTATAGGGCATACGAAGAAGAGGCAAAGCCAAGATTGCCGGTGGGAGTCCCTAGAAGAGGTTTGGGGCTGCTCTGTGCAAAACCTTTGCACAGAGCATGTGAGTATAACCTGTTTATTATTTTATTAAAAAAAAAATTACCTTTAGTGTCACTTTAAAGTCCAGTTGAGGTTTCAGGGTAAATGCTTTATACAAGGAAAAACTGGGAGAAGCTTTCAATGCCTGTTATTTTTCTTTGTAAAGTAGCATTAGTAAATAATCCTGTGCTCTGCACTCTGCTGCTGAGTGGAGCCCTTGCTCCCTGTGTGCAAGCAGTGGTTTCTCTATAGCAGTCTGATGCCCCTGCTGATTCACAGCTAGAGTTCTCCAATCAGCTGAGAGTGTGAGCCTTGCTGATAGGAGAGCTCTAGCTTTGACGTACAGAGCGAGTAAGGGGCTGCTGCAGAAAGACCGCTGCTTCCACACAAAGATTAGCAGAGAACAAGCTATGCTGCTATAGGTTGGGCAGCTTTACCAGGTAAACCAATGGTAACCATGTGAGCTTTTACAGTTATACTGCATCTGGAATCAATTGATAAAGTTTTACACTGGAGTTTAGTTTGGCATCATCTTAGGATAAGATAACAAATTTGGGTGGACTGACCCTTTAATCTGACTGTCTAGTAAAAAAACCACACTTCATGTTTGTTTCCTCAGGAGAGAATAATTGAGCGTCTGAAGGAACAGCGGGATCGTGACGAACGTGAAAAGCAGGAAGAGATTGAGTCTTGCAAGAAGGAGTTGAAGGACCTTAAAGAGAAAGTCAGCCAGTTACAGGGAGATCTGTCTGAGAAAGAGGTGAGAATGCCAGTGTATCTATTCATCCATAAGCCAGATTTTATAGCCAGGGAGGTTTGTAAACATCTCAGCAAAGAAAACCAGTCCTAATGTACTGTATGTATTTTTTTTTACCCCTTTATTCTTATCAATGATTGCAATCTGTGTTTTTGATCAGTTGGAATTTTTTGACTTGATAGAATATCAAACAGAGGAGGCACCAGTTTTCTTACTTTGTAAGACCGAACTTTAATCTGTGTGGTATACTTAATTATAGAACATATCGGCAAAATGTGAAAACTATTGCTAAAGCAGAACTCCAAAAGTTCTACATCTAACAATACAGTAACTGTGCATTGAAACAGTTTATTGTTCCCTTTCTCCTTTCATGGTAATTCGTAGACAGTGTCTGTGAAAACTCTGTATAAAAATTGTCTTTATCTCCAGAAGTCTGTCTGTGTTCATTGTGCTTGGATACAATGGCATTCCTCTTTTGCTGACTAATTGGGATTATTGTCTTTTTTATCATTTTTTAAGTGAGGTCAGCCATAATAAAAAATAAACAATTCCAGTAAATTGAAGCATAAATGAAGTAAAAAATAGATAGCTTCTGGGCACAGCGACTGTTAGATGGAAGAGTATGAGGAATGGTATGGGTCACTTTAACCACTTGCCCTCCAAACGATTTACCCCCCTTCCTGACCAGGCCATTTTTTGCTGTTCGACACTGTGCTATTTCAACTGGTAATTGCACGGTCGTGCAATGCTGTACCTAAATGAAATTTTTGTCCTTTTTTTATACAAATAGAGCTTTCTTTTGGTGGTATTTGATCACCTCTGCGTTTTTTATTTTTTGCTCTATAAACGAAATAAACCTGAAAATTTAAAAAAAAACAAACTATATTTTTCTCTTTTGGTTATAAAAAATATCTAATAAACTCAAAGTTAGTCATAAATGTAGGCTAAAATGTATTATGCTACATGTCTTTGATTAAACAAATCTCAATACATGTATTTTAATTGGTTTGTGTGAAAGTTATACTTTTACTTTCTGACTATCACATTTCTTGAGGTGCTAAAATGCCAGGGCAGTACAACCCCCCGCCCCCAATAACCCCTTTTGGGAAAGTAGACACCCCAAAGATTTTGCAGAGAGACATGTTGAGTCCATGGAAGGTTTTTTTTTTTGCCACAAATTTTTGGAATATGACTATTTATTTATTCTTTACAAAAAGTTGTCACTTTAATGACATATTGCTAATGCATGCCATGAGTATATGTGGAATAACACCCCAAAACACATTCTCCTGCGTCTTCCGAGTATGGGAATACCACATGTGAGAGATGTTTTGGCAGCCTAGCTACATACAGGCCCCCAAAATCCAATGACCACCTCCAGGCTTTCAAAGGGCATATTTCCTCATATTACTTCCCCACTACCTCTCACAGTTTCGGAGGCCCTAAAATGCCAGGATAGTACAAACCTCCCCCCCCCCCCAAATGACCCCTGTTTGGAAAGTAGACACCCCAAGGAATTTAATAAGTGGCATGGTGAGTATTTTACAGATATCATTTTTTCTCAGGGTTTTGAAAAAGAAAAGGAAAAATAATTTTTTTGTTTTCTCTCTTCAATTTCCAAAAACATATGGCAACAAATGAGATCTGCAAAACACTCACCATGCCTCTTAGCAAATACCATGGAGTGTCTACTTTCCATAAAGGGGTCATTTGGAGGGGTTGCTTCTACTATCCTGGCATTTCAGGGCCAACATAAGAAGCTTATGCCACGCAACACCTGCTCTTGAAGACCAAGCCTTTTCTTCCACTTTTTGTTCACATGAAAAGACTGTTTTTATTTGATAGAAAATTGCTTTGAACCCCCAAACATTATATATTTTTTTAAAGCAGTGGCCCTAGTGAATAAAACGGTGGGTTTTGCAATTTTTTACGTCACACAGTATTTGCGCATCGATTTTCCAAACCCAAATCTTTTGGGAAAAATACACTTTTTAGAATTTTATTGCACAAAAACACAATATATTTCCCAATTGTTTGATAACATATAAAAGATAATGTTACGCCGAGTAAATAGACACCAAACCTGACATGCCTTAAAATTGCTCATGCCCGTGCAATGGCAACAAAGTAAATACATTTTTATTATTGATAGGTGATCCTTTAATAGCCTTTACAGGTCACCAATTTATATTTACACAGGAGATCTAGTGCTAGAGTTACTGCCCGCGATCTGAGGTTAATGGCGATACCTCCCATGAATGTGCAACCGCTGTTTACATACCGACACGGGGTCAACGCTTGCACATGCAGGGGGGCAAGGGTGTTTTTTTTTTCTTAGTTATTTTGATTTTATAATTTATTTTTATACTTTTTTTTTTTTTTATCACGTTTAATGCTATCACAGGGATTGCAACTATCACCTATAACTTAAGTGGGCATTGTCATATATTCTTTTTGAGAAATATGAGGTTTATCAGACTCTAGATCCTCTGCTCTTACATTATCTAATCTCACCAAGATCGGCTTTCCCAATTTACAAATGGCGCTGTTTATACCATGCAAAACTGAAGTGATGAAATGCTCGTAGCTTCTGATTTTTTAGACTATAGAGATGATTGGAGCCACTCTGGTCTCTGGTCAGCTCTATTGTCAGCTATCGGATCTGCCGGCTGCATTCTCGGATTCCCCTGTGGGACAGGAGAGCCCAAGAAAACTGTGGAAGGCAGCAGGAGGGGGGGATGTCCCTTCCCGTTGCACGTAAAAACAATTCAGCAGCTAATTAGCCACTAGGATTGCTTTTACATGAAAGCCAAACGCCAGCTGAAAATAACGCTACCAGGATGATGCTTGTAGCTGCAGGCATCATCCCGGTATGACCACTCAAAGTCCAGTGACGTACCAGTATAATGCTGGTCCATATTGGGCATACAGTATATGTAACAGCAGAGAACACGGGCATATGATCAATTGGCTCTGTGGATCAATATGACCGCAATCCATTCTTTTTTTTTTTTTTATCACGTTTAATGCTATCACAGGGATTGCAACTATCACCTATAACTTCAGTGGGCATTGTCATATATTCTTTTTTGAGAAATATGAGGTTTATCAGACTCTAGATCCTCTGCCCTTACATTATCTAATCTCACCAAGATCGGCTTTCCCAATTTACAAATGGCGCTGTTTATACCATGCAAAACTGAAGTGATGAAATGCTCGTAGCTTCTGATTTTTTAGACTATAGAGATGATTGGAGCCACTCTGGTCTCTGGTCAGCTCTATTGTCAGCTATCGGATCTGCCGGCTGCATTCTCGGATTCCCCTGTGGGACAGGAGAGCCCAAGAAAACTGTGGAAGGCAGCAGGAGGGGGGGATGTCCCTTCCCGTTGCACGTAAAAACAATTCAGCAGCTAGTTAGCCACTAGGATTGCTTTTACATGAAAGCCGAACGCCAGCTGAAAATAACGCTACCAGGATGATGCTTGTAGCTGCAGGCATCATCCCGGTATGACCACTCAAAGTCCAGTGACGTACCAGTATAATGCTGGTCCATATTGGGCATACAGTATATGTAACAGCAGAGAACACGGGCATATGATCAATTGGCTCTGTGGATCAATATGACCGCAATTCATTCTTTTTTTTATAATGTTGAGGGTTTGGCCCAAAAAAGTTTTAAATTCTGATACCGTGATAGGTTTCAATGCGAATTGTCTGACAAGAGCTCAGTTTGGGTGGGCGGCGTTGTATTGTTGTGGGTATAAATTGCTTTGGCCATCAATCAATTGGTACAAATCTTCCGTGAAAAACAGCGATCACGTGATCACCAGGTCCTGTTCACTGGGATCTTCATTCTGCTTTGTCCGCTGGACACAGCAGTCACGACGGGAGCACTGCGCTCCTGCTCGGACGCGCAGTGCCCCCCTGTGTTAGTACAGCCAAAGCGATGTATGGGTACATTGCTTTGCCTATAGCTGCTGCCCTGCCGCAGTACATTGCAGGCGGGAAGTGGTTAAACCTCTATTTGTGTAAAGACCTATCAGTACATAACTCTTCTACCTTGCTTGATGTGTTCAGTTTTAGGGAGCTCGTCATCAATCACTGTAGCTGCAAGGCTGGAACCAGGTCTTCCTTGGAACACTTACCAATGAGGACTTACAGAGCTATACCCGGTTTTGTGGAAAGACAGGAAAAAGACAGCTTGCCTGAACCTTTTAAATTTACTTTAAAGCTCAACTTCAGGCAAACCTCTAAATTCACCAATGAAATACATATATGGGAGCTGTTCTGCCGGACATAGGATTTGTATTGTTATCTATTCTGTCCCGATATTTACACATCAAGGCACAGCCAGATAAATGATACCACTTTCTCTGTTGCAATCCTCCAAGCTATTTTTTTTGAAAGGTGCCCTACCCAGTGTTGAAATAAAAGCACAGCTCTTGCTGCATTACTCACTTCACATTCAAGTGCTGTATCCCGCAGTACCTCCATCACTAGATGACATCAGGATTCTGAATTGAATTACTGAAAACATATACTGTGGGTGCAGAGCATCTTTGTTGCAGTCCCACCCTTCCCCTATCCCCCAGCCCACTAAGGAGAATGTCACCACTGCACCCTGTACTCATAGTGTAATTATGGCAGTCATCACCTCAATGCCACTCTCTGTATCTTTGAGGACCACCCACTGCTGGCAGACGTTCTGAAGAAGAGGACCCATCTTGTCATGTGTCTGACCTGAATACAAAAAGGAGTGGGGGGTGTAGAGCTAAGTTTGAAGTTGGCCTTTAAGGAAAACAGCACCTTACCTATTTTGATAGTGAAGGAGCAGCAACAGACTGATGAGGACATCTCTTTGCTCTCTCCAATGAGCATGTTCTTGCTAGCGTATTTTCATAGAGTGCACCTGACTGGCTACGAGGGCTCCCTCTCTCTTTCTCAGTCTTATTACTGCTTTATAGTGGAAATATAGAGGCTGATACTGAGTCAGGATCCGGTGCTTACATTAGTTGCATTGAAATAAGTTAACGTATTGATTTATTAATGAATACAGAGCTGCATTCATTTTTGTCTTTTATATTTTTTGGAGTTTATCTTTAAACATTTTAATTAATATTCCAAAGGCAGCCTATCTGAGGTATTGTAGCCTCAAAAACAGTATTTATTTATCTTACAAAAAAAAGGTTATATTTTTTTTTTCTTAGATCACACTGTACATCTGTTCTGGCATCAGTAAATGAAAATATTAACGGGTAAAGTTCCTTTCTAACATATTGGTGTTACTGTCTTCTCTGCAGTCCTCACTTCTTGACCTTAAGGAGCATGCCTCCACCCTGGCCTCCTCTGGCCTTAAGAAGGACTCTAGATTGAAGAGCCTGGAGATCGCTCTGGAGCAGAGGAAGGAGGAATGTCTGAAACTGGAGAACCAGCTGAGGAAGGTGAGAAACTTCTGCTAGGCTCTGGATACTTCCCCATCCAGCCAATCACACTTCAATATATTATTCCTTCCTCCGCATACAAAGATGTAAACCAATCACAGGGCTTTGTACTCCTCTGCTGTCCCTGTCAATTACACAAGTAATTATTAGTTTATCAGTTGGTCAATTAATATTTATTTATTTCAGGTACTTACATAGCGCTGTCAATTTTTACGCAGCGCTTTTTGTACATATATATATATATATATATATATATATATATATATTGAACATTCACATCAGTCCCTAACCCTCAAGGGGTGTACAATCTAAGATGATTTTATTACCCCAGTTCAGGTTACAGACACAGGTTTAAGAATCAGTGCATATGGTTTTTATAATAAAAATGACTTTTCTACCAACTACAGACCGATCTGCATGCAATTGTGAATTACTGTAATCATTTCCTTCCGTTAAAGCTCAACTCTAGGTTCCAGGCACTATTTTCTAAAATGGTCCCTCTATTCACAGTAGACCCTCACATTTATTTTTTAAATCTATTGCACGGTGTGCAGAAACACCATACTTTATTACCTGTGCCATAACAGTAAAACAGTCAATACTCTTACTTTGACGTGAGCACCACTTTTAGCTTCACTGAACTTTATCTCCAATGATTCCCTTGCACCCCTATGATGTGGGTGGGCAGTTCTGTGAACAGGTACAGAACCACCCACTGTTTTTTTTATCACTGCCAACCTCTTGACTGGGACAGGGCAATTGTGTGAGATCTTCACAAAGGATTCGCCTTCTGAAACCTGTGTTGATGTAAGGATGGCAACAGAAACTAGTTATCCTCCGGGATTTCTGATGTAAGGATGGCACCACAGCCCTTTAGGACCACAAAAGAGATGTTACACCACCACTGGCTATGGAAGAACAAAGTGGCTGGTGGTGAGAGCTGGAAAAGCATTTCCTGCGATCAAATGAGGGACGTATTTATTGGGGGTATAGTTTTACAAAAAAAACTGCAAATATTAAGAATTCAATAAATTTTTAACTCAAGGCAAAGCTATGGCTTTACATATAGAGACTTTTAGGCCTCATTCACACCATATGTGCAGAAAAACTGATGGGAAAAATGTGGAGATTTCTCTTGCAGAGATAGGAGTATACATAAGTTTTCATGCGCGTTTCAGTGAGTTTTATACTTTGCAGATTCCAGCACAGAACAAAATCTGCACGTGATACCAGTTTTGTGGTGTGAACAGGGCACATAGAGAACAATTGTTTTCTATGTGTCCTTGCAGAACATGTGCAAAAAAACTCACCTCTGCACATGGTGTGAACAAGGCCTAAAACTAACTGTAGTTTAGTGTTAAAGAGACATTATCACCCATCACCTGCTAATAAGGAGTAAAATGACAATGCCTTCTGATAGCCCATCCAACAGCAAGGTGTATTCACAAATCCACACTCCCTCATCACCACAGAAAAATGCATATACATAAACATATCAATCATATGAACATATGGGTAGGATGAAATTTAGTGCCCATCAAGCATACGTCTTACATGTGTAATGTACACTATGTTGCCAAAGGTATTGGGACACCCCTCCAAATCATTGGATTTAGGTGTTCTAATCACCACCATGACCACAGGTGTATAAAATCAAGCACCTAGGAATGCAGACTGCTTCTACAAACATCTGTTAAAGAATGGGGCGCTCTCAGGAGCTCAGTGAATTTAAGCGTGGTACTGTGATAGGTTGCCACCTGTGCAATAAGTCCATTCATTAAATTTCCTTGCTACTAAATATTCCACAGTAAACTGTTAGTGGTATAACAAAGTGGAAACAACTGGGAAGAGCAACTCAGCTATAAAGTGGTAGGCCATGTAAAATGACAGAGAAGGGAGCTCACAGTTATCAGAGGTCGGCAACTGTCTGCAGAGTCAATAGCAAAAGACCTCCAAACTTCATGTGGCCTTCAGATTAGCACAACAACAGTGCATAGAGAGCTTCATGGAATGGGTTTCCATGGCTGAGCAGCTGCATCCAAGCCTTACATCACCAAGTGCAATGCAAAGTATCGGATGCAGTGGTGTAAAGCACCCTGCCACTGGACTCTAGAGCAGTGTAGACATGTTCTCTGGAGTGACGAATCACACTTCTCTGTCTGGCAATCTGATGAATGTGTCTGGGTTTGGCAATTGCCAGGAGAACGGTACTTGCCTGACTGCATTGTGCCACGTTTAAAGTTTGGTGGAGGTGGATTGTGATGCGGGGTTGTTTTTCAGGGGTTGGGCTTGGCCCCCTACTTCCAGTGAAGAAAACTCTTAAGGCGTCAGCATACCAAGACATTTTGGACAATTTCATACTCCCAACTTTGTGGGAACAATTTGAGGATGGCCCTTTCCTGTTTCAACATGACTGCACTGAAGTGCACAAAGCAAGGTCCATAAAGTCATGGATGAGCCAGTTTGGGGTGGAGGAACTTGACTGGCCTGCAACACCTTTGGGATGAATTAGAGCGGAGCCAGTCCTTCTCATCCGACAATATTGCCTGACCTCACAAATGCTGGAAAAAAGGTCAAACATTCCCATAGACACACTCCTATACCTTGTGGACAGCCTTCCCAGAAACGTTGAAGCTGTTACAGCTGCAAAGGGTGGGCCAAGTCAATATTGAACCCTACGGCCTAATTCTGGGATTCCGATAAAATTCATGTGCGTTTAAAGGCAGGCATCCGAATACTTTTGGCAATATAGTGTATCTGTGGATATTATCAGTTAAGGTACCACGGTCAACTATCCTTTAAATCTGAGGCTTCATTTCTGAACTGCGACAATACTCCTTTCAGACTATGAGTGCTGTACTGATCATAACACAGCCCAACAAATCCTAATTTTTCCTATAACCTTCTTGGTTTTGCTTTTTTTTTTTTTATCGCCCCATCTCCTTCTTTTCTGTTTGACTTCACCATGTTTCTTGTCCCTGTCTTAGCATTCTGATGGGTTACCACACTCCGGGAAAGCAGTAAGTTCCTCTGCATGGGCTTCCCTGTGTTCCTGCCATTGTCACCTTCGCATGACCTACCCCACCATCCCCCACCTTCCATTTGTTCTGGAATGTGTTTTAATCACATGTGCTGTTATGAATTTAAAAGACGCTTACTTTTATGTTTTTTACCTCCACAGTCTAGTAAATATAAGTATAAAAATAGAAAAAAGGATGGAGCAGATGTAAAGATTGGCACAACATTATATGAAAGTTGATTTCCCTTTAGTCTGCACAGTTGTACAGGTTTATGTCCTGTACTGAAATGACTTACTCTGATTTCACTACACGCCACAAGCTTCTCACAACATGCAGTTAAAGAACAGAAACCGAGCGCATTGGATCGTGCAGATAAAACCTCTTTAATAGCGAGAAATTAAAACCGCACTTACATACAAGTGACTTGATCAATGTATATTGCCAAAAACAGCTTAGCTAGAGGAATACCATGTACCATATGTCTCTTATGAAGGCTCAGGGTACCTCTCATCTTCCACTTTGATGAGGGGGGTATGCCCACAAAACATTAATTTAGTGGAGGAACTACGTCACATTATACATAGATCCAGTCTCCTGTCCATGTTCCAGTTTGTGATGTTTCTGCAGTCTCTCTCCTCATGGTTTTTCCAGTATTTTTACATTTTGATTGCTGTCTCTCCCACTGCCAGCTGCTACATGGAAGTACTTTTGCATCTGTTTCAGGACATTACATTTTTTCGGGTAGCCGTTTGTGATATGCATTGATCAAGTCGCTATGTAGGTAACATTTTAAAGTGGTTGTAGAGGCTTAAGGTTTTTTTTTTTACCTTCATTATTATTATTATTATTATTATTATACAGGATTTATATAGCGCCAACAGTTTGCTCAGCGCTTTACAATATAATGGGAGACAGTACAGTTCAATACAGTTCAATACAAGAGGGATAGGAGGGCCCTGCTCCTTGGAGCTTACAATCTAGGAGATGCGTTCTTCATGCATTCTATGCTGTCCCTGGCCCTTTCTTTTCGTTCATTAGATTTCAGATGTTTGAGCATCACATGTGAACGTTTTGTAGGGTGGTCTGCATGCAAATGCTGCATTCCTCGGAATGCCTACGTCTCCATACTAACGTCTACCCATCAAATATTTTTATATTCGCACCACAGCTGAATTGATTTTGCATATCTCCTTCCAAGAGCCAGTCCTCTACTTGTATCACAGCTGAGGGCTCTTGACAGGAATAAGTTTTGTACAGCACACTGCTGGACCCTCCCACCAGCCATGATCCGCTTTCAATGCTTAGAGAAGCACAGAGACCAACAGTGACATCACTGCGTCTAAAAGTGATATATAATATAATGAAAATAGAAAGTTTTTATTTAAAATGTTCATTAGCATGTTTGACTGGTGGGGGTAACCAGGGATGGCAGAAAATAAGCATATTAACCTTAAATGTTTTTATTCTTGAGCTGTACATTGTATGAATTTCATCCAGTCAGACATAAAATTTGAGGCTGACCAGTGGCTGCATCCAGTAACATGCAGCCAATGTTCAGGTATTTGGACAGCTGTCAGTAGCAAATGACAATACATTTGTCTATCCACATTGTATAGTGTAGTTGGAGGAATATGTTAGAATTTTTTGTTCAGCCTGTAAACTGTCTGAAAATATTTATAAGTATATAGCCAGCCTAATATTTAGATGGAGTAACCCTGTTTGACTTTTACTGCTATCCAGGTCTCCATTTAGAAGATTAACCTTCATTTCCTGTCCTATTGACAGTATTTTAGGCCAGGTTCACAATAATCAGCATGTACATGCACATGCAGCCTACATACTGTATCTTCTGTTTAGGCAGGCCATAGACGGGCCGTTTATCGGCCGAATTTTCGGCCCATAAACAAAAAATCGGTCGGCCTCGTTGCCAATGCTGCCACCAATGTCTATGAAAAACTGCCATTTTTCGTGGATTTTCCGATAAAAATAAATGTGAAGATCCGCGAAAAACGGCCGACGGGCTGGCCCCACTAACGGCGTGAATATTGGCCGAATTTTCGTACAGACGAAAATTCGGCTGATAAACAACCCGTCTATGGCCTGCATTAGCAGAGGGCTCTCTACATGCCTCCTGGCTTGGCAATCTATGTTGGTATTAGGATTGAATGCTGGTTCCTTCCAGCTGGGTGTTTTTATTTACATTCTGAGTGTTGTGTTGTTTTTCACCCCCCCCCCCCACTCCTCCTTTATCCTGGTCTGGTCTGGTGACCTGCTGTCCTGTCATTAGTCCAGTGTGGTTTTTCGCCTCCCCTTCTTGTCCTGTTGATGTGACCTGGTACTGGCAGCTATTGACAGAGTTCCAGTGTGATGTGGGCAGGGGGAGCATGCTGGGTGAAATGGCAGCAGCGCCCCATGTAAATAAACAGTTGCTAATTATTGTCCACAGCAGTAGTCTGAAAAGGATGCCAGGGAGGGTGGAGAGGTGGGGGTTGGGTGCACAAGCATCTGTTCATTGGACTTTGTTAGCTGCCTGCAGCCACGGGCCTTTCAGGAAAACACAGAATTCTCAGGCTTTCTCAGAAGTTCTTCATTCAGGCACGGTTGTTTATTGCTCATTCAACCTGGAATGGACTTCATGACGTAAATTATGTTATTGGCAGTCCTTGACATTACAAACGTGGAGCAGCTTGGTTTATTGCACATACTGGCTTAGCTTCCTTCTTAATATTACCATAAGGTGACTGCTCCTTAGTCTGTGTTTTAATTTTTTCTTCTACCTGCTCTAAATTGGTTACTCAAGACCATTGCAGCAAGCCCATTGTTGTTTGCACTGCTTTATTGTATAAGCTTGTAAGCTGTAAGCCCAGAAGACACAGAGTTATCCAACAGTGCCCAACATTTCAGGAGAAGCGAGAGTTGGATATCTTACAAAAAAAATAAGAGCGTTCAAAGACGTTCAATACAGATAAAATGTGAGGGCTATGTGAAGTCGATGATCTCCCATAATCCCCTCCTCATCCTCCACATGTTCTCTACAGTCATTTATCTTTTTCTTGTGCTTCATTTTATTCCCTTATTTAAGAATAACTCTGCTAAGCACTGTTTGCATCTGTTATTATTATACAGCATTTATATAGCTCCAACAGTTCGCTCAGCGCTGTACATTACAATGGGGGACAATACATGAGACATTGCAATAACAATACAGTACGATACACGAGGGGTTCAAGGGCCCTGCTCCTTGGAGCTTACAATCTAGGAGGGAGGGGATAGTGGTACGGGAGGAAAAGCTGTGGGGGATGGACTCGTAGGAAGAGTGGAGGAGATCGGCAGTTAGCAGAGGGAGGGGTAGGCTTCCCTGAAGAGGTGGGTTTTTAGGGTGTGCCTAAAGGAGAGGAGAGTGGGTGATAGTCTGATGGATTGAGTTAGGGAGTTCCAGAGGATGGGTGATGCCCTGGAGAAGTCCTGGAGGCGGGCATGGGAGAAGGAGATCAGGGAACTAGAGAGAAGGAGGTCTTGTGAAGAGCGGAGAGTGTGTTTTGGGTGGTATTTGGATATTAGGTCGGTGATGTAGTTTGGGGCATAATTATGGACAGCTTTGTACGTTAGTGTTAGCAGTTTGAATTTGATCCGTTGGGCAATCGGAAGCCAGTGGAGGGATTGGCAGAGGGGGGTGGCGGAAACTCATCTAAACTATTAAGGTAACATACTCCCACCATCAAAATTAGTCAGAGATCAGCACAGCTGTTTATGGAGCCTGCATGGCTCGTTCATACTTATGTTCAAATGAATAATAATGAAGAGCTGTGTGTGGCCACTCCTTCGCAGCATGTCATAATTGTCACAGGCTCAGCATGGCTATAAGTGTGGGGACATCCATTAATAGACAAACAGACAAAATCATCGTCATTGGGTTACTTGGAGAAATGTAAGCAACTGTTATAAACAATTGTTTAGACTAGAGTCTTTCTTTAATTAAAGAGTATGTTCAGCCAAAAATACTTTGTTAGGTTTGGATGGTATGAAAAAGGATTATAACCCCTATCGGGTTTTTACTTCATGTCTGGTAAACATCGCCAGCAGGACAGAAAATGAGGATAAATCTAGATAGTACCAAAGAGCCAACGGGAGTTCTATAGCTCACCTTACAGTTTGCAATCTGACCGTACAATCTTTATACAATTAATTTTAGATTTACCAAAATTATATAATATAATGACCTACTTAAACTATCAAATCTGTATTTATCCAATCAGGCAGGTGCTTGCACTATATAGCTGTTGTTAGATCTAAAGAAGATTGTACATTCAGATTGTTGTGTGTGTTTAACCCTTTCACATTCTATCCATAACTAAGAAAAAAAAGTTTTGGCTGTACATACACTTTAATAGCCTTTTTTCTGCTTCTTACAAAATATGTTGTTGAACCACCAGGCCCAAGATGCAGCACAGGAGGCCAAATCCAGCCCAGAAGTGAATGAGCGGGTTCAACAGGTGGAAAAGGAGGTAGCAAGGTATCGGGAGGAAGCCAGCAAGTCACAGGCTGAAGTGGACCGACTGCTCGAAATCCTGAAGGAGATGGAAAATGAAAAGAATGAGAAGGACACCAAAATCGCAGAGCTGGAGAGGTATGAGGCATGCGAGTGTGTACTAAACATGGACTACTCTATCCCAAGGTCTATCAGTGTGTAGCAACTCATGGTGACGAATCAGCTTTCATATTCTGCTGTTCTATTCCCAATGATCCAAAGCTGATTGGCTGACTTACGTAACCGCACTTTGGATGTCATCATTATGCTGAATGAATAAACAACATGTCTTGTTTTAATAGAGGATAAAAAGCTTTTACCTCCATCTGCATGAGTTAAAAGGAATAGGTGGGGATTGATTTATAAGGGCTGCCATTGCTGTCTTTGCTGACAGGCTACAAAAAGACATATTTGCAATGCTCGTTCCCAAATTTCTCTTCTTGCAGATTCACTATTATCATAGGTGTGGTACCAATGTATAAAACACAACAGTAAATGATTAATCTTACCCATAGCAACCAATCAGATGTTGCTTCACTTTTTTTTTATCTGCACCTGAATATTGACAGCTGTAATGTTATTGGTTGAACCAGAAATTCCCTCTATCTTGTCTCTCTGGCTAATCACGTCTGGTGGTTTCATCATTCAGTTCTCCACCAGAGGGCGATGTATATCCAAACTTTTTGTAGAATAGTTTTGGCAGGATGGGGGAAGGGGGGCTGACAATTAGCTTTGCAGCTGTATTAGGGTTTCCAGATTTGGACAGGAATGAGGTTTAAATATGCCCCTCCATAAATTGAAAACCTATTAAAATGTATATTGCTGAATTTCTTAGTACCATCTCTTCACGACCGCCTACATTTGTGTGTCCCACCCTATTGTTTTTCTTTTTTTAATCATCACACAGCCTCTGCTTACTATTTAATCTTTTGACAGGACAGTTCAGTTCTACTGAAATCAATCAGTACTGATCAGCTTATGATGTGTCACACATCTAAATTCAGTGGTCAGGACTTTGTCAGCTAGAAGACCACAACACTATGGTCTACTAATCAGCTAAGTCCTTTATAATTAAGTTTTTTCAGTTCACGCTGTATGGAAAATGAATTTTTTGGGGGCTGTATGCTGTAGCAAATGTACACACTGTACCTTCCATCATCATAGCACCAGACATGCTTTTTGTTCGATGTTTGGTTTTCACTAACAAAAGCCTCTGCTCATGCCCTTTTTCTTCAGTTTGAATTTATAAGGCTTTATAAAGTTTATAACTGGTTCACTTTATTGGTTTTTCCTGTTCCTAAGCCTTACCTTAGAGAAATATTATCAATCTGCAATGTAGACCAGGTGGGTAAGTCTGATCTGGAGTCTTTTTATGACAATTTTCAATAAATAGCATGGAGGCCATATGAAGATTTATGCTCCTAAGGTTCATAGTAATAGGTTCTCTTGATAATCCATGGGGAAGGGTAGAGAGGCACCCAAGGAAACAATATAGCGTAGTATGTCAATTTATTAAAAAGATAATTAAAATCATATAATATTGCACTCACAAGGGTGAAGTGTTTGCAGGCATGTCATTATGGTAGAAGCCCATAACCGCTGGCAGATAGATGACTTGATCCATTGGGAGCTGGATGGAGAGGCAGCCACTGGAGTTGCAGAGAGGATGGGCGCCTTAGAGAGCGGGATGCAAAGACTCTCACTCAGCTAATGTGACCCCAGTGCTGATGGAGAGGGGCAGGGGAGGGGCAAGCAAGGATGCTGTGCCAAGGCCCAATGTTCTCATCAGCTGATGCCATCATTGATTTTTTTATGTCATTGGTGATTAGAAAGTTGTAATGGTGCACAGTGAAAACCTGTGGCTTTGTGTAACTAAAAGGCAGGCTTGATCCACCTGCTGGCTTGTATACAATTTTTGGGCAATTTTTAGGCATTTTGCCAAGGCACCTCTGGAGATACCTGGGCACCCTGGTTGAAATAGGCTGGTCTATATAAATCATAAAAGGTACACCAGAAGCCTAGCAGCTCTGAAAGAGAGGACTCTAATACTCTCTGGGACAAAAGCTTACATTCCAGCTTCCTCAACTGTCCTTATTCCAGGAGTGTACAGTTGGCAGGTGGATTTTCTAAGCTATCAATGTCTAGACCATGGGGAAGGGTTTCAGCACTCAGGCAGCCTCTATGACCAAGCTCCCTTTGGGCAGGGTGAAATGTGTCAAAGGTCGTGGCCAGAGTGGTGGCTGAGGACATCCAAATCACAGCGTCTTCACAGGACTCCTTGGGATGGGTATGAGCGGCGTCCATCCTCTTTCCCTGAACAAGCTGAACACAGTTATAGCCAAGACCAGGGATAGTCTAACCTTTGCCATAGATGCTGTCAAGTCCAACTGGATTATGCCGTCCTTTTGATGATGATCCTCCCTTAACTGCTGCGATAGATAGAGGAGGAAAAGGTCTCAGTAATTTTCATCACATCAACTTAGCCCAGAAGAACGTGGTACACATACTCAAACTTCTGACAGATGAGCCTTGGCTTCTTCCAAACAGACCAGACTTACTGGCCCAAGGTCCCTGTTTTATTTTGCTTCTCATTCACTGGCTTTAACTGCATGGCTGCCAAGTCCTAAAGGATAAAGGTACCTCTGACTCTGTAATTACCACTTTGCTCAAAGCAAGGAAGCAAACTTTCTCAACATTTACCCTTGCACTTGGAAGACCTTCTTTGGTGGTCCTATAGTGCAGGGACAGATGGATTAACCCTCTGGTAATACTCTATCACTCTTTTTTGGTCTTTCTTCAGTCTGCTCTTGACCAGCTTCTGGGCCCTAGTACCCTCAAGGGACAGGTGTCTGCCTTATCCAACATTTTTCCTCAAAACCCCTTGCCTTAGGATCCTTTATCAGAACTTTTCTACAGGGAGTTGCTGTTATCATGCCTCCAATCAAACCTCCCATGTCACCTTGAATCTCAACCTGGTGCTGTCTGCTCTTAAGAGACCCCCGTGTTTCCTGTGGGCTTGTTTGTAGTTCTACGTTACTATTTTGTTGCCCACCCCTCAGTTTTATTGCGTGGGCACATCTCATGGTCTTTCAATACCAATCCTGTGTCCTGTACTGTGCAATTAAAATAATAGGAATTATGAACTGTCTGTAAATTCCTTAACTTTTAGTACAGTACAATACAGGACACAAGTCCCTTCCCTCTTTGTCTTGATCACTCCTTATTGCTTGCTAACAAAAAAAAAAAAAGAGCCTCACAAAGTAGGCTGAGTTATATGGGGTCGCTCTAGGGGGTGCCCTATGAAAGGTTTTTGGCAGTGTCCAATATCTCAAAGGTAGCATTTTGTAATACATGGTCTATAAACACCCACCTTGTGTCATGTTCTGTACTCAAAGATAAATTTATAGGAAAATCAAAATGTATTGTGTTTAAATATACAGCACAGGACACAGCCAAAGTATTCATATACCCTGGGTTTTAGGCTTGTATCTTCAGGTGATTGATTTAACACTGGCAGGTTTTCAAGGACACGCCCCCTGAGCACCTACCCTATAACCCTACCCCACTCTGTGAATCCTCAGTTTTGTGTTCTAAGACGATGGAACTCTTCTCCTTCATGGAGAAATCACCCTTAGCTTAACAAGTTTTTTTATTTTCCTTTATTATTTTATCTTCAGATAAAATAAAAGTTCTTACAAAAGAGTGAAGCCATGCTGTTAAAACCAAGGACCTTGAAGCAGGATGGAATAGAGGGGCTCTGAGACAGCAGATCTGGCCTGTTGGGAAGAGGCAAGGGGTTGTTTGCTAGAAGTCTTGAGTATATCTGTGTACTAGGTTCTTCTGGGACAGGTCGGTGCAATGACAATTAGTTTTCCTCTCTTGGACTATATTTCTGAGTTGATGAGAAATAATTCACACTGAAGGGAAGGCATAGATTAGGCTGAAATGAGGGAATTATCAAGGCATCCAAGGCCAGCACCTAGAGTATCCTTGGACCTAGCTACAAATTTACATGTATGAGAGAAATGTCAGAATTGGCCCAGTTTTGAAGCAGTTAAAGTATATTTCCACTTTTGCAATCAGATTTGAGAAACCCCTATTGTATGTCTGTTATGTTTTCACATTCATACAGCCAATCCAAAAAATAATTTTAAAGAACATTTTTACCTTTCTATTTTTTTTCTTTGCAGCGGTTGTTTTTTTTTAAATTCCATCTTCATTTAAGGCCACACATGTTACATAGGATTTGACAAGAACATAGTAGTAGACAATAGCCAAAAGCATTACTTGTAATAGCCATATATCCATCATGTTAATGTTACAACAGGCCAATATGATAAGCTGTTGTAGGAATAGGCCTTAAGAAAGTAAAACTGAACAAAAATAAAAGCAAACCGAGGTTCTCAACTTCGGCAGCATAACTGGTAAATCTGCACCGTAAGGCTAGTTAGGCTTGCCTTATGTCCAGTGTTCAACCTAGCCTAAGTAAAGCAAATAACGTAAACTTGTCACATAATAATCATACATAACACACTAAAAGACTAGTGCAGAAATACGATCTAGCCTCAAGGAAACAACTGCAGTCTAAGTGTAGCCATAGCACATCATTTTCACAGAAGGGACAAAAGGTCTGTAAATTCTGCAGCAGATTTATAGATAGGGCTATTCTGAATAATTTCAAAGTGCAATTAGAGGAACTAACTGAAGGCAAGTCTTGAGGTCTTTAATCCTTTGTTAGGAGAGATGGTATTCAATCAAGGTTACAAATGATAATACAAATCTGCCAGTCCAGGACAGACAGGGTTAAAGTTATTGTAAACCTATAATTTTTTAAAAATAACAAACATTTCATACTTACCTGCACTGTGCAATGGTTTTGCACAGGGCAGCCCCTATCCTCCTCCTTTCAGGTTCCCTGCCAGCGCTTCTCTAACCTTTCCCCTCGATAAGTGCCCACCATAGCAAGCCTCTTGCTATGAGGGCACTCGTGCAGGATTATTCCCGAGCCGTGTTCATAGACACAGAGAGTACAGCTCAGCCCCGCCCTCCACTTCCTCCTCACTGGCTGTGACTGTCCCTGAGCCTATGAGGAGGGAGAGGGCCAAGAGAACCGCTGCTCTTGTGCACAGTGCTGGGCTGAGATCGGACTTGGGTAAGTACAATACGGGGTTAATAGTCCTGCATTGCATTGTGATGGCAGGAAGATGAGGAAAATATTGGATCGAGCAAAAGCAGCAGTATGGTACATAATAAAGCCTTTTACTGTAACCTCCGGACATAAAAAACATTTAAGACTCGCAATGCTGGGGTCCTCAGTGACTTTTTCTCAATTTTAAAGTTGGGCTTTAACCTCATCTGATCACCTACACAGCAAGAAGGAACTATTTTGAGCCTTTCTAGTTGCATTTTACTGCACTGTCTCCATTCCTGAACATGCTTACCTCATCAATGTGCTGCCACTCCTTATTGTGGGTCGGTTGTTGACCAAACTGTAATGCTTAACTGGGTGTCTAAATGTCAAGACTGGGTGGACAAACCCAAAAACATTTTGTCGGGTAAGACCGTTTCCATGCATGCATTTCATCTGTGTATTTCTCTCTTTGCCTGGAATTCTGCTTTTAAAAGTAACCTATAGACAAACGAGTCTGACCATTGTTTCACAATTCAACACAGCCATCCCTTTGGCAGGCACCTTGACAATGAAGTTTTGTAATGAGTGGTATGCTATCTTCCTCTTTTTTTCCTCTGCATGTCTAGCTTGTTATTAATGACCTTTCTCCACGTTCACTAACTCTATTTCTCTAACTCTCTCTCTTGCTTTTCTTTTTTTCTGGACACATGGCTTGGCACAGCATGACGTCACGGTGAGTGGATCTGGTACATTTCAAGTCTGAACTTTGATTGGTCCTTTGTCAAAAGCAATCTCTGGTTTGTGACAGAAATCATGAACCATCTCATTGATGGAAGCTTAGTATTAGAATTCAATTCCACTTTCCAGTAGACTTTCTGGTAAAATAAAATTCAATGTACATTTCACTAAAATAAATAAAAAAATGAGTCACAGTTAGGATACTCCCCTTTTGAATTGACCAATGACAGGTTTTCCCAACAACATTTTTTTATTTTGGTGTATAATATGGGCTGGTTCACACTGGGATTCACACAGGGACATGCTGTGCGTTCCTGTGTGATTCACATGCAGATCGGTGTGGTGTGATTTCAACCCATTCATTTTAAATGGTTTGAAATCGCTGAAATCACTCCAAAAGTAAAGTTGTTGTACCATTTGCGACCTGAATTTGGAGTATCAATAACTTATTATTAACACGCACTGCAGATTGCAACTGAAGTACGCTTTGAATGCGGTGCAGGAAACATGCATGGAACACGGGTTTCTCACACCGCATTCTACTCTGAATAGGCCCTAAAAGTGACCATGCTTTTGTTCCCTACTTATCCCTCCCTAGTTCTGCTCAGCTTTTCACTAACTGTCATTAAGCATGTTCACACTTGACACTGAAACAATGTTAAAGTGTTACTAAAGTCTATTTTTTTTAATTAAAATAACAAACATGTTATACTCACCTGCTCTGTGCAGTGGTCTTGCACAAAGCGGCCCCGATCCTCCTCTTCTCGGAGCCCTTGGCAGCGATCTTGGCTTTCCCTCTTTTTCGTGTGTAGGAATGCATGAAGGTAAAAAATGTTTTAGCTTTGGTATCAATTTAAGGGACTCATTGCTGGAATTACATAATCTTTAGAAGGCAAAGACAGAATACAGCTGTCACAAAAAGAAAAATTGATTTTGGCATCTAGATTTTCTGCTTCGCTTGAAAGATTTATTGAGAGGTATATCAACAACATAAGAAAGCTATCTATTATTTGCATTATTTAATACTAGATTTCAGCTTCATGCACACAGCCGTACTTTGTAATGACATTCCCAGGACCCACTGCCACCATGTACAGCTGCTCATTAGGGCACATTAGTAGGAGCAGCTGTGTGCTGTAGTTCACAAGGGGTTACGTTAAGCAGCCATATGTGCAACGATGTATGCCCCAAAATCAAATAGTGTGTGTTTGGAGTACAGGTCATTGTGCTTGCAGGTCCTTTATGCAACTCTCAGTGCACGACTCTGTACAGTCAACTCTTCTAATGCATCTCAATAGGTGGCTGTACATGGTAGTAGGTCCCAGAAACGCCATCATGCAAGCTCTGCACACTATTTTGCCCCTGTACGGACGTGTACACGAGGCCTTCTTGTGCTTTATATTTTTGCTCTTTCTTATGAATATAAATATCTGCTTTTTTTCCTCCATAGATGGTTTATTACTTTTACCTATAGTAACATACTCTTTTGTGCCCTGCTGCTTTCCCTACTTGGCTGTTGAAACTGGCATTTGCTAGTTGGAGTCGGAAATGTGTTGTGGAAAGAAGATGAAAAAAAAAAAGTGTCCCAATTGCAATTAAAGAGTAATTTCTCCCAAAAATTGTCTGTGAAGGTTCTCATTTATCCAGGTCATAGTATAGCTAGTAGTAGTTACCAACATTCAACTGGGCTTGTTTTGTACTGTTTAAAATGTTTCATACCCTACTCCAAGCCACTTTTTTGGTTCTAATGAGGGTCAGGTACATACCCTAGCATTTAAAGTCGGGAAAATAATTATTTGATCCCCTGCAGATTTTTTAAGTTTGCCCACTTACAAAGAAATGAAGGGTCTATAATTTTTATTATAGGTGTATTTTTAATGATAGAGACAGAATATCAACACATGATACAAATGTTATAAATTGAGTTGCAGTTCAGTGAGTAAAATAAGTTTTTGATCCCTTACCAACCAACAGACTGGATATGTGCTCATGTACATAGATTAGTCCTGCCAATTTAGGAAGGTGCTCCTAACGACAACTCGTTCTTTGTATAAAAGACACCTGCCCACATAATCTCTTTTTTCCATTCAAACCTCACCACCATGGGCAACACCAAAGAGCTGTCAAAGAACTGGAGTGATTGTATACCTGCACAAGGCTGGAATGGGCTAGAAGACCATCAGTAAGAAGCTTGGTGAGAAGGAGACAACTGTTGACAGTGATTATTCACAAATGGAAGAAATACAAAATATCCATCAATTGCCCTCGGTCTGGAGCTCCATGCAAGATTTTGCCTCGTGAGGTAAGGATGATCATGAAAAAAGTGAGCGATCATCCCAGAACTACATGATAGTAGATTGTGAATGATCTCAAGGCAGTTGGGACCACAGTCACCAAACAAGCATTGGTAACACAATACACCACCATGGAATGAAATCCTGCAGCGCCCGAAAGGTCCCCCTCCTCAAGAAGGCACATGTACATGCCTGTCTGAAGTTTGTCAGTGAACATCTAAATGATTCAGAGAAAAATTAGGCATTAACTCGACTCACCGTGTTTGCAGAGGGAAAAATGCTGACTATGACCCTCAGAACACCATCCCTAAAGTCAAGCATGGAGGTGGAAACATTAGCTTTGTGGCTGTTTCTCTGCTAAAATTCTGGGCCAATTTTGCTGCACTGCTGGGCCAATGGACAGGGCCATGTATTGTAAAATCATGGATAAGAACCTTCTTCCCTCAGCCAGAACACTGAAGATGGGTCGTGGATGGGTCTTCCAGCATGACAATGACCCAAAACATACCGCCAAGGCAACAAAGGAGTGGCTCAAGAAGAAGGACATTAAGATCATGGAGTTGCGTAGCCAGTTCTCAGACCTTAATCCTCTAGAAAATTTATGGAGGGAGCTGAAACTTTGAGTTGCGAAGCAACAGCCAAGAAACCTTAAGGATTTAGAGAAGATCTGAAAACAAAAGTGGGCCAAAATCCCTCCCGAGATGTGTGCAAATCTGGTAACCAACTACAAGAAACGGCTTACCTCTGTGTTTGCCAGCAAGGGTTTCTCCACCAAATACTAAGTTATGTTTTGCTTGAGGATCAAATACTTATTTTACTCGCTGAACTGCAACTCAATTTATAACATTTGTATTGTGTTTTTTCTGGATTTTTGGTTGATATTTTGTCTCTATTATTTAAAATATATCTATGATAAAAAATTGTAGACCCTTCATTTCTTTGCAAGTGGGCAAACTTAAAAAATCTGCAGGGGATTAAATAATTATTTGCCCCACTGTAAATCCGTACAAATATCCCCGACACCAATAATGATGGAATGTGTAAAGGCAGATGTTGATTGACTAATAACTGGATGGGAGGTGTGCAATTTTTTGAAACCTTTCACCCCTCTCATTCTCAAGTGTCCATTTACAGCAAACTGGAACAACAATCCACCATTTTAAAATATCTCTACCCTGGCAATCTGACAACTCACAACCTCAGCTCATGAGACTCAAAATGATTAACACATGTGGAAACACCATGATGGAATTATGTAACTAAAACAGAGTGGTTCAACAACTTTTTGGCTTGACACAGTCCATGGTGATTGGATTAAGGTGTCTGTACTACCTCTGTGGATATAAATGTGTGGGGTATCTTCCTGACATTCACTGGAACTGAAGAAGTGACTTGGATAAGGCAAGAAACACCTTTAACATTACAGAACAAGTCAAGTTGCATATGTTTTAACTAAGACTAGCTATTCCACTCAGACGTAAACTTTCAATTTCTGATAGGTACTTGCAAAGGTAATTGTTCAAACGTTCCTTTCCTCATGAGTTCTCAGCTCTACCCATTTCATGTGGCTAGGAAATTGTCCTCTTGGACTTTTCAAGCAGCAGGACATTACGCTGTCTCATGGGGTCTAATCTAACCTGGGAAAGTCTCTGCTGACAACTTCTA
The DNA here is from genome assembly GCF_062004578.1 of Staurois parvus. Classification (NCBI taxonomy): domain Eukaryota; kingdom Metazoa; phylum Chordata; class Amphibia; order Anura; family Ranidae; genus Staurois; species Staurois parvus. The sequence goes on from NW_028317910.1 coordinate 6,150,478, forward strand.
ACAAACTTCTAAAAACTTTGGCAATGGATTATAGTTTGATAGATTTTTAAAGGTGCCGTAACCTCAGAACTGCCTTTGTGTAATTGATTTCAGAGGATGGAAGTGTAGACACCAGAGGACGTTTTATCTTAACCCTCTGTACAGTTTATGTGCAAACTCAGTATGTATGACTGTCGCTCTTTGCGCTACTCTACACCATGTTGCTGCATATCCTGCAATACTAACCCCCAGCATTGGTGTCAGTGGAAGCAGTTATAGCCCCCAGCATTATTGTCAGTGGGTGCAGTAATAGTCCCTAGCACTGTTATCAGTCAAGATAATAATAACCTCCAGCATGGGTTCAGTGGATGCAGCAATAACCTCCAGAATTGGTATCAGTGGACACATTAATAACCCTCAGCACTGGTATGAGTGAATGCAATAATAGCCCCCAGCACTGGTGGTCCCTGGCAGTAAAATTTAACACCCCTGTATTGGTGGTCAGTGGCAGTGAAACCTAAGCCCCCCAATATGTGGTTATGGCAGTTAAATTTAACCCTACAACAATAGTAGTTAATGGTAGTGTGAATTAAACTCACAACCCCCCACTCCCTGTATTCGTGGTCATGTCAGTGAAATTTAAACCCCTCCCCCCAATATCCTCTCCCATTGTTAACCATGTACCCATCTCACACTCCTGCGCCATTTTCTCCACCCAGGCCAGGACCTTATTTGAACTGTGGGTGGAGATAGCCCATGGTACAGTCTCTCTCTCTCTGCCAATGTTGTAACACAGAGTGTTCCAGAGCTCGGCATCCTGCTGCCACTGTGCAGTCTGACTGGTGCCCAACAGCCCGTGGGACGCACTGAGGGCCAGCGGACCACATGCAACCCGTGGGCTGTTTGTTGGGCACCAAAACGATAGATGATAATTTGTAATGTGTGCTTATAATATTTCATGTCAGGCAGAGGGGGCAGGTAGAGCAGATTTCTTAATTATACAGTATGAGACACAAGCTCTTTAATCAATATGACTGGATTATATGCAGTTACCTTCAGATGCTTGGACAAAAGAAAGCTGCAGGAACATCCCCTTGTATAATACTCCACTCCCAGCTAATCTCAGTTTTCTGCTGCTGTCTTTAGGTGATGGACCTCTTCTCTCTGATAAGAGAAGCCTACATTCTTCCTACGGAGGTTTCTCTCTATCTCTCTCTTATGATTATTCCACCAACATTATTCTTACTGTACATCGATTCCTGCTGCACCATAACCACTCCTACTTCCAGATAGGTTGACTCCTTGGCAGAGCCATGAGGAACTGTACGCAGACTCTGCTGGATGTATGAAGCAGGGCCAGCCTGTAATGTTGCTGGCATGCGTGAGATCCTGCTGTTGGTGTTCCCCTTGACACATGCATTGCAATACATTAAATTAGCTTTAGAGTGGTTCACAGGTCCAGGACACACATAAAAGAAGCTGACTTGATTCTCACTCTGACATTCACATCTTTGGTATACAGAATTGGCAGGTGGACTTTCTTAGACATCAGTGTCTAGATCCAGGGGAACAGGGGTGTTTCTAGCCGTTTTTCACAGGTGTGGGGGGGGATGTGGTGCCAGATGTGGATCCTCTGTTCATACCAATTTAACAACAAGTTAGACAACTTTGTTACCAGCTTCAGGGAACTTCAAGCATTCAAAAATTCATGCTTTGGTGACGCAGTGGGATCAGTTCAAGCTGATCTACATTTTTCTGCAAATTGGAGGACATTCCTGTGATTCTTATTGCACAGAATTGGCCGAATAGGATGTATTACCCTTCCAGATTGTCTAGGTCTTCTGTTCCATGAAGCAGTGTTCTATCCTGCTTCTTGGTTGCTGACCTTAACGTCATGGATGTTGAAGCCATGGTCCAGAGAGACAGGGACCTATCGGAGTCCGCCATCCCTATCCTTTTGAAGGCTAGGAAATTAACGTCTCGCAAAGTCTACGGTCATATTTTGGTTGGTGTGAGTCAAGGAACTTTCATCCTAGAATGTAATCCATGGGATGTATTGTCTTTTTTTTTCAGCTTGGCCTGGATCAGCATCTGGTCCTGAGTACCATCAAAGAGCAAATCTTTGCATTAGTCGCTCTAGTCAAGAAACCTTTTACCTCTCAGTTCGTTATTAAGGCCTTTGCTCAGGTTGTAGCACCCCACACCAACCACCCCCAATCTTAGCTTCAGTGCTCTGTGTTCCTTTGTGACATGTTCTGCTTAAAGACCCAAAGCTGTTAACCATTGCAGCACTGGAAGTTCAGAGACAGGAAGAGGACAAGAAAACCCTACAGTGAAGATTTTATTCAGGATATAGCTGCCTGCACAATGTGGGATATATTCAGTTACAGGTAGGTGATGTAACTAAAGCTGTAGGGATTTATTCTGTTTTTAGCTTAGTTTTAGCTTTATTCTGGTTCTCTTGGCTCTTCAGAAGCCACCTTTTGAACATACAGGTGAAACTCAAAATATTAGAATATCGTGCAAAAGTTCATTTATTTCAGTAATGCAACTTAAAAGGTGAAACTAATATATGTGATAGACTCATTACATGCAAAGCAAGATAGTTCAAGCCTAATTATGACAAATCACGGCTTCAACTATCTTGCTTTGCATGTAATGAGTCTATCTCATATATTAGTTTCATCTTTTAAGTTGCATTACTGAAATAAATGAACTTTTGAACAATATTCAAATTTTTCGAGTTTCACCTGTATGAGGGATATTCTCTTGTTTTGACCTTACATGTAAGGTGACCTTTCTTCTGCGTGGTGGGTTACTGAGGTAATGGCCTTGTCCTGTAAGGATCCATTTGTCAAGTCTTACAAGGACAAGTGTTTTTTTTTTACCTTAACTAGGGCATTGATCTCCTTTATGTTCTGCTTTAAAACATCCAAAATAAATTTCCTTCCACTGTCTAGATGGGGTATGTACTGTGAGAGTTTACCTCTCAGCTACTGCCTCTTTGAGGCATTTTGATTCCATTTTTGTACCACTTGAGGGTTCCTGCTGAGGGCTTCGCGCTTCTCTCATCACCATTTCTAGGTAGATTAGACAAAGTATCTTTAGAATCTGCAGGCCAGTTCACACCAGAACGCGGTAAAGGAAACCCACATTCTGTGCGTGTTTCTCACACTGCATACAATATAGGGTTAAAGGCCCTTTAGAGAGAAAGGAATAAGCAAGGGATTGTTGCACTTGTAATATGGTAGCAAACTCCGTTATCACATAGTCTCAGTGTTAGTCATTGGTAGTTGCTCATAGGTTTATAACATCTTGGCTTTCCAGTTCTAGGGGCCTTGTATTACATAAAGCTGATGTATAGAGGGTGAGCATACTCACTAAAAGTGCAAAATCTCAAGGGGATTAACACTGTTTGCAGTGATCATGGTGCGTCAGGAGGCAGATGGAAGCTGCTGGGCTGTAGTGCATATAACAAACTCATTTGGGTGGGGGTCTAAAATTTTATTTTAACCACTTCAGCCTCGGAAGGTTTTCCCCCCTTCCTGACCAGGCCATTTGCTGTTCGGCACTGCGCTATTTCAACTGGTAATTGCGTAGTCATGCAGTGCTGCACCCAAGCAAAATGTATGTCCTTTTTTTCATACAAATAAAGCTTTCTATTGGTGGTATTTGATCACCACTGGGTTTTTTTTGTGATATAAACTAAAAAATTTTTTTATATATATATATTAAAAAGAAAACAATATTTTCTACTTTCTGTTATAAAAAATATCCAATAAACTCAAATTTACACCCCCAAATGGCCCCTTTTTGGGAAGTAGACACCACAAGGAGTTTTCTGAGAGGCATGTTGAGTCCATGAAGTATTTTATTTTTTGCCACAAATTTTTTAGAAAATAGCAGAATGTTTTATTTTTTTTTAAACAAAGTTGTCAAATGATATATTGCTCACACATGCCAAGGGTATATGTAGAATAACACCCCAAAACACATTCTGCTACTTCTCCCGAGTACAAGGATACCACATGTGAGAGACTTTTTGGGATCCTAGCCACATACAGGCCTCCAAAATCCAATGAACACCTTCAGGCTTTCAAAGGGCATATTTCCTCATGTCACTTCCTCACTACCTATCACAGTTTTGGAGGTCCTATCATGCCAGGATATTACAACCCCCGACCCCTTTTTGGAAAGTAGAAACCCCAAGGAATTTGATAAGAGGCATGGTAAATATTTAGCAGATTTCAGTTTTTTCCAAAAACCTGTGGCAACAAATGAGATCTTCAAAATTTGGGTGGTGCTTCTACTATCCTGGCATTTCAGGGCCAACATTAGAAAAATATGCCACACACCATCCACTTTTCTAATCACTTGAAGACCAAGTCTTATTTTGTTTTATTTATTTTGCTTTTTCTTATTTTAGACTGTCCCTTTCATTTTTTTTTACTTTGATCACTTTTAGTGTTTTCACAGGGAATGTAAATATCCCCTGTGATAGCAATAGGCAGTGACATGTACAGTGGGGCAAAAAAGTATTTAGTCACCCACCAATTGTGCAAGTTCTCCCACTTAAAAAGTTGAGAGAGGCCTGTAATTGGCATCATAGGTAGACCTCAACTATGAGAGACAAAATGAGAAAAAAAATCCAATCACATTGGCTGATTTGGAAATAATTTATTTGCAAATTATGTTGGAAAATAAGTATTTGGTCACCTACAAACAAGCAAGATTTCTGGCTCTCACAGACCTGTACCTTCTTCTTTAAGAGGCTCCTCTGTCCTGCACTCATTACCTGTATCAATGGCACCTGTTTGAACTTGTTATCAGTATAAAAGACACCTGTCCACAACCTCAAACAGTCACACTCCAAACTCCACTATGGTGAAGACGAAAGAGCTGACGAAGGACACCAGAAAAAAAATTGTAGACCTGCACCAGGCTGGGAAGACTGAATCTGCAATAGGCAAGCAGCTTGGTGTGAACAAATCAACTGTGGGAGCAATAATTAGAAAATGGAAGACATACAATACCACTGATAATCTCCCTCGATCTGGGGCTCTACTCAAGTTCTCACCCCATGGGGTCAAAATGATCACAAGAACGGTGAGCAAAAATCCCAGGACCACACGGGGGGACCTAGTGAATGACCTGCAGAGAGCTGGGACCAACGTAACAAAGGCTACCATCAGTAACACACTACGTGGCTGACTAAATACATTTTTGCCCCACTGTACTCTTTTCTGAGAAATCTGGGGTCTGTTAGATCTCTCCTCTGCCCTTAAAGCATCTGATCACACCAAGTATGGTTGGCTTAAGTACGTCTGTGTGTGGACGAGGTCTAACACTGCTTGAGATGACAATGCTCAGCCCAAAGGAAATTAGTAGATCGCAAGATTTGTGGCAGAATCAACAGCTATGTTCTTTCCCTTGTAAATCAGATATCACAAAAACTCCCTTTTATGGGTATTGTTATGAGCTAGTAGGTTTGTGAACCCTCTGGGGCATCTATACGATTGCTAGAGGTGTGAGCACTTAAAAAGAGCTAAGGTGTAGAGCCTATGGAGCCACCTGGAAGTCCCCAGCATACTCCCTAAGTGGTGATGGGCTTTTCAGGGAAGGCAATAGACAAGTGTGGTCATATACATAGCTAAGTTGGGGGAATCACTCCCTCTGAACTATTATATTTTGACAGTGGGGGGACTAACCAGCCATCAGACTACACTGATCAGTTCTACTGACTATAGCCAACAAGCTGGTTGTACAGAAGTCAAAGAGTAGATTGACTTCTGTACAACCAGCCTGTTCCCATACATGGATTAAAATTAGACAGGTCCGAGCTGAACGGGCCAAATTTCAGTCTATGCATGACTGGCTTAAGTAAGTTCATGTGAAAAAGGTCTAGCACTGATTGAGATACTACTCAGCCCAAAGGAAATTAGTAGCTTACAAAATTTGTGGTGGGATCAACAAGTATTTTCTTGCCCTTATTAATCAGATATAACACAAAACTCCCTTTCATGGGTATTGTTGAGAGCTGGTGGGTTTGTGTACCCTCTGGGGCATCTGCACGATTGTATGCCCTAAAAAGGGCCAAGGCATAGAGTCTATGGAGTGGCCTGGTATTCACCAGCATAAAGTAGAACTTCACTCTCCTAATCAGCATTGACTATTTTTAATCCCTCTGCTGCTAGCATTAGTAAATAGATAGGAAAAGTATGTCATATTTACTTGTTTTAATATTTTTTTTTACATTTACATCAGTTACTTCCTAGTTCCCAGGCCTACGCAAATTATGTCATACATACCATGCGTCTTCAGGAGGGAAGGATTTCTTAGCTAAGCACACCCTCCTGCATGCATGCATTAGCTAAGCAAGTAAATGCTACATGAATCATCTGCCTTTACTCAAGAAGCCCACAGGCAGAAATGCTAGGGGGTGTTTTACAAAGTGATTTCTCAGCAAAATAAAGCATGGAGACATGAATAGGTGAGTGAGTGTGTTTTGAATATTAAAAATGAATTAAATAGCATTTTTGGTCCTCAGATACAGTGTAGTTCCGCTTTAAGTGATGATGGGCTTCCAGGGCAGGCAATAGACAAGAGCAGTCATATACAGGACTAAGGTAGATAACTGAAGAGACAGGAACATGGGAGCACCAGAACTCAGGGACACTGGACTTGAAGACACAGGGGATGCCAGCATCACCAAGTGCAGGGGTTACTGGAGACATTGGGGTAACAGGAGTATACAGAAGTCAACAGGAGTATTGAGATGCTAGGAACACAGGGGTTGAGGGTTACAACAATAAGAAAATAACAGAAAGGCACTGAGATGCAGGGATTGCTGGGGGCAATGGGGTAACAGGAATGCTCAGGGACAAAGGAACTCAAATTTGGGGTCATTCATACACTAGAACAGGGGCCTGCAGCTAGGAACACAACCTGTTGCTCAGGCACCAGATGGCAGTCTGAGCGCAGTTTAAACAGAGAGGTAGCTTGGGAGGCTGGATAGAAAGTGGCAATGTAGCAAGCTATATTATTCAGCAGGTAAGATGCAGTGAAGTTTATAGTTTCCAGTTTTGTGCAGCAAGGAGGTAAGAAATTCAAATGACAAAACAGATTTACATTTTTATGCAACTGCCTCTGACAGAACAGCCTTATATGTAGCTGCTGATCTGTGGAATCACAAGTACCAGATCAGCTGTGAAGTTGATCCATGTATTACACAGACCAAAAGAAAGCAATCAAGGGAAGTTTGTTGTTAGGTTTCCATGCCCTTTAAAGTTAGTCTTTAGGGACATGTTACATGATACACCCCCACAATGGTTTCCTAAGCACCCACCCCGAGAGCCCCCTCCCTGTGACAGCATGCAGAGGTTCTCCCTGCAGCCACTGTCACATTTCAAATTGATGAGATCTGTGAATGAATAATCTTCAAGTCCTGTCAGCCACTGCGCATTTGTAGATTATTGACACTTGCTCCAATTCAATAACTAAAAGCCCATACAGAGGTACAGGCAAAGAACTGGAGTAATTGTCTGCAGGAGCCTGATACTGCACCCATGATCCACTGATTGCGGGTGTAATGATTTGCAGACTCCTGTGGAAAAAATAATGAATGCACATTTTTTTTCTGCAAAAACAAAAGGTGAAATTAACCTTTCACCTATTATAACATTGGTTGAGAGGTCCGTTTTGATATATTTAGGACCTAAGGGTGTTACATTTTGCACTGTGGGTGTAAACTTTTTTACTATATCATCTTTGTTTTTTTGGAATCTTGTACAAAAAAAATCCTCCTGGTGTAGGTTCACGTGTTCTAAAGCCCATGTGATGGAAGTGATTTTGTTTACCCTGCATTTTGGGGATTACTGTGACATTCCTGGTAAGCAAAATTCATTGATGACCCCAGTGCTCCCCCAGGTGTAGCAGTGATAAAACATTCCAAACAGTCACATCTTTGCTTTTAGTAAGTGACACCCCCCGCCCCCCGGACTCCCGGAATTAGAGGGCATTACCTGCATCCGGACTGGCGTCCCTGTGTGTCTTGGTGTGGTCAGTTTGTGTACATACTTCTATTATCCCCTTGTAAGACAGTTAAAGCTGCTACTGTGTTAAAACCGTTAATTGCTTTAGGTCATCAAGGGTCAGAGAAATCAGACGCCTTGGAGAGCCTCAGTGCTGGAGTCAGGTGACAGTGACTAGCACAAACAATGGCTATGAGTAGATGACATCCCTGGATAACCAAAAACATTTGTGCTTTGCCCACAGGTTGACTTGGGCCTCCTTGTTTCTAATTAAGTGACAAAACATAAGGCATTAATACACAAGTTAATTTTGTATGTAAACTCAGTTTGGGGATCCGTCATATCGGCTGAGGGGCTGATTCTTTTTATATGGCTTATGAAATACAGGATACTGTACTGAGGTTGATTTACTGAAACTGGAGAGTGCAAAATCTGGTGCAGCTCTGCATAAAAACCAATTTTTTTTCCATATATATTGTTTTAATCCAAGTTTAATTGAACAAGCTGAAGTTTGAAGCTGATTGGCTAATATGCACAGTTTCACCAGATTTTGCACTCTCCAGTTTTAGTAAATCAACCCTGTGTTCCCTTATCACCTTATGAAATTCTTAGGATGTTTCACAAGACAGAATCACATAAGAAGGGACTGTAGTCAACATCCTGGCACAAAAACATCAACCTGTTTTATTGAGAGGCTGATGCCTGATTGCCCAGGTTATAATTGTTATTGTGAGCCAAGGCACTAGGAAGCATATCCTCTGAGATGACATTGTATGATATGAGATATATAGACGAAGCTGACTGATCAGTTCATCTTTCTATCACTCTGCTCTCTCATCTTATCCCTATGCTCCTGACATGGCTCTTACAGCCAGTCCTTCTTGTGCTGTATTTCCTATTCCTAGTCTGAGTTCTACTGTACAGGGGCTGCAAGAGGCTGATTCCAAGTCAAATTCAGATACTTTCACACTGATCCATACCAGAAAAGCATATGCGTTTTTGCTGTGTATTTACCACAATTGTGTTGCATTTTTTTTACAGAACATGTGACTCAAAAACCACACTAAAAAACGTAACACAGGTGCGTTTTTGGTTTGTTATTTTTTACTGCACCAGACCTGCACCAAAAATGCAAGCATGATTTTAAAAACCGCAACAGACCCACAACCGATCAGTGTGAAGAGTTCCATAGAATTACATGGTCACATGTTTTTCTTCAGCTTTTTTTTTTTTTCTAATTCAAAAGCAGAAGAAAAATGGACCAGTGTGACAGCAGCCTTACACTGCTTGCACCTTACAAAAAAATAAATAATCAATTGCATGAGTTATCAAAGTGGAACTAAACTTTCTCAACATTAAAGCAGAGTTCCAGTGAAAATAAAAAAAAGTCAGCAGCTACAAAACTGTAGCTGCTGACTTTTAAAAATGGACAGTTACCTGTCCCTCGATCCTGCGTTGTTTCACCAGCCGCCCTGTGTTCCCAGCACCACCATCTTCAGTGTCGGCACCCGGCTGTGACAGCTTGCAGCTTCACAGAGGAGTGCTCACTGTGCATGTGCGAGTAGCACTGCGCCTTTTGAATGGTCCCATAGTCTTCTGGGACCATCACGGCCCAGACGACTACGAGAGGGGGAGGGCAGCTTCTGCTTCCGATCGTTTAGGTAAGGGGTCCTCAAACTTTTAAACAGGGGGCCAGTTCACTGTCCCTCAGACCATTGGAGGGCCAGACTATAGTTTTAAAAAAACTACGAGAGGGGGAGGGCAGCTTCTGCTTCCGATCGTTTAGGTAAGGAATCCTCAAACTTTTAAACAGGGGGCCAGTTCACTGTCCCTCAGACCATTAAAGGGCCAGACTATAGTTTTAAAAAAAAAAAACTATGAACAAATGCGGACACAGTAGAGGAGATGACCAGAGACTGCGAACACAGTACAGGAGATAACCAGAGACTGCGGACATACAACGGCGGCGGGAATACTGCGCTGGCCGCTCCATAAGACACACAGACATTTCCCCCCAAGTGTGTCTTATGGAGCGAAATAGGGCCCCATCATTGGTGTCAGTGGGAGGAATAGTGCCCCATCATTGGTGTCAGTGGGAGGAATAGCGCCCCATCATTGGTGTCAGTGGGAGGAATAGTGCCCCATCATTGGTGTCAGTGGGAAGAAACGTGCCCCATCATTGGTGTCAGTGGGAAGAATCGTGCCCCATCATTGGTGTCAGTGGGAGGAATAGTGCCCCTTCATTGGTGTCAGTGGGAGGAATAGTGCCCCATCATTAGTGTCAGTGGGGGGAGGAATAGTGCCCCATTGTTGGTGTCAGTGGGGGGAGGAGTAGTGCCCCATCGTTGGTGTCAGTGTGGGGGGGGGGGAATAGTGCCCCGTCATTGGTGTCAGTGGGGGAAGGGGATAGTGTCCCAACATTGGTGTCAGTGGGAGGAATAGTGTCCCATCATTGGTGTCAGTGGGAGGAATAGTTTCCCATCATTGGTGTCAGTGGGAAAAATAGTGCCCCATCTTTGGTGTCAGTGGGAGGAATAGTACGTCATTGGTGTCTGTGGGGGGAATAGTGCCCGTCATTGGTGTCAGTGGAGGGGATAGTGTCCCAACATTGGTGTCAGTGGGAGGAATAGTACCCCATCATTGGTGTCAGTGGGGGGTGGAATAGTGTTCCATCGTTGGTGTCAGTGGGGGGGGAAATAGTGCCCCATCGTTGGTGTCATTGGGAGAGGGGGGAATAGTGCACCATCGTTGGTGTCAGTGGGGGGAGGAATAGTACTCCATCATTGGTGTCAGTGGGAGGAATAATGCCCCATCATTAGTCTCAGTGACACCAATCATGGGGCACTATTCCTCCCACTGACACCAATGACACTTAACTTGCTGACCCCTGTTCCAGCATGGTGCTGCTGTAGCCAGCATACCTGGTTGCAGCAGCACCATCTGCACGGCACACTTGTCAGCTGTCCTTCTTCACTCCGGCCTCTCCCTCACTCGATGTTCGTAGGGCCGCTCGGCTCCGCCTCCTCGCAGGTGATTGGCCGCCTGTGTGCCTTTCCTGAGCTACAGTTCTGGCGCCCAATCACCGGTGAGGAGGCGGAGCTGAGCGGCAGCGCGAACATCAGGTGAGGGAGTGGCTGGAGTGAATGAAGGAGCAGCGCTTCCTGGACTGGATCGTCGTGGGACTGGAACACAGAGCCAGATAAGATACAGCAGCCCCCTGCCCGCCCCTGTACTTAGTGTCCCTTCCTCGCGGCAAATACGCCCCTGCCGGCGGGCCGTAGTTTGAGGACCCCTGGTTTAGGTGGTCACAGTGGAAGTGGGAATGGGTACCTGTCAATTTCGGATACCTGCTCCCCAAAGGGGCCAATCCTTAACATGGATTGGGGGACCAGTCCTTAAAGCCAAACTTCCTCTTTTGGGTGGAGCTCCACTTTAACTATTTTAATGCTTATGAGTCTAGCATTAGAAAATAGATAAAAAGGTATGTTATATTTACTTTTTTTTTTTTTTCTTCTACATTTCTTCAGTTGCTTCCTAGCCAGCTGTTGATAAACATGTCTGTAAGTTGATAACTGAATCCAGGACACAGACTCTATTCTTTTGATTTTCTACTTATACACTGCTCAAAAAAATTAAAGGAACACTTTGAAAACATATCTGATCTCAATGGGGAAAAATATCATGCTTGGATATCTATACTGATGTGGATTGGGTAATGTGTTCGGAACATAAGCATGCCCCATCAATTGATGGAATCAACCTACAGAGGACTGAATTCAAAGACACCCCAAAAATCAAAGTGAAAAAATGATGCAGCAGGCTTGTCCATTTTGCTGCAATTTAAGTCCCCTTGTAAGAACACAATAGCACAGTGGGAAAGATCACTCTACTAACATTGCTTGTGTTAGTACAGTGATCTCTAATTTTTTTTTTCCGTTCAGCGCACTGGTTAAGTGAAAAAAAAAAACTTGTAGTGTGTACCAGGCATAAGTTTGCCATAGTTTCATTGTGTGAGAGTAAAACCCCCATAATGTCTCGCCTTTCCCGGGAGGCAATGGTTAGGATATTAATACAACATCCGCCAGGCCTGGTCATACTTGAATCGGTCTGTTATCTTCGTGGTTTCTCCCTGGCTCGGACTTATGTTCTTTGGTTGACACCCAAACCTCAATAACTGATAAAACGCACACTGGGAGGCACAGTGATGACCGCAACCAGCTAATTCCTCTATCGAATCATTGCTCCTGGGTTTAAAAGGGGACCTGTCTGGAGACAGATTGGAAGGCAGTGTTTCATAATATCTCAGTGTGCTAGCGCTCTTAATTATTGAAACAAGCAGAATGTTGATTTTAAAACAGTAGCTGTAATTACTCAGTTTAACCAATTATCCCCCTTCATGTTCTTTGCTTGTAACCACAGATGAGCTTAGACTCACCACACATGTAACAATCAGACTGTACAATATCTGTTAGATCTCATAACAATGATGTAGTGCAAGGGCCTGCTCTTGTTCCCTATGAGATGTTCTGTTGGAGTGCGCTGAAAAAAGTACTGAATATAGTACTTTTTTTTTTTTTAGTGCAGCCTGGTGCAACGCAGTCAAATGCATTGTACCGAGCTGCGACCAATAGATCTGAATGAAATGTCACATGTGATAATTTAATACAGATCTAACATAAAAAACAAATCAGTGCAATGCACTGGCATCAGCTCATCAGCAAAGATTCCTCACATCACATAAGAACATCTGTGCATTCATTGCGACTGCTGGTGTGAACAAGCCCTAAACCTTTCCCCACTTTATCTAAAACTGGAGGCAAACTTTAACCTAATGATTGTATGTTGTTAAGTTAGAACTTGGCAGTGGGGTGTAGTAGGTGCTCTTGAATGGTCCATATACCAAGCTGCACTCTCTAGGATCAATGCAGTGGAGTCCAGTGTCTGCCTTGTCAGCGTGGCTTTCCGACAGCTAGTGCTGAGTTCAGGCTTACCTGCACAAAAAAGGCACCGAGTCAGTGTGTTAATGCAATTGTCCAGGCTGTGAATGCTCTGATGGCCATTGTCTGTGTGAATGGGCTCGGCTTCCCTGGATGATTCCAAGACCCATCAGCAAAGCTTTTGTGTTCATGAGAACCAGGTGACAGATGAACCACTGCAGTTTTCGAGCTCTCTGCTATGAGATCCCCCAACCCTTTCATTGCTCTCTGCTTGCTTCATAGCTATTAGTTCATATTCTGTTCTTGTGTTGTATTATAAAGAAAAAAATGCCTAATGAGCCTTTTATCCTTAACGTTCATATACACATTCATTTACTGTTGTCAGCATTTAAAGGGTCCTTTACCAAACTTTGCTGTACAACATCCTGGTATTGCAGTATAAATAAATTGTACCCTCTGTAAGGTTTATTGCAAACAGGCAATGCCATGCATGCAATTATATGCATCTACGGGACATACATTTACATACAGGCGTACCTCGGTTTACGAACACCTCGGTTAACGTAATTTTCAGTTTACGAATGAAAATCCATTGAAAATAATGCCTCGATTTACAAATTTTTTTCGCAATACGAACGGATTAATTGGTTTTTAATGCATTTACAAATTTTTTTTTAATCATGTCCTTGTATAGTACTATGTCTTTAAAGTGCACTTTATAAAGAGTTTTGAACAGAGGACTTTTTTTTACTTTTTTCTGACCTCCAGAACGGATTAATTGGTATTCAGTGCATTTACAAAATTTTTTTTAATCATGTCCCTGTACAGTATATATGCCTTTCAAGTGCATTTTATAAAGAGTTGTGAACAGATAAAAGACTTTTTTTTTTAAATTTTTTACTGACCTCCGGAACGGATTCATTGGTTTTCAATGCATTCCTATGGGAAACCGCATTTCAGTTTACAAATTTTTCGCAATATGAAAAGTCCTGCAGAATGCATTAAATTCGTAAAACCAAGGTACGCCTGTACGTGTAATGATTTTAAATGGTATAATGCACACTGTGCGTTTACTTGAGTTCAGGTGCATTCAGTTTAGTTGTGTTTAAAGAAAATAGAAATATATGCATCCAGGGGCAGATTGGATACTATGAACACATGAAAATGCATGTGTTCAAAGGCAAAAGTATAATGAAAAGCAAGAACAATTTCTCCTGCATTTAAATACAACAAAGAAGGCCTGTGTGAATGATGTCTAAGGGGCCTTCTTCTCTTGGTTTCTCGTACTCTCTCTCTGTATATACACTGCTCAAACAAATTAAAGGAACATTTGAAAATGCATCAGATCTCTATGGGGAAAAATATCATGCTGGATATCTATACTGATATGGACAGGGTAATATGTTAGGAATGTAAGGATGCCCCATCGTTTAATGGAATTGAAAATTATCAACCTGCAGAGGACTGAATTCAAAGACACACCGAAAATCAAAGTGAAAAACTTATGCAGCAGCATGTTTAGTCCATTTTGCTGAAATTTAGTTGCAGCAACTCAAAATGGTACTCAGTAGTTTGTATGGCCCCCATGTGCTTGTATGCATGCCTGACAACATCGGGGCATGCTTGTAATGAGACAATGGATGGTATCTTGGGGTATTTCCTCTCAAATCTGGACCAGGGCATCACTGAGCTCCTGAACAGTCTGAGGTGCAACCTGGTGGCATCAGATGGACCAAAACGTGATATCCCAGAGGTGTTCTATTGGATTTAGGTCAGGCAAGCTTGTGGGCCATTCAGTGGTATCAATTCCTTCATCCTCCAGGAACTGCCTGCATATTCTCACCACATGAGGCCAGGCATTGTTGTGCACCAGGAAGAACCCAGGACCCACTTCACCAGCATAGGGTCTGACCATGGGTCCAAGGATTTCATCCCGATACCTAATGGCAGTCAGGGTGCCATTGTCTAGCCTGTAGAGGTCTGTGCGTTGCTCCATAGATATGCTTTCCCATGCCATCACTGACCCACCACCAAAATGGTCGTGCTGAACGATGTTACAAGCAGCATAACGTTCTCCGTGGCTTCTCCAGACCCTTTCACGTTTGACACATGTGCTCAGGGTGAACCTGCTCTCATCTGTGAAAAGCACAAGGCGCCAGTGGTGGACCTGCCAATTCTGGTGTTCAGTGGCAAATGCCAATCAAGCTCTATGGTGCCAGGCAGTGAGCACAGGGCCCACTAGAGGACGTTGGGCCTTCAGGCCACCCTCATGAAGTCTGTTTCTAATTCTTTGGTCAGAGACATTCACACCAGTGGCTTGATGGAGGTCATTTTGTCCTGCTGATAGGTTAAGGACCTTCTACAGCTCTGTCCAGCTCTCTAGAGTAACTGCCTGTCTCCTGGAATCTCCTCCATGCTCTTGAGACTGTGCTGGAAGACAAAGCAAACCTTCTGGCAATGGCATGTATTGATGTGCCATCCTGGAGAAGTTGAACTGCCTGTGCAACCTCTGTAGTGTCCAGGTATTGCCTCATGCTACCAGTAGTGACACTGACCCTAACCAAATGCAAAACTAGTGAAAAACAGTCAGAAAAGATGAGTACGGAAAAAAATGTCAGTGGCCTCCACTTTTAAAACCATTCCTGTTTTGGGGGTCGTCTCATTGTTGCCCATTTAGTGCACCTGTTGTTAATTTCATTAACACCAAAGCAGCTGAAACTGATTAACAACCCTCTCTGCTACTTAACTGACCAGATTAATATCCCAGGAGTTTAATTGACTTGATGCTATACTCTGATTAAAAAGTGTTCCTTTAATTTGAGCAGTGAACGTCTGTCTGTCTGTCTCTCTTTCTCTCTCTCTCCCCTTCCACTCTCTCTTTTCCTGCCTCTTTCCTTCTGTTATTTTCTTTTGTCTTCTTACTCTCTTTATGTTCTCTGGCTCTATCTTCCTTCCTTCCTTCTCTCTCTCTCTCTCTCTCTCTCCTGCCCTCCCTCTCCCCGATCATTTTTCTCTTGCACTCTCCCTGCCCTCCCTTCCTTTTTCTTTCCTTCTCTACTCCACATTCTTTCTCTCCCTCACTTCCCCCTCCTTCCCTCTCTTTCTCATCTCTCTTTCTTGCTTTGCCTCTACCTCTTATTAGGGCTCGTTCACACTATGGTGCAGAGATATTACTTTTTCTGCACGTGTTCTGCAAGGGCACAACAAATTCAATTGTTCTCTGTTCACACTACAACACTAGTATCACGTGCATATTTCTGCGCAGGAATCTGTATAAAACTCATTGAAGTGATGTCTCTGCAAGTGAAATCTCAGCTTCTGTTTCCATCAGTTTTTCTGCATGTACAGTATGGTGTGAACAAGGCTTAGACCCCTATCTTTTTTAAGCATCACTTGTGTCAGCTGGGTTGTTACAGGTATACATTATCCATCATAGCCCACCTTATGTTTTCTTATGGCGAAAAAGAATCAAAGTTTTCACTACACTTTTGTTTCTTTCATCTGTCATTTGATCTGTATGTACATCATTTAGATCCCAATGGCACTCAGATTGTTCAAGGACAGAATGTTATTTTGCTATCTTTATTCTTGATGAACCATCTGCCCAACTGTGGCCACCCATAGACTCAAAGAGAAACTAGCATGCAAGTGGCTTTGCACTGGGTGGTAAGACTTTAAAGAGTCTTTTTTTATTATTATTATTTCCTCTCTCTTCCTTGCTTGCTCCCTCACTTTTTATCTTTTTTCATCATGTTACAGATATAATTCTCAGTTGTGCTATTCCTGCCTCGTTAGGAAATGAGTATTTATGGCCTCTCGTTACGTTGGCTAAATTAGAGGCCTGCATATCCTCCCCAGCACGTGTTGAGTGGTTAGAGGACACGGGACCTGATCTTTTTCCAGAGGCTTGGTTAGTAGTGTCCGTGTCAGCTAAATTTTACTTGCATTGGACCAAAGTCACGGCCTGTGTCCGTTATCCAAACCACACGATGAGGCCTTTCCATCAGCCGACTTTGTGCTGCAAACCCGTTAATACTACCTTCTTTAAATCCCCCCTCCCCCACAACTGCAATTACATCAACATTTTTACAATTATATTTGGCAGCCTATTTTCCATTTTGGTCATCCTTTGTTTTTTTTTTTTCTTTTTTCAGTGGATATCACTAAAATTCTATTTGCATACAGATTTGGTTAAAGGGACCTTAACGTGATTGTAAAGGTATATATTACAAATATGTCATATTTACCTGCTCTGTGCAATGATTTTGCACAGAGTAGCCTCAGTCCTTCTCTTATGGGTCTCCACACTGGCACTGATGGCTCCACCCCCCTTCTGAGTTCACTCATAGCCAGACGCTTGTTATGGGGGCGCTCATGTGGGGTCGATCACAAGCCAGGCTCTGTGTGTCCATGGACACCCACAGTGCAGCTTGGTCCCCCATGCAGCCACTCACTGACATGGGAGCCAAAGCTGTAAGATCACATGACCAGAGCAGATTAAAGCATTCACTGAAAAAAATACAAGGCATTCTATGAATGGTGGGAGCGCCCCCTGTGGTCAGTGTGCAGTGGTGCAGCCACTCTCAAAGTGCTCCAGCAGAACCTGGAAGTTTGCAGCTATCACTGATGTAGTGGTAGTTACTACAATGATTTTCAGCTTCCTTGGCAGCTCATCAGGTATGACATATGCATACTTACATTGTGTCAGGCTGGACCAATGTAAGTTTGCAATGTAGATTATTACTGAAGTTCAGCTTTAACAAGTGATAGGGCTTTATTACATGGTATATTTTCATTTTTGACCATAGTTCTACTCTAAAGTGAACCTGTCCTGAGGGAACACCAAAGTAAGACCGTGTATGCAGCTTAATAGTGCCTCTCTGAAACTGGATTCATGGGAAAAAAAGAGAGAGTGGCTAACACGGTGCTGAGGCCACTCCATACACCCAACACACCGGACTCCTGGGGCTGCTTTTAAGCAGCGTCCACTCCCCCTTACTAAAGTAAGACCGTTTCAGCACCTTTCACAGTGGTGCGCTTTTGCTGCGCTTCTTCTTCTGAAAACTATTCCCCATTAAATCCTATGTAACTCTTCACACTGCAGGTGCGTTGCATGCTGCATCTTTGGTGCATTTTTCCAAAGTGCAC